>NW_026596051.1:11180527-11335215 GCF_907164565.1 Psammomys obesus
CACACACACACACACACACACACACACACACACACACACACACACACAGAGAGAGAGACAGAGAGGGAGGGAGGGAGAGCATTAGTTATTTCCATGTAGCTACAATCAGTGTAATAAATGACTAAGGTAAATGAGAAGATATAAACAAAACCCTGACTTGTTAGGAGTGGGAGACCAGGTACCCTTTTGTTGTGAAGATGTTGTCTGGCTATGATGAGAACTAAAGGAGTCATTGGAGTTAGCAGTGAAACTTGGATCTGTGGGTTTAGAGCATTTGAACTATGCACAGCATGTGCAAAGGCCCTGGGGTGGGAGAAATAGAGTATTGAGTTATGTGCACAGAATGACTAAGGCTCTGCTTAGTCGTTGGCTCATAGTCACTGGCTTAATTCAGTGGCTCTTCTTACTGGTACCTTGGTGGCGTGCTACACCTGCTCTTCTATACCTTGTGGCGACAGGATAGCCACCTGTGCCAAGATGCTTGGCCTAGAACATTAACCAGAACACACCATTTTTAACTGTATGAGATAGGTGAGCTGCTTCCCAGTGGATCCTCCATCAGTTGATTGCACCTTACCAAGATTCCTTTGAAGCCCCTGCTGTACCCTCCCAGAAGGGTACCTGCCCACTGAGCCTTTTTCTAGTGTCTCTCTCTCTCTCTCTCTCTCTCTCTTTTTTTTTTTCTGGAGCACTGATACATCCCCAGGGAAAGCCTTATTGGAGACAGGATAGGGAACAACAGAATGAGTGTGAAGAACAGCTCCTACAGAATTGCTGTGGGGTCAGAGTCTGTGACCCAGGACAAATGCCTCACCATCTTTATGCCTCAGGTTCCTTTTATTAAATAATGGCAACAATCTTCTCAAGTGAAGTTCTTCCTTCCAGGTATTAAAGCAGTGTGGCTTTCTGTACCTTCCAATGGTGCCAGCCACAAAATAAATAAATCCATGACTGCTGTCTCCAATAATACTTTCTCTAGGGATATGTCTTTTTCTGGTGGATGGGATGCCCTGGATATAGTTTCAAGTTACCCCTCAGAGAATGGGCCTCTGTCTGTCTCATTTTTGGTTCAGTTGGGCCTACAGGACGTTGGGTGACTGTGTGCTCCTCGTGAATGGAATTTTCTTGTGTCTAGCTGACATGGTGTTCAGCTGGCAGTTCTGGTGAAGATGACCCTGGAAACGTTTTGGTCACAGTCCCCTGAGGCCTTTCCCATGGCCTTCTCAGGCCTAGTACTGCCACCACCAGTATTCAGGACCCTGTGTGCACAACACCTTCCTCTCCCTGCAAGGGATGTGCTCACTTCTCCGTAGATCTATCAAATGTGGGAGTGTCAATCTGGCCTCCTTCCTCCTGGGAAAGGAGCCCTGGTTCGAGCTCGCAGAGAAAGGCATTTCACTGAGGTCTTTCCCACTGTGCTGTGTTGGGAAACACGGCCACTTGTTGGCCACGTGTGTGGGGTGTGGCAGGTTGCATGGTGAGTGGATATTTACCTCAGATGTCGTGCTTGGGATGCAACATTTGCAGGTGTTAAAAGTTAAGGACAGTACATCAGGGTGCCACAGTTTGCACAGTGCAGTTTTTGTTGGGCCCTTAACTCACTCCATTTTCCGGACTGACCTCCACAGATCCTGCCTCAGCCTCGCCAGGAGGGCTGGGATTCTAGGACTGCCCACCACGCCTGGCTCCGGTGCCAGCGTCTACGAGTCGCACATTCTCTGTGTGGGTGTAAAGTTAATAGGAGGTTCAGTGGAAGAACTAAGTGGTTTGGCCAGTGACTCTCATTGTTTTTCGATGAACTACAAGGCTGTGTGATGTAACTCTTGGTAAAATGATGAGTACGATTTAAATTCTGAAAACTATAGGTTGCTTGAAGAAATTGGGTGCGGAGATGTTTTAGTCTGTTTTTGTTGCTATGTATGACGAAATAGCATACAGCCAGGGTTATTTATGGAGAACAAACTTTTTGAATTTTGTTCTAAAAATACTTAAAAAAATGTGTGTATACATGTTTTGCCCGCATGTATGTATGCACACCATGTAGATGCTAACAGAGGCCATCAGATATCCTGGAACTGGAGTTACAGGTGGTTGTGGCTGGCATGTGGATACTGAAAATAGAGCCCAGGTCCTCTGCAAGAGCAGCAAGTACTCTAACCACTGAGCCATCTCTCCATCCTTGGGAAGAGTATTTAGTTCATGGTCCTAGGGTTAGAGAGGTCCAGGCCAAAGAGCTGTCTAGTAAGGGAGTACTTTTGAGTTCACAGTGTAAAGTACTACCGCTACTCTAGGCCTTCTTGCTGGTAGGGTAGAGCCTCTGTAGAACCTCACCTTGGCAGGTGTCTCATGGCAAGAGGAGCATGTCAAGAGACAGCAGTAAAGCAGTTCTTATGGGTACCCACTGGAGATGACCCGTTAGCCTGTTAATCTGTGAAGGTCCTAGTCACAAATGGAGACAGAGTAAAGATCCTGACCAAACCTAAGCGAGGATTAAAGCTCAGCCTGACAGGTCATATTCAGACCAAAGCCTGGCTTCCAGTGTGGTGCTCCCAAGTGAGCAAATGGACTGGGGATGTTAGTATGGTCAGGTGTAGACACCTGGGCAGTGAGCCCCATAGGTCAACTCCTGACATTTTCCACTCAAGGGCCTGTTGAAAGTTTGATATATGGAACACTGTTTCTGTTTTGCTATGAATTCAGCATTTTGTTGCAATGAGCCCTTCTGGTTAAAATAAGCAGAAGCATATCTGGGGTGCTGTAATTTTAGTGTTACTCACATAGGGTTTCTTTCTTTCTTTTTTTTAATCTGCTTTCCCACAGAGGTCACTTTTGTATTCTCTTTGGACCTGTGACTGCCACATCACAGAAGAAGCAGCGACAAATCCAGCTTGTGCTTAACTAAGATTCCTGGTCTTTTGGTTAGCAGTTGAGGCTGATGGCTCTTTGGGGATGAATGGAGAAGAACCCTCAAACCTGCTTTTGTTACAGATGAATTTGATGTTTAGGGCAGTGGCTGAGCCCAGGCCTACAGCTGCTCCAGAGGCAGAGTCCTAGTGTCCAGTCTTCATTCATGCATTTATTCTGAAGAGATGAAGTGATGACCCCAAGCCTGGGGCCACGTCCTCCAGATGTCTTCCAGCAGGGTGGTGGTTACTTTCACCAAGTTACCTGGAAACATGACAAGGCCCTGTCCCAATGTCAGTGATTTTGATTACCCACTAGGATTGACATGGAGATGAAGGGAGATGAAGTCACTTCTGGAAACTGCTGTTGGGTGGAGCTACACCTTTGGGAAGTAAGGGTGTTGGGATGGTCCTGGGCAGCAGGTCTAGGTGATGTGGCTAGACCACAGCTGCAAGGAAGGAGCCAGTTGTACTGAGGCCAGCTTTGCACGTGAGCCACTGCAGTTTGGTGCAGTCCTCGCCTCAGATCCACCTTTGGTGGCTTTTTCTGTTGTCTTCCTTTTGCCTGACACCACCAAGTTTGGAACAAAAGGGCAGAGCATCCCTTTGCATGGTAGGGAGAGGCCTAGAGATCGTACCTGAGACTGACCGTGTCTTCAGGCTAGCTGCAGCCACGGTGGCTTCCTCCCTCCCTATTCAGATGTCATGTGTATTCTTAGTAGAAAAGGAAACAAAACAGACAACAAGAATAAAACAAACACACTCCTACAGAAATATATGAGAGAAGCAGTGCAGAACTGTGTTCCAGAAAGAAAGTGCTCCTGAACTAGCCTGCATTCAGCATTCTGTCTGCATCCACTTGAATGTCGTTGTCTGTTGTGTGTGAGATTCACGGACCAATGATCCTGATTTAGGATTAATGAACTTGAGCTCTCCACAGTGGCAGGTCCTCTGGGAATAACAAGAAGTTCTCTAAGCTGCTGGTTCATCTTTCTAACCCCTAAGTTCATTTTTGTTGTTGTTATTTGATGATATTTTTTTACTTTGGGTGCGTTTCTCAGGGACACTCCCGCTGTAGGTGGAGGAGCCCCTCTTCTTGTGTGCTGGTGATCCCCTGAGCTTGGGCAGGCCCCGCTGGCCATCAGATACATAGGATGCGTTTCTATCGCAGAATCTCCTCTCTACCTGCAGAGCTGTACAGCTTCCCAGTCGCAGCTCTTTCTTAGCTGTTTGCCCTTTACGGTTATATAAACACTGTCTGCATGGCCTATGATACACACTCTTGGTCATTGTTTTAGGATCCTTCCTGAGGACTGATGGGAGGTGTACAGTGCTTGTCATATCTGCTCACAGTGCCTTCGGACATCAGGACTCAGTTTATATAACTGTAGTACTTGTACAAAACTAAGTTTCTGAACTATCTATCTATCTATCTATCTATCTATCTATCTATCTATCTATCTTCTGATAAATACAGATTCTGTTTTGAGATCATCTAGTCTGAACCCTGTTAATTTTTGCATTCTGCATCAGTCTTTCACAGATTCAGGGGTTGGAGAGTGGGTTGGGAGGCCAAGAGGAGAGGTTCTGGAGGCACAAGGACTCCTCCCGCCTGGTGTGAACAGTAAAGGCTATGGCCATCTGGGATTAGACAGAGTTCCAAGCTGTATCCAAGCTGTATTCCCCAAAGGCCCAGGGATACGATGGACCTGGCCGTGTCATCTAACAAAGGAGAGAATCAGCCTTCGCTAATTGGCAATATGGAGTAGAGCCACTTGAAGGCTCTGGATGCCTTGATAGCCAATGCAGGGTGTGGATTCTGGCCTCTGCCTGGGTGGCACGGCTTTCCTGTTTGGGGCTTTGGTTTCTTGGAAGGCTTTGAGTTGGGATGGTTTTGGAGAAACAGCTTTCTTGAGTTGTTTGTACCATTTATTTTTTTGTCCCTATAATCACACTGAAGTGGAGGGGAGCCTAGGTATAAATTAAAATTAGGGGTACATGATGCTTCTAAGTGGTCATGGAGTTTAAGTTCACAGGATTCTGCCTCCTAAAAGGGCTCTCTGCCTCTTAGTACAATACTGCCCAGTGTCATGGGACATGGGGCAAGAAGAGTATTTTGGAGTGCCATGGAAGGGGTGCCTAGGCTTCTCCTCCTGCCTCTGTTGGCTTTGACGTGACCTGTTCCCTCACTGAGTCTCAACCTCTCTTCTGAAGTGTTGAGGTCACTTTACTCAGTAGTTGCCAGGTGACACTGTACAGAGAAGTCAGAGAGGCTGTTTAGGGGCAATGCCCTGTGAACTGTACTTCATGAACACTCATAACACCTCTGCAGTAATTCGTGTGTGACCCCAGTGTGTAACACAACCCTTAATACCCACTGTGAGCTGGAGTTAGAACCTGAGGCTTTTTTCTCCCTGTGGGTAGATGTTTGTGTTTAGCACCACCGAGAGGTGCTGGCTCGTATTTATGATTGCCAACCATGGCTGACATTGATGGGTTTGGGTCTCCTCTGTACCACGTCAAAGTCTCTGTATGTGCTGAGTTTGTGGCCGCCCAGCCCTTGAGAGGGGTTAGTCTCACCATCTTCTGCCTGCTGCCCTTGAATGAAATTGTGCCATTTGGCAACCCGAAATCCTCCAATAGGCAGAACACCTTCCTTGGAGATAAAGAGGGTGGGAGTGACAGTGTTTGCTTACCATTGATGTTTCAACTGTGTGACGGCTGTCATTCTTCCTCCTGGTGGTAGCAGCATGGCTAGGTGGTTGGTCTAGGTTCTGTATGGGCTGGTATGGAAGGAAATCTCAAAAGGATTCATGTTTTCATATTTGTAGGCTTCCGAGAGTTCCACATCGTCTTCTGCTCTCCGCTGTGACAAGCCTTCAAGGTAAGTGCGTGTTTCTGTGGGAAAGAAGCTCATTCCTATGTTCCTGGCCATGGGTCAGGGTTGATTCCCAGAGAGGAAGCTAGGCTATTTTATTATTCATTTTGTAGGAATCATAATGTGGTTTTGGAGGCGTGCTAGCCTGGTTCATGTTAGGCAAGTGCTCTACCACTGAGCACCCCAGCCCCTGAGCATCCCAGCTCCTCCACCCCCTTATTGATTTAAGAATTAGTCATCAAAGTTAAAACATCTTATTTGTAACCGTCAGAAGCCTGGATTGTGGCAACATCTGTGATTATGTTTGGGTAGACAGTGACATTCATTGTCGACATCTGATCAATTGTGTGACGACAATAGTGAGGAATGGGTGGCAGGCCCCGGGGAACAGCTAGCTGATTGCCAGCAGGGACCAGTAGAGGCAGCCTACATGCAGAACCTCTGGGAGGCACCTCTCTGTGGACTGAGATAGTTGTAAGAGGTCATGTTGTTGTTGTTAGTAATAGTAATAGTAATGTTTAATTCTGTTTATTTTAGAAAAATAATAGAAACTCGGGCTGGAGAGATGGCTCAGAGGTTAAGAGCACTGGCTGCTCTTCCAAAGGTCCTAAGTTCAATTCTCAGCAACCACATGGTGGTTCACAACCATCTATAATGAGATCTGGTGCCCTCTTCTGGCTTGCAGTTGTACATGCAGGCAGAACACTATACATAATAAATAAATAAATCTTTAAAAAAATAGAAACTCTTTCATGTCTATTTTTGAAGAATAAAATGGAAAAGAAAAGAATCTTTGAAAATGTTCAAATATGTCAACTGTAAAAAACAAATTCATGCTATTGCATATTTGCTGTTGTTTCTCCTTTTAGGTATGATAATGTCATTATAGGTGATTTGATAAAGTCTTCTAAAATCTATACTATCAGTGTTTTCTTGATATCTATCTCTATTATCTATTTGTCTACATCTGTCTATCTGTCTGTCTATGCATTATCTCTTTCTTTCCATCCATCCACCCACCCACCCACTCACTCACCCCTCCATCTATCATGTATCTGAGACAAGGACACAGTGGGCAGTCGTGGCTGGCCTGGAACTCCTATGTAAACCGGGCTGGCTGGCTAAGAATCCTCAGAGCTCTGCCTGCCTTTGCTTCCCAAATGCTAAGATTAAAGATGTATGCCACCATGCCTGATACTAATATTTTTTTTTCAAGGTGAAAAATATCTAGGCTTGCTTCAGAGTAGTTGCAAAAAGGAGAGTAGACTTCTATGCAGAAGCTAGTCAAATGTTGTTGGAAACTTCAGGGTGTTGGTGACTATGAAGGGTCAAATAGGGATGACACTGGTGAATGCTGGTGATTTGAAGGATGGATGGGTACATGGAGTTTTGGTGAATCATTTTTCTTGTTGTCTGAAAATCAAAGAAAGACAGAGAAACACATATAGTAAAAGCAAGAAAAATAAACCCAGGCCAGAAGCTTGGGTATGGTGGCAGCAGTCGATGACATCCTACTCTGGTTTCATTTACGGTGTTTTCTCTTGGGTTTATCCCTTTGCCTGTGAGAAGGGACTCCTTCACAGCAGAATGTCTGCTTTCATCAAATCCTCACTCATCTACTTTCCAGGGATGGATCTAGCCTCATCTCCAGGCTTTCTGCAAAGACCCTCCCCTCTTCCCACAGCTTCTCCAGTCTGCTTCACAAGGCTTTTCCCCAGAAGTAGCATGGAGACAGGGTTGCTGCTTGCTTCTGTGCTGCTTGTTACCATCTGTGGTCTCTGCTTCTACCACCCTTGTTGTCTGTCTCATGCTGACCCTGATGCCTTGGAGTCAGGCTTGCACTCCTTCTCCAATAGCCAGTCTCTGGGCAAACTATGGAGCCCGCCATACCTCCCTGTGTGCCCACTTGCTTTCTCCCCACGCCCCTGCACTCTTTTTTGAGCTTCTCCTCTGCTTATTTCCAGTGGTTAGGCCCTTGTGTCTGTTCAGTCCTGGCCTGCAATAGATCTTATGTACTCTAGGGAGTGGGGATTGTAACAGTCCGAGGAAGCTGTGTTTCCAGCTCTCTCCTGAAAATCCTACAGGGTGAGTATTCATCCTTTTACTGACTGCCTTCTTCACTCTTGCAGGCCCCTGGTCCTGAGACCAGCTATGGAGGACAGCCATGAACTGGACCTCACATACGTCACAGAGCGTATCATCGCAGTGTCCTTCCCTGCCAGCTGCTCAGAGGAGTCCTACTTGCACAGCCTTCAGGAAGTCACACGCATGCTCAAGTCTAAGCATGGAGACAACTACCTGGTGAGTGGGCAGGACAGCCACAGTGAGGCAGAGAAGCTGTAGGCATGGGCCCTTCAGAGGGTGTATGTGAGGGCCAGCTATATCCGTATGTCTTGCTTACAAACGCAGAATGGTCTTGGGGTCTGGAATCTTAACCCATGAGTCTAGGAGGTGGGAGTTGACCATGTGTTTGCCCTTCCAGTATTCGCTTTGCTCTTATAGGTTGTGTCATGAGCTGTGACAATTGACGAAAGGGCTGGCTGCAGCCTCTTTCCAACACTAAGCATGACGTCTCATCAGTAAGACTGGTTCTGGAACTGTAGGCATTCCCAGTCAGAGCTACTCCTGGCTAATGGTATCCCTGGTGTCAGGAGGCAACCCCGTCCCCTCCTTGCTATCCAGGGCATTGGAAAGGCAAGAGGGTAGGTGTCCAAGAAACAAGGCAATCCTGGAGGCAAAGCCAGATAGCCTGATTTCATAACATGCGTGTGTCAAATGAGGGAGACTATGTCTGAGCAGAAGTAGAAGAATGGTTTCTCAGGTTCCCCTCTCTGGTTGGTCTTGTTCTCTGTCAGGGCTGCCAGTCCCAAGGAGCCTCTTCCTGCTGCTGTAATCGCTTCTTAGATTACACGACAGCTTCTAGCACCTTCTCTCATGCTGCTGCCTTATCTAGGGAGAGCTAATCTTACAAAGCCAACAAGGAGGTCATTGTCACCCTTAGCAGCCTTCTCCCACGGCTAGACTCAGGGCTAGGCTCAGTGGGGACTAGCTGTGGCTTCCAGGGTAGTCTCTGCATGAACTCCTTATGACCTCTTCTCGCACTTGTGCTCCTGAGGTCTAGCCTGGTTGTGGGCAGGGGGTTAACACTCTAGTCCCCTTTCACGAGACTTCTCCAGAGCTGCCTCTTCAGTACCAGGGCTCCTCCTTCAGTGGCTTTCTCCCCACCTTCCCGAAGCGACTGCCAGGGGCATTCTCAAGCCCACAAGCCTTTTGTGGAAGGCACTCAGAGTGATGTAGCCAGTCAGGACATGGTGCCCCGTGCCCTCCAAGGAAGGGCAGCTGAGTGCTAGTGATTCAGTCAGGGCAGGAGTGGGCTGAAACTCAGTGGATCGGAGAGGTAGCTGGGCCTGAGTTAGGGGAGGAACCATGTGTCCTCTAAGGGGACACGTGGTCTTTTGTAGGACTTGATTCCACACATGGCTGCGGTTTGTTAGCCACAGGTCTCAAGCGCAGGCTTTTCCATACCTGGCTCCTCTGCTGAGGAGGGACTCCTGCCTGTCCCCAGGGTATTCCCTGAGCAGGCCAGGAAGAGCTACTATAGATATGTGTGTACAGACCTTGTGTTTTAGAATGCTTGAAGCTATTAAGATTTAAAAAAAAAAAAGCTAAACAGACAAAAAGGAAAAGTTTATCTTCCCCATTTTGGCTTCAGTTCACAAAAGTAAACTAAAAATTTGCAGGGATTCAGGTGCTATCCATATCTTTGTTTTTATCCTGTGACTACACACACACACACTTTTGCGTTTCAGTCTCTTTTGGTCCTTAGAGGCAACTGTTGAAATGCAGTTGTCTTCTTCCTCTCTGGGAACCACGATTTGTCTAAAAGCAGTTTTTCCTCTTTGTAGGTATTAAACCTTTCAGAGAAGAGATATGACCTTACAAAGCTTAACCCAAAGGTATGGAATTTAATTCTGTATGTTTTGACTTTGCAAAATGTCAGCAATGTGTGTTTTATTTGTGCAAAAGCAGTTTCTTGTAGGCCTCTGTGGAACAAAGCTTTATATTAATTATAAAACGTACATAGGTCCAGCAACCCTCTCTGAAAACCTAAAGTCAAAGCTACTCAAAAGCTAAAACTTGGCCCTGAACGATGGCTCAGTTGTTTGAGAGCACTTAGGGCTCTTGCAGGGGGACCTGAGTTTGATGCTCAGCACCTACCGTAGTAGCAGCTCAGAGCTCCATGTAACTCCAGCTCCAGAGTGGTCAGCGCCCTCTCTGCTCTACAGGCACTGTACTTATGCGTACATATGATCCCCACTCACGAATACAAAACGAAATTAGTCTTTTTCCTTTTTTAAGCCAAAACTTTGTTACATGCCAATATAACCCCATGGGAGGGAAATTCCCCACCCTGGAAACTTTATTCTACATACAACATTATTGAAAATGTATAAAATTGCCTCAAGGCACTACCCAATCCGGTGCATATGAAACACATAGGTTTATTTTGTGTTTCATCATGTGTCCTGTCCCCAAGTACAGGTATTCCAGAATTTGAAACAGAAAAATCCTCAAATCTGTCTGGCCTTATGAGATTTGGAGAAGGGATGCTCATTCATAAAACATCTGTGTCAGAAGAGCAGTGTCTGTGCAGCCCACAGCCTTCATTCACAGCTCACCAGTTTGTACACACGTGTGCCTGTGTGCACTACTCTGCCGCTATAGCATGAGTCTAGATTGTGTAGCCACGACAGTGAGGTGTAAGAGCCTTCTCCCTGTTGGGAAGATGTCTCTTCTGAGACCTCTGAATAGTCACACAGTATCCTTTCCATCCGTGATTACTCTTAGTAGCAAAGTTTAGGGATAAAATTAGGACTGTTGGACTGTGTCTCTGTGTTTGTATATATATTCTATGTGTTGAAATGCTTTGCAACATATTAGAATAGGACAGTATAGGCTGAACATCCTGTAACCTGAAATAAAAATGCTCCAAACCTCAAAACTTTTGACTAACATCATGTTCAAAAAGTTCAGACTTACAGTTTTGCCTTTCCGAAGTATAGATGTCTAGCTGTTAAAGTCTATCAAATACTCAGAGTCTGAGAAAAAAAAATCTAAAATAATTCTGGCCCCAGGCCTTTTCAATAAAGGCCTCTCAGCCTACTAGTAAGTGGAATTCACATGTGCCTTAGTTAATGCTCTGTGCACAGGGAAGGGGCCCAGAGCGTCATGGAACTGCTGTGCTGGCTGCTTTTACTGCGGTCTAGTTTACTGAACTCCTTTCTATTACTTTCATCTGTGAAACATCTCCATCCACTCCATCCTCTAAAAATAGAAAATAGGAGCAGTAACACCCCCACATGGCTCTTCCAGGTGTGTGGCCAGTGGCAGGGCTGCTTGCTTGGGGCTTTAGTTCTGTGATTTTCTCTGTTCATGTGCCAAAATAGAAGCAAAGCCTGAAGGTACTTCCTGGCTTCTGGAGGACTCTGTGACCCTGAAGTGTGGCCTCCATGGCATGGGACTTCTTCTCAGCTTGAATGGGTAGCATTGGGGAACAGTGTTGGCCACAGACTGCTCTTTTAGATCTTGGAGGTCCTAGATTCCTCTGCAGTCGAGTTTGAACCATTGATGCCTCTGGAAGGCCTCTGTGGAATTGTCACCCAACTACAAAGGAGTAGAGCAGAGCCTGGGTGAGGTATGGCCAATGGGTATTGGTGGCTCTTATTTTCTTTCCTCTAAAGGAAACTGGCCGTAGCTCACTAGCTTTCTGAAGAGGTCTACACAGCATCCTCCATGGCTGACTGTGGATGATGTCACTGAGATTCCCATAGAAGGGTCCAGGAGGACCACTGAGGCAGCTCTCTCTTTTTTGTCTTGCAGATCATGGATGTGGGCTGGCCTGAGCTGCATGCACCACCTCTTGACAAGATGTGCACCATATGTAAAGCCCAGGAGTCATGGCTGAACAGCGACCCTCAGCATGTAGTTGTCATCCACTGCAGGGTGAGTGTTCCATGCTCCCACAGGCTCTGGGGACCCCAAGTTGGGCTTCAAGACGTTAAAGGAGCCTCATGGCTTAAGGTTGGTGCTGGTCACTTGTACCAGCTGATTTTCCTTGGAGCCACTCTGTTTCTAGGATGTTTGTCAGTTGGTGTGACATGTTCCATGGAGGTATGCCTTTTAGATTTCATATTCATCCTTAAAAAATAAATAAAAGAATCCCAAGCCTGAAGTTTGGCTTTAGAATTCATAGGTCTGAGGTTCTTGTGTTGCTGAACTTTTTAAACCTCCCTTCTGTCCATTTCATTCTATACTTGTTCATTTTGAATATTAATGAAATTGCAATGAATTGTGATGATTGAAAACATATGGGTCACCAAAAGTAAAAACACCATCTATAATTTTTCTATCCCACCCCCATTTCCTTAAGCAATTCTGGGCTCTTTGGGCAGATGTCCAGGTTATAGGCTTGTGATAGTTCCCTTTCATTACCCACCAGAGTACTCGCTCATTGCTTTAAACTACTTTTGAAGTGCCCAGAAAACGTGCCATGAGAGGTAAGCTTTTAATTTGAAATTGTGGTTGCTGATGCCATCCAGAGTTCACCTTCATCATGGCTGCAGGGCTGGAATCTGTTTGCTTTGCACAATTGAGTGTTCCCTTTCACACATGCCCAGAATGACTAATAGACAGACCTGTCTCCACTGGGATGGGAGCAGGCTAGGACTGGGCTGCAGCAGCCATTCTGTTCACTACAATAGTATAATTTGTGTTCAACATGTGCCCAAGCCATTCCAAACTAGAAAGAGGCTGTGCTTCTTGTGAGAGCATTCTTCCACATTTTGCCTCTCGTTTGGAAGTCCGTGGCAAAGAACATTCCCACTAGATGTTGTGTGGGTTGAGTGTAGGACTTTTGTTAGGTCTTGGAGCAGAACTGTGGAAATCTGAAAGGCCATTGTCTACACTAAGAGCCTGTGGTCACCAGTGGATTCCACCTACCCTGTGGTTTTCTACAGCCTGTGAACTGAGAGCTGATCTGAAGGTGAAAATGCTTACAGAGTTCACTCTTAAGAGTCTGACAGGATGAGGAGGGCACGCCCATTTCCCTCCCTCACCCTCAGCTGCTCACACTCACTGCAGGACTGAGAACTTGCATCTGCACCATACCCATGAAGCCTGGGCATACACAGTGGCATCCCATCGGTACTCGGCTAGCCTTCTAAAATAAGTTTGGCAGTGTCCCTCTCATTAGTTTTTTTTTTTTTTTTTTCAGAGAGTTTTAGGATTGTCATTTCTTAACATGGTTGGTATAGTCTCCCTGATTTCACCACGGGTTGCTGGGCTGTTTGATGGGAGATTTGGGACTACTTAGATCCCTTACCTTGTTCAGATTTTCTGTTTGGGCTGGGTATGTGTTTTGCGGGACTCACCTGTTTCACCTGAATGCCTGTTTTAAGGGCCTGCAGTTGTCCATAGGAGCCATACAGAGCCTTGTGTTTTATGCTGTTGACTATTCCCTTTCATTCTGTTCTCAGTTTTTGAGTCTTCTTTTAATCTTAGCCAAAGGTTTTCTGATTTTCTTTTACCTTTAAAAACAAAAAACGACAAAACAAAAACAAAAACTTGTCAGTTTGGTTGATCTTTTCTATTTCCTGAATCTCTGTTTTATTCTGCTCTTTTTCTATTTTCTTATATTAACTTTGGGTCTGGTTTAGCCTTTTTCTAGTTACTTGAAGTATAAATTAAGGTTCTTCATTCGAGATCTTCCCTCTCTTTTTAGATGTGAACATTTATTACTATAAACTTTTCTCTTAGTACTGCTTTTGTTACTTCCAGTAAATTTTAGTGGCCTTTTCCCCCTCATTTTATTTGTCTCAATGTATTTATTTATGTGTGTGGGTGTTTTGTGTAAATATATGTCTGTGTACCACATGCATGCCCAGTGCCAGTGGAGACTAGAAAAGGGCATCCTATACTCTGGAACTGAATTTACAGATGATTGTGAGCTAGCATGCAGCTAGCTGCTGGGAATCAAACCCAGGTCCTCTGGAAGAGCAGCCAGTACTCTTAACCACTGAGCCATCTCTCCAGCTCATGTCTCCATATATTTTTAAAATTTCCTTTTAACCTTTTGTTTGACTGAAGTGCTATTCAGTAACATGTTTATCTTCTACACATTTGAGAATTTTGCATGTGTACCCCTCTGTCTCCATTCTGATTTATACGTTCATACCACAGTGGACAGAAGTGATACTTGATAGGATTTTAGGCTTAACTCTGTTGGGACTTGCTTTGTGGTCTCATGTATGAACTGTCCTTGAAGCACATTCTTGTGACCTTGAAGCCACTGTTGGTGGGATGTTCCATCTGTGTTATAGGTTCATTTAATCCAAAAGGGTAGTTTCGGTCTGAATTCCTAAGTTATTTCTTGTCTGGATTATCCGTCTGCTAATGGAATGAGCTGTCAAAAGTCCCAACTGTTGCTGCAATGCTCCCCCTCCCATCTCTCCTTAAACCTCTAACTAGTGCCACAAAAAATGATTGATGGAATCAGCAATAAAGGCCATCATGTGTGGGTCTGTTTTGGGCCAAGCTCCTGTTTCCTTATGAGTGATTTCTGTCATTAAGACAAATACCGCTTAGCTCAGGAAATACATTAGTAGCTTTGCAGTTAATAATGCCAAGAACTTACCAAGTATCTGCATTGGTATCTCCCAGAATGCACAGCTTCACATGATGGTTGATTTTGTGAAAACTCTTGAGTTTGTTCTTTTACTTGTTTTTAGGGCTGGAGCTGGGGGCTGGGG
This sequence comes from Psammomys obesus, assembly GCF_907164565.1. Lineage (NCBI taxonomy): Eukaryota > Metazoa > Chordata > Mammalia > Rodentia > Muridae > Psammomys > Psammomys obesus. The sequence goes on from NW_026596051.1 coordinate 11,195,116, forward strand.
ATATAGCTCAATAGTAAAGTGCCTCCTTGTGTGTATAATGTCTGATCTCTAGTACTGACTTTAAAATCTTTTCTTAAAAATTTTTTATGGTCTATTCACTTTATATTCCGATTGTAGCCTCCTCTCTTGTCTCTTTCTGGTCCCACCTGTGAGCCATCTCTCTGGTCCCAGGAACAGGATTTTTTTTTTTTTTTTTTTTTTTTTTTTAAAGCAAGAGAATAACAGAGTTGAGGAGCTCCACATTGGTGACCTGCCACTTTGGCTTTGCATGATTTGGGATCACGATTTGGGAAACTTTTCTCAAAGGATCTAGGTAGTATTTAGGCTCTGCATGCCACAGTGTCCTGCCACTTCTTCTAGCCTGCTCCTTCAGGGAAGAGTTGGAGTTGCTGAAGCAGAATAGCCAGGCTCCGGCAGACAATGAGATGAGGACATTTAAGTTTTGTGTGATTTTTTTTTTCTTCTTCTTCTTCCCCATGGCTTACAAACCAGTTCTGTTTTGATTTTTTAATTTTTACAATGTTTAAAAATACGTGATAGCAGAAATTTAGCTCACAGATTGTAGGAAAAGAGTTGGTGGGCAGAACGGAGCAGCCTTTGGGCTACTATTTGCAGAGCCCTGTCAGTAGGTCACAGCAGTATGTCCTGAAGTTTCAGTCCAGTCTGTAGGTTCTACGCGGGTCTGCTCTGACACAGAGCTTCTGCCTCTACTGCTGGTCACTTTGGCTGTGAGTGTGGTTGTGGATGTCTAAGTGGATTTCCATAGCAGCTGCCTGGGACGTGGTTTCGCTGTGTGTAAGGTCTCCTCCCTGTTGTACAAAGCGTGGTGGTGGATGCTGGTGTGGGATACCACCAGCTCACCAGATTCTGAGGTGCTGCCGCTTAGAGCTGTGTACACAGAGCCCCATCACTGTCAGCCCTTGGGCAGGCATTTATGCCTGTTTCACCTGGGTAATTAAGTCATGCTAATTGTTGCAGTTCCTGGCACCGGTTCACGTAACCTAATTGGGAGGCGGTGAGTGACTGGCTGCCGCCGTGTGGATATGCCCTCCGGGGACGTCTGCAGACACCCAGCTAGCACCTGCTCTTGTTATGGGTCCCTGTGTGAAGATCCCTGCTGAGGAGGCACTGCTGTGTTCGGTGCTTTAATATTAGGGGGGGGCGGAAGGGCTGATGCTTGTTCTCTGTCATTGTGCTCATGATCGAGCCTCTGTCCCATTATGTCTGTATGTGGGATTCTATAGAAAGAACGTTGATTTCTCTCTGGTCTCTCGCAGGGCAGTAAAGGACGCATCGGAGTGGTCATATCATCCTACATGCACTTCACCAATGTCTCAGCCAGGTAGGATGGAGATGGGGGCTCATTTCCACGGGGGCGTTGGGTTTGCACGTGTGGCCAGTGGTCTTCTTGGGAACCAGCCTGATCTCACCTCTCCCCGAGTGCCAGAGTGCTGTGTCTGAACTCGACTTCCAGCAAGGATGAGAAAGACATATTCCTATTTGGGATGTCCTGTGCGATTGATGCCAAGAAGTTCTATGGCGGCAGTAAAACTGAGCGAGCTCATTCATTCTCTAATGAAAACAGACAGGCGGCGGCTACTGCCACCCTGTTGGAAACCGTCACTTGATCACTTCACACGCCGTACATCACGATATTGACGGCAGCCTTGTTTTTGCATGTCCTGGAAAGTCTGTATGTCTTCCTCTAAAGTGATAGGACCTTGGTCTTAGCCCAGCCATCCCAGCCCTGGTCGGTCAGGTTGTCTCCTGATGCACTTTCTGGGGCACAGGTCTCCACTAAGGCTGAAATTCCGTTTAGAAAATGTCATGGCTGGGTAGGAGTGTAGCTTGTTCAGTACAGTTGCCTGGTGGGTGCGAGACCTCAGATTTCTCCCCAGCACTGCACAGGAAAAGAAAAGCATTTGCACACCCCCTGGTCGTCTCAATAGCTGCGTTGTGTGCCCAGGCCATTCCATCCTGAGGAAATAGAAGCCCTCTCATCTCACTTAGAAACCTTCTCCTTTGCAGTGTGAAGGAGTGAAATTGGACTTCTGGAATGTTTTCTCTGGAAACAAATCGAGAGGCTGGTGCTTGCCAGGGAGGAAACCCTACCCCTGGGCAAAAGGCAGAGCCCCGTGGGTTTGAATAAGCATCATGTGTGTGCCAGATACATCCAGATTCCTAGTCACATTGGCTCCTCAGTTATGTAAAAGGAATTTGGTCGGAGACCACACTTAGCACAGTTGTTTCTTAACACAGACCACCCGAGTAAGCATTGCTTTCCCGAATAGTTCAGAGAAGTTTCCCCAACTGTGTATACTGCTGCATCTGGGGGACCAGCCTTGCTCTGTCAAAGCATATTCCTAGAACCATAAAACCCTGTTCTCCCTGGATAGTTGGTACATTACCTATAAATGTCAGGGCGCATGCTTGAGTCTCTGTGAGCCTTCGCATCCTCTCCTAACCTGGACTGTGGGAACTGCAGTTGAGACTCCCCACACTGTGACGCACCCTGCATGTCTCTATCGCTAGAGTGCTTCACATAGCATCATACTGGGCTCTGAGTGGCCGCTGCTGCTGCTGCTGCGGGAGTCACAGTATCAAGTGTTTTCCAGCTAAGTGAGTGGATCTCACTGCATTTTTAAAAAAATCTCTTGCTCTTCTAAATTAACATCACCGCCTGAGCACCTGCCCCGATACAGCTCCAACAACTGTGTGGCTTCGCAGTCCACGGATATGCAGATTACGTATTGAAGCATTTGCTGAGTCTTCCTACTCAGGTCGCTTTCCCTTCTCTTTAGATCCCAGAAAGTTCCCAGAGTTGCTCTTCTTACAACAGTTTCTGATCCTCCCTCTCCCCTTAGGTTATACTTTAGAAACCACAGGAGATAGATAGATAATTTGTGATTTAAGTTTATCACAAACTACAACTACGAGTAACAGAAAACAGAGGCTGCCAAGTTCACAAAGTGAGAGAGCATTCTTGTTCCTAGCACTCTGAAGTGTTTAGAAGATGAAGCCAGAACTAATGAGAGAGCTAAGCATTCTGTGACTTCCGAACATTGACACTGAATTTAATTGAATGAATGGATTTAATTTAATTGAATGTGTGGAGTCCAGAAAAGAGAATGCTTAGAAGTCAAAGACTGGATATGAAACTTTGTCTTCCAACCTGAAAGACATATCCATTTACTATTTGACATGTTTTGAATTCAGATAGTCCCCTCTGTCTGTGACAGCTTCACTGGCCAACCCCTGTTTTGTGGTGAAACAAATACATGCAGTGGGTCAGTGTTCACTCACACTGGGCCTAATTTAGAGTGGCCTCCTTATCTCTGCATATATTTTGAGAATGCTGTGTTTAGAATCCCTGAATGTGTCATTTTTCTGGAGGGTACATACAAACTTTTCCAGAGAGAACTCATATGCCTATCTGATTTTGTTGTTGTTTGTGTTTTAAAAACAGCTGGCTGTGTTTTGTGTATAGCTGGCTGGTCTGGAACTCATGGACATCTGCCTGCTTCTGCCCTCTGAGAGTTATTATTAAAGGGTTTAAAGGAATGCCTATCTGAATTTTAAAGCTGTTTTTGGTTTAAATAAGTTTTATTTCATTGTTTTAAGTGTGAATGCCCACAGTGAGATTTCCGGAAGTTTCCGCAAATACTAATATGAGCATTGTGGGTGGAGGCCTGAAGGTCAGTTAGACTGTTGGCAAGTAGATTCATTTCCTGTGGAGGTACTTGGGACTACCTGGGAAGCCTGAGTCCCTCCACACCTTCCCAACCATCAACCTTTTCCTCAACCTTCAAGCTTTCCTTGAAGTTACTTACTGAGTGTCACATATACCCAAGACTTCCCAGGGCTTCTTGTACACATTCTGGGCTTGTTCCTCACATCATCAGGGTGATGAAGCTAGAGCCTTCAGCCAGTGGCACATCTAAGTATCACACCCTTAAATAAGGGAGTTCAGACAGGAGTTCAGTGTGGATCCTGCTTTGAACTGAGTGCTCGCCTGTAGAAAAATGTTAAGCTGTGTGTGGAAAGGTGCAGCTCCACATGGGAGAAGGTCACTGACAGACATGTCATCTTGGTCGTTCAGCCTTGAGGGGCTTTGGATACCACTGACCTGACATATTTATTCATTATCCCCACCTCTCTCTCCCCTTCCCTCTGCTTCCCCAGTGCTGACCAGGCCCTGGACAGGTTTGCAATGAAGAAGTTCTATGATGACAAAGTTTCAGCTTTAATGGAGCCCTCCCAGAAGAGGTATGTATCTATCCTTGGGGACATCCAGAAGAATGTCCTCTGACCTCTTCTCTGCATTGCTATTGGGTCTTGCCTAAGAATAGGAGGGAGGGGTTTTCTGTTTACCAAGACAAGGATCCCACAGGTCTAGTAAATGCCTTGTGTCTGTTGAAAGCCTGTGTGCAGATGTGGTCCACTCCCAGAGAGGAAGACTCAGAGCCACCTCTCATTTCAGCCAAGAGGATCATTGTCTCCTTTGGATAACAAGCTTCAATTTCCATGATGGTGTTTAGCTCATTTCTGTCTTCTAGAAGAGGGAGTCTGTAAAGTTGATGGAGAGGCTAGAGGTTTCAGCCTGTGTAGTTTTAACTCACCAGTGTTTAACACAAAACCAGCCATATCTAGAATGGAAATGAGTGACTCTTTGTTCTAATTAAGCTGTATTGACACGAATGGGGTTTCAGGTCATCATAGGCTGACTTATGCTCTACGGTATCAGCTCCTTGAAGCCAGAGAGGATTTCTCTCGGAAGTCCTGCCAGCCTGTTCTGGCTGCAGTGTGTAGTAGCTGTCAGGGAACAGGACTTTCTCTTTTTGAGGCACTCACATAATTTCACTGCAGTTTTATTTTAAGGCAAACACCAGAATTCATCTAAGAATTTTGAAGGCAGCTGCAAAATGGTTCTCATTTTGGATTTAGGATTTAGTTGTAGCCCCAAACCTTTGTATGTGAGTCTTGATCCTTCACATCTGCTTTCTCTAATGCAGCTGCAGACTGGGCCAGCAGACATGATGATTCTAATGGTCTGGGTCCACTCACCCAGGTCTAGGTTTGGAAGAATGTGGGCTACATTGTGGAGCCACGGTTTGGAGCCAGGCTGTGTCCTGTTTTGAAGAACAGGCTCCACCGGGAAGCCACGTTTGCAAACTTCAGTGTATTACAATGGTCCCACTCAGACAGTGCCTGTTCTGTTTTGAACCCATGAAGTATTATTTTTTTTTCCACCAAGCAGTTTCCAAAATGGCAACATTCCTAAGATTTATAGAGAAGGCAAAGTGCAAACAAGATGCAACTCTCATAGATGCCTGGGCCCAGCAGGCAAGTGTGGCTGCCAGGACTTTGTACTTATAGAATCAGTAGCTTCTAATGATATTGGAAGAGTGTGAAGAGGAAACGGGGAAAACATCTCATTTTCAAGTGCTCACAGCTTTCACATACTCTCCTAGGCTTATATTTTACAGTGCCAGCAGGGTTCAGTTCTGAATTCCAAGCTACTGTTCTGCTCTTGAGATTAGGGCTGCCTTCTTTCTGTCTCTCGTTTGTTTTTTTTTTTTTTTTTTTTTACCACCTTGCCTGGTGCCTGTGCTAGAAGACACTAACCAAATAATTATTGAGTGGGCCAAAAACAGAAAGGATGTTTGGGGTAAGCGTCAGGAAACATGGGAGGCCAGAAGGACGTGTGGTAATTACACTCATGGGGCCATGCACCTCACCATTGTCTGAATGCCTGTGGACAGGGAATGCTGATCTGCAGATTATGTTAGGACCAAAGTCAAGAAATTATTTCAGAGTAAACATCACAATTAGCTCAACTGAGGTTGAGTGAGAAACTTATGATTTGTGGCTGAGAATCTTAGGCAACCATGGACAATGGAGGAACTGCCCAAAACCTTCCACAGGAGTCTAGATCTAGATCCTAACTGTAATCTTCAGAAACCCAAGGTCTTCACATAAAATGGCTTGGTGTTTGTGCAGAGCTGAGGCATATCCAGGTGTGCCCTGTGTGTTTTCAAGTTTTAATTAGTGTGCAAATTAATATATTGTTATAACAATTGATAAACATATATTACACATTATGCTCATATTTATATCTCTTTATCCTCTCCTGTTTCTCCACTTTCCACCGGTCCTCTTTCTTCCCCCAGACAGTTTCTTTTTTCTGTGCATGTGTGTGTGTGTAAATGTGTGTCTGTCTGTGCCTATAGCACATATGTAAAACTAGGTTCACGTACGAGAGAAGAGTTGGTATTTGTCTTTCTGGTAACCATGATAGTCTTTATTCAGTTCATCCACTTTGCTTCTTTCAGGCTGACTGTCCATCCACTCTGAACCATCTAGGTTTCATATAACGCTGAACACTGTAAACACTGAGTGCCTAGCTGTTATGCTCTACCGACTGTACTGTATAGGGAGTCATTAGAGGAAAACAACCTGCATGTCTTAGGTAAAGAGGCAGGGTGTTGTTTTTCCTCCAGAATATTTGATCTGAGGTTGGATGAATCTGTGGATGTAGAACTTGCCGACACCGACGCTTACTGTGGATTCTCTTTGCATGAGTCCACTGTGAGCTGAGCGGCCCCTAGTGGACAGCTGGGAAGATGATGACCATCAAGAGCAGTTCAGTGAAGAAAGTGATTGAGAACTGGGGTGCAGGTGGAGGTCTCCCTTTTCTTCCTGAGTAACCCTCCCATACTGGTGACTCTGCTCAGCTGCCTCATGAGTAAGCTTATGCAGAAGTGAAATTCTGCTACTCTTTACCTTTTTGCTGCACAGTGGAAAAAGTAGTACATTTTCTTTTTTCTTTCTTTATTTTTTTAGGCAGGGTCTTATATATCCAGGATAACTTTAAATCTGTGATCATCCTGCCTCTGTCTTCACAGTGCTGGGACCACAGGTATATTACTATGCCTAGCGGGGGGAAAACTCAAAACACAGTGTTTATGTTGTCTGACACCTGGGCAGCAGTCCCAGATAGTCATCCTACATCATGAAAGCTCCCCATCTGTAGTATTGTTATAGCTGGTGGCTTCTAGGCAGGGAGAAGTCTTAGCTCCCCAAAGGGTGTGTCCCACACAGAGGGTGGGAGTCACAAATCTTCAGGTTGCAGAGCTACATAGCATTCATCACGTATTAGGAAATATAAGCAGGCACCTTGTCTACCTAGTGCCTGGGTTGGGTGTGCATCGGAGCAGGAAATGACCATCAGTAACACAGAGCCCTCACACTCCTATGCACCTCTGTGTGAAGATCTGTCTTATCCAAGGGGCCACTGAATAGCCACCACACCAGGTTTGGCTTGCCACAGAGTCCCTTCATGGGAAAGACAAGTCAAGGACACATATTTCCTAGTGTCCACGATTGCCCAGGGCTGGAAAGATGGAAGAACTGTTTTAAAACAGAGTCTTAGATATTCCACCCTAAGCCTGGGTGCCACAGAGCCAAGGGAACTAATGAGTTCTGCCATGTACAAGCTACAGGTGATGGGTCATGCGATCTTTCTCCTCTCCTGCATCTGTACACAGCAGGCTAGGAAGCCTTGCCATCACAGTAAGCCCATGGAGCGGTGTAGAGGCCAGCCACTCATTCCCTGATTACCTGAGTTTGTGGGGACGTCAGGCTTCCATGACTTGAGAAGTTTTGCCCTCATTCTGACAAGAAGAGCAATGTGCTACTGGACCTGTGGGATGCTGACACCCCCTATCAGTCACTGTGGATTTGCCCTACAGTGAAGTGAAAGCTTGTGAATTATACTAAATCTTTCCAACAGGGTAGACCCTAAGTTGGGAAGACACTTACTAAAGGCTTTCTGTTTGGTTTATTTTGCCTCCAGACTCGGCTGTTCAACAGTGGTCTGGGTCTGCATTCCAGTGGGCATTAGAAGTGTTTTTGTTGTAAGGTAGAGCCCGTGACTGTGTTCATCCAGGGGCTTAGAGGTATGAGGACCCTGTGTCCTTGTATTGGTCACGGTCACTTCCTGCTTCCTGCTTGGTGCATGGACCATTAGTTTGATAGTGTGTTTTGGGATCATTGCTTGTTCCGTTTCTTTCCTCTTGCATTGAGTATAGTACTTGGGGGGAGAAAGGCAAGGAAGCAGACAGATTCCAAGAGAGGTGTTGCAGGCTCTGGTGACTACTGGCTGCAGTGGAACTGCTGTTAGGGGCCTTAGGGCATTGGCTGTCTTTGGGCTTCCATGGGAGCATGGTTCAGTTATGCCAGGCAGGGCAGAGGAAGGAGTGGTGGAGGCCAAGGGAGCATCAGAGTGTGGCGGGTGTAGCTCACCCTCTGGTCATTGCCACCATGTCATGCCTTATGAGTACCTTTTGATCACATACACTGAGTGTAGAAACGTCTCTCCTGACTGCCATGAGTGGGAAAGTGTGTGACAGTCAGCTTGGATGCCTGAGGTCAGGGCCTGGAATTCTCATGGCAAAAGTCACATCTTCAGCTCATATGGGTGGCCATGGGTGACCCTCATCAGCTGAGACAAGAGGGCTCAGGAGATGAGTGTGGGGAGAACAGGAGCCCTGGGTGGAATGAGCCATGTCACTCTGTATGTGGTGCTGGCCTTGCTGGTGAGGGGTTTGGGAGCAGGTGAGGAGACCCCAAGCTATGGGCATCCATGTGAAAGAGATGCTTATACATAAATGATACTGTCAGCAGTTCCCAGAGCTGTGGGTGGAGCTTCATCCAGGAGTGACTCCTCCACCTCCAAGCATAGGATAATAACTATTTTTTATACAGTGGGGGACAAGGTGTCCCTAGGGTCTCCAGACACAGTTTCCATTTTCTACTGCCTGCCCCTGAGACTCGGCAGCTGTGGGTCAGCTGTGGAGTCTTGGCCGCTGTCTTCCGCAGGTACGTGCAGTTTCTCAGTGGGCTCCTGTCTGGAGCAGTGAAGATGAATGCTTCGCCCTTGTTCCTGCACTTCGTCATCCTGCACGGCGTCCCCAGCTTTGACACTGGAGGAGGTGCGAGACTTCCCTGTCCAGACTGGAGAGCCCTAAACAAGCAGCCTTTTTCCCTGTGCTATCTAGATTCCATACCTATGGTTCCAGTGCATGGGTAGAGCTCCAGCTTTGTATGGTGGGAGTAAATCCTCAGTTCAAGGACAGATAAGCAGTTGTGAAGGGATTGCAACCCTGTGACCCAGGACATAAACTCCTGTTAGGCCAGGGTCTTTCTGAGTCATCAGCTCTGTGGTTTGGCCGTGTGCTTCCTCTCAAAGTTTCCATTACTTTGAGAGAAGCTAGTACCGGTAGACCATGCCCTAATTCAGGATCCTTCCTTCTTCCTCCATGGCATATTCCTATGGACCCCGTCTCCCTGTTTCTTGTAGGTGCTCTCAGCATAAGGCCAGAAACCTTGTACCCTGCCCCATGCAGATGCTCCCAGCATATGTCAGGGGTAGGAACTGTTGCATGCTCCCTGGCTACATTTATATAGGTGCTCACTAATTAGTCGATAGTATCTGCAGCATCTAGTCCCCCTGGCCATCAGGACTAAGGTGACCTTACCGAAGTGCAGCTCGCCTTTGAAACCCCATGTCTGATTAAAGCAGCCCTCTGGTGGGAGGTCCAGCCATGTTACTTTGTTGGGAGGACATCTGCACATATGTTAATGATCCTGTCTTTCCTTGGCACGCGCCTCTCTTTCAGCTTGCCGGCCCTTTCTGAAGCTCTACCAAGCCATGCAGCCTGTGTACACGTCTGGGATCTAGTAAGTGCACGGCTTGTGTGGGTGTTTAGGGTGGCTTGGGCAGTGGTTGTGAAATGGATTGTTTCTCCCACAAGAAGAAGTGGGGCAATGGGGCCCAATCATGCCAAGGGCCCTAAGCTGCTGCTCTGAGAGGGGCTAAGTCTCTAGCTGCCTCCATTAAGAGATTGAACAGTGGAGCCTCGAGGGTAGAGCGGAGCCATTACTGTTTGGAAGTGGGTATACCAGAAAGTGCTAGGACAAAGTTGTCCTTTGTTTTTGCTTCTCCTTTGTGTTCTAGGCCTCCTCAGAATTTGTATGGCTTCCTGAGATTGGTTTGCAATGTATGTAGGTAGCACTTTGTGGACATGAACAAAAAATGAGAAAGGCAGGAAATGTCCTGGTCCTGGTTATTCCTAAAGATTCATTATTCCTTTTCTGGGCTCATAATGCCCCCCTCTCCTCTGCAAATATGACACTGTGAAAGTTGTATTCTCCATTTGTCACATAAGTGGCATCTGTCCCCAGCTTGGTACCTCTCTGGTTGAGGTACCTGAGCATTACTTTTTCAGTGCAGGGCTACAGTGGCGCTAGAATAATTCACCTGAGCTCAGAGCTTTCTCAAACCTTTTGACTCATTTCCATGAGGTAAAGCTTCTGAATGTGGACTTCTGCGCTGTTTGTGTAAATTCTAGCTGTTGTCTCAGCTTGCACTACCGTGGTCGTATCGTGGAACCGTATAATGTTCTGTTTTCTTGTTTATCCGAAGCAATGTTGGCCCCGAGAACCCCAGCCGGATCCGCATTGCCATAGAGCCGGCCCAGCTGCTGAAGGGCGACACCATGGTGAGTACCCGTGTGCTATACAGCCATTGTTCTCAACCACCCAGAGGGGTGACCTAAAAGGAAAAGGGCTTTCTCCTTAGAAAAAAAATCATCCGGTTTACAACCGTCTTCTCAAAGAAAAGAAAATAATAACAGGAGAATGAAAAACAGCACGGCACTAAGGGCTTTAATTTGTAAGTAAAAATATTGTAATTACAGTGACAGATCTTTGTCCTTGATCATCTTTTATAACAGAGATGCTGGGTCTATGCAAAACAAAGTCCCTACTCAGCCACAGCCCCTCTGAGCAACTCGTTGCCTGACCTCCTTTGTGATCCCAGGCCTCCCGGAGTCTAGTAGCAAGAGCCAAAGTGTTGTTACAGTGTGGTTAATGATCAAAACAGTGATTTCTCCAGATAATTTTGTTCTTGGTGGAAATTAAACATTACTTTTTCACCTCCTGTCTGTCTTGAATACACAAGAATCCATATGTGTAAAGTAGTATTAGGAAAGGTTTTGTCTGGAAGCCTGCAAGGTATGTGTACAGCTTCTAATATGTGTAGAATAATTTAGATACGATCTTTTTGTGGTCTTGGCAGGCCTACTCTGTTGAGATGGTGGGTGATTTAGGAGTTCATGTTGCCTTTTATTATACATAGCTTACCTGGAGTGGGCACCTCCCTACTTTCAAGAACAGATATGTTGACTGTCATACCTCTCTGTGAGCTGTGGGAGGTGGTGGAAAACCTGAGATGAGGAGGATGACTGAGGAGGATGACTGGAGGTACTCCTCAGAAAAGCAATGCCAAGCCACCACCTGAGTTCCCTGTGCATGGACTGGTGGCTTCTGAGCCTTCCACAACCAGCGTGAGAACTGTACAGAAGTTATGTTGCCTTTGTGGCATCTCCTCTCCTCCAGCTGCCTTCCTCCTTCTCTCTTCTCATCTCCTTTGTCTTTCCTCCCATAGGTTCCTTCTTTTCTTCCCTCTTTTCCTCTCTCTTTCCCTCCTTCTCTATTGCCCCCTCTCCAAAGTTTTTAATTTTTACTAAGTTAACTGTCTTGAGCATTTTTTTTGTTTTTGTATTTTTTTTTATTGTTATTATCTGGTGTTTGAATTTCCAGTCTTAGTGCTGGGTACAAGAAGGACAGAGGTACAGAGTGATTTCTTTGGCTTGGAAGTACCTTTTGGGGAGATAAACTGTATTGCAGAAGAGAACCTAAAGGTGTTTCACAGGCCAAAGGAGCCTAAGATGGACATACCTGCATGACTCAGAAAGATCATGGCAGCTTGGCCTCACTCTTCCTGGTGGTACCTTCCTTAGCATGTCTGTCTTCGTGAGGAAGCTCATCATGTTGGAAAAGGACATGCCTGATCCTTTTCTTTTGGGTGTTGTAGCCTCTGCCTAGTGAAGACCAAGCTTAAGTTCTATGAACATGGGAGAAACAAACTCATGTCAGTGTCCTGGGACAGTGCCTGGCAGGTGGGGAAGTGGTGGAGGAACAGAATGGGAGACGGACCACATCATGTCATCGTATCGGAGAGATGGTCCCTCAGCCGTAAGTGGCCACCCTGTCTCCCCTGAAGAGGACTCCCTGATCAGGCACCCCTGCCTTACATTATGTGCCTCATAGTGGGCAGCATAGCCAGAACATCGGCCCCAGTAAACACTACGTGCACAGTGGCCACCGGAAGGAGCTGATTAGAGGGTCTGTCGGGGGGAGGCAACACCCAGTCACTGAGGTGGTTCAGAGAAAAATCAGGTGACACAGTGAAGGAATGAAGTCCTGTGTGGGTGAGGAGATGTTTACTGGTGGGCATGCCTGGACGTGGTTTGTTCCTGGCCCTGTGCGTCCTTGCGGAGCTGGCTGCTGCTCTGGCTCAGGAAAGCATGCCTGTGGGTTGTTGCCTGGCTAGGTGAATGATGATGAGGGTGGGCATCGGGAGGCCACCTGGAGGCAGCTCGTACCACATGTCAGTGACCTGTAGCTATTGAGTTATACTTGTAAGCAGGCTGTTATTTGAAGCCATTCACCTCAGGGGCTATACTATTCTGCCCCTTTGCAGGAGGTTTGAACTGACGATATTTGAACCTTCACAAAAATCTAATTTTCAACTTGAACTTGCAAGCCCATTTGATGCCAGCTGGGGACCCTCTTAGGTGTCAGTTGAGAGATGGTGGTCAGGCTGGTGGTTACAGAAGGCATTGAGTTAGGGTAAGATCAGTGCCATGGTACCATGTAGGACATTTTTACACACACCATGTGGCCCCCCTCTTTATAGCACATAGGACTTGTGAGGTCCTGTGTGTACGTTTCTATAGTCACTGAAATGGAGGGATGAAGGCAGGAACAGCAGCAGTCCCAAAGAGCACAAGGTACTCCCAGAAGAGATTCTGGCCTCAGAACCAGAAGCAGAAAGTGAGTAGCAGTGGGTATTTGAGCAATCCCAAGAGCCAACGGGTCTGTCATGTGTGGTCCATTGATCATAAAGCACAGCCAGGCATGGCGGCCAGGAGTCAGCCTCTAGTGAGAGCTGAAGTTAGGGAGCTGCTGGGACCGAGAGACCAGGGCTGTGGCAGGCAGGGAATGTCTTTCTGAAGTATGTTGCAGTTGAGCTTAAACATGAAGCCTGTGTAGAGCATGTATCAAGAAGAAAGGCTGTGCTGGTTGGAGGTGTTGTGAGCACAAGCTGCGCCCCTTTCTTTGTGCTTGCTGGTCGCCCCTGTTCAGGCTAGTGCCATCCAACATGGGTGCACTGACTAGGGCGCTTACACAGTGTTCCCGGGTGTTTACACTGATGCTCACAGGTGTTTACAGGCAACGGAACTTTCTTTTTCGTGGTTCTGCATATTGGAAGGCCAGTGTCCAGGGCTGGCAGGTTGCAGAGCTGGTGGGGATCTGATTTCTTGTTTGTAAGGTCACCCTGTGTACTCACCAATAGGAAAAAGGCTCTGGAGTCTCAGAGAGTACTAATGGCATTTGGAATGCCTCGTCCTACTGACCTTATCTTGTCCTAAGCTCCCTCCTTCTCATACTGTCCCCGTGGAGTTTAGGAGATACAAACAACCACAGGACAGGTTGACAGGGCTCCCCTCTTGGCATGGTAGCTGCCTGCCTGGCACCTGGCCCCTTAGGAGTGCCTTTGCTTGCCTCTGAGTAGGCCCCAAACCTCCTGGTCACCTTCCCATTTAATCCAGGCTTAGAAAAATTGAAACCTGAGCCTAGACCATGCACTGCTCAGCTCATTGGTGGCGTCCTCTCCATGTGATGCCCACCGTGCCACGTGTGTGTTTGCCTCATGGACCTGCTAAGGCCCTGTGAAGCAGAGCCTCTCCCAGATGCCTGGCAGCTATCTGCCTCTGACATAGTGTCTGAGCCCTCTCTCCCCTGCCCCCTGCTGGTCACCTTCCTCTTCTCTATTTGTGCTGCTCCCAACAAGCTGCAGGTAGTCCTTCATAAGGAGTAGGGATGGCTATTCCCTGGGTGTGTGGGCATGCTGGGAAAGTGGGGAGCATAACGCATGAGATTCAGGCTTGAGATCCTCTGGAGGTGAACTTCATGCACAGGACAGCCAGCTGCTCGTGGATGACTCATTTCCATCAGAAGGGCTGGCACACAGGAGGTTCTGGATCTTTCCGCAAGAGATACTTGGTTTTGATAAGATAGTTTCCTTCCTGCACCCCTTCCCATTCCTCAGATGGAATATTTTTAGGATTGTGTTACGATTTGATTTACACTTCCTGTGTTTACAGTTCTTTTCTGTGTACTCTGCACTTATTTTCTGCAGTGTTATCAGATAGGAAGAGGGAGATATGGCAGCTGACAAGGGTATTTTTCCACCACAGTGTAGCTTTTCCTTGTACAGTCCATAGAGGTGACTGCATCGAGGTTGACTCTCCGTGCTTCAAAAATCTGCAAGTGCTTTTAGCCCATTGTATTCTGCCAGCACTGCCACAGTGAAGGGCCACCACACACTGGGTGGTTTGCGAAAGACTCGTGCAAGAAGTTCTCTCTGTTCTCTCAGTTTTGAACACTGGAAATCCAAGGTCAAGGTGTGAGCAGGGTTCGACCTTCCTGATGTGTGTCATGGGTAAGTGGTCTTATCAGTGTCATTTCCCTGGGCCTTCACTTCTTCTTACAAGGACACCAGCTCTAGTTCGGTCAAGCCAGTCCTGATGGCCTTATTTCAATGCCCTTCATGAAAATGTTATCACTGAGGTCCCATTCTGAGGCCCTGAGGCTTTTGATTTGTAGACATGTGAGGGCATCGCTGAGCCCACATCAAGGGAAGTATCCTCGAATGTGTGGTATGATTGGCAGTCAGCCTCAGCACAGTTGGCGACTGGACACGCGTGCTAGGCCTTATCACTAGCCTTCACTGGTGAGCAAGTTCTCAGATCCTTTGGCCTAAACTGGGTGGTATAGGAAGTTTGTAGAGACACGCTCAGCGCCTGCTCCCAGAGCTTAGACTCAAGTGTTGGATTAGCCACATAGGCAGACAGGTAAACAACACAGGTGGCAGGCTGCTGTGTGCACAGACGTGAGCTGAAGACCAGTGACAGTGGAAAGACCCTTTCCCCAGTCAGGTAAAAAGTAACTATGGAATAGCTGGTGTCGTCTGTGCTCCGCCCAGAGGTTGCAGTAACAAATGTCCCAGGCCACTCTAAGGTCGTAGTCTGTGGAGCCTGCCTTGTGCCGTAGCTCAAAAGTCCCATGCTGCTGGTCCCACGTCAAGAGGAGTTCAGGAAAGAAAAGATGCCGCAACATGTTCTTTGCTGGCAGCGCTCCCATGATAGTGAGCCATGCCATCGCCATCATCCATCCTGTGTCCTGAGGTTTGGCAACTCAGGACTTACCCCACGTTCCTCCCTCCGCAGCCTTGCCCATCTAAATGAGCCAAATAGACCTTCAAAGCACAAGCCATCCCCTGCGGGTCTCGCTTTGGTACGATCCTTTGCTTCTCCCCATTATGCCTGATGTGCTGTGCTGTGGGTGTACCAACCGGAAGGCTGCAGGTGGGGAAATGGGTTACGCTCAGGTATGCAGGTTAACATTTCTCACAAGAGATCTGGCAGCCACCATGACTTGGGAAGGACCGTAAGGGGCAGAAAGTGTGTGTCTAGGTTTACCTCCCTGAGTCTGTGATGCTGCTGGCCCTCAGTGTGAGCAAAGCCACCCTTTTGTTGTATTGGTGGAATTCTGCTTCCCAGGCCAACTTTCATCTTACCAGTTCTAAGAGGCACCTTGTCTTCTTAATTCAGTCAGAATCCTCCTTCATTTCAGTGACTGTTCACCTTGTGTGCAGTTACATCTGCCCCCTTTTTTTCTGCACTGAGAAAGTTTGGCAAAGATAGCAAGGATCAGGTTTAGAAGGACCAGCCAGAATCAGCTTTAAGTGGTCGGGGAACCTCTTGGGAAATGGAACCCTTTATTATCTTTTGACTGGTGGCCAGCAGATGGCACTGTGATTGGCACCAGCAAAGCTGACATTGATGTATCTGCTTTGGGACATCCCTCTGACCTTTGTTAGCGGAACCCTCCTGTCTTTCCAAAGCACTTCTCAGGAAAGGTCAGATTTTGTGGTCCTGCCTCAAAGTATGCTGTGGTCAGGTGCAAGGCTCTTTCTTGGGGAGGCTGCTTGTAGCTTATGTAACCTGCTCAGGAATTCACGCTGCTGCAGGCCCGCCAGGAACCTGGCAGGGAGCCTGGGGCCTGAGCCAGCTTGCCCCCTCCCCGTCTCAGCACTTGGTCCAGGGCTTGTAAACATTTTTTTCCGTCTGGCATGCTCCATCTTGCTTCACTGCCCGGGCAAACCACAGCCACTTGTAGTTTGTCTTTATGGTTGCTGGCTTTGTGACTGGGCTTGTGAACACAGGTGAAGCCTCCTGAAGAGGTTGCACAAATAGCACCGTTGTTTGTTGTTTTTCTTCAGGGGGTACTGGTGTACGGCCATGGAGAGTGGAATCGCCCCTCCACAGCTGCCCCAGCAGAAGCCCTGGGGATGGATGGGTCTCTGTTATATCTGAGACTGTGTTGATTTCTGATTTGCATTCTTACTTGGTTATGCTGTGGACCTAGCACTGGGTCAGGCCTTCATCCATGCTGCCATTCAGCATCGTAGTCTCAGTTGTGGTTTGGTTGCAACTGATATCTGCTCACCTTTCATTGCTCTTTGTTCATGACCTGACAGTGTTGTGACCACCTCAGTCATGCTCAGCTCTGAGGGACACCATGGCAGCTCTCTTTGATCTTTAGCCTAGATAGTCCCAACAAGCCGAGTTGGGCCGAAGTGGGACCTCTGCTTCTCTTGGGCATCTTCTAGTACTCTGATTGTTTTGCCTGGAGAATTTAAGAGGAATTTTGGATCTCACTTGCCAGTGCCTAGCACACGGGGAAGAGAATAGAAACTTGACTTTCAGACTCGACTCGCTCAGCTTAGGCATTGTTCTTCTTCCTTCTCGGCCTTCTAAGTGCTGGGTTTGCAGACATATGCTTCACACTTGGCTCAGGTACCTTGAGGACTCAGCTTTTCACCAGTCCCAGGCCCCATCATTCTAGCATCCAATTGAGGGTACAGATGTATCTTCATGCAAATATAAGGAAAAAAGATTAAAGATTAGGTCAGGCTTTCCAGAATGTTTACTCAGACAACAAGCAAAGAAAACCACACAGACCTTTCCATGGCCATTGCCGCCAACAGTGAGTTTGAGCACCAACGTTTCCTTTCAGAAGCTTGTGCTTTTAAGTTAATTATTAAATAGGGTAGCTTACCTGGCTACCCTATCAGTGTTTATGTGTGATTATCTCTAGGGCTTGCTTGGATACAAATATCTGAAGATGTTCAAGTTCCTTATAAAATAGCTAAGTGTTAAGCTGGATGCAGTGGCAGGCAGAGGCAGGCAGATCTTTGTGAGTTCTAGGACAGCCTGGTCTACAATGTGAATCCAGAACAGCCAAGACTACACAGAGAAAGCAAAAAAAAAAAATTAAAAAAAAACAAGAAAAATAAATAGCAAAATGTTTGCATACAACCTGTGCACATTTCCAACATATTTCAAACAATCTCTAGATTGCTCATCACACCTGCTAATTCAGTGTAGGTGCCAAGTAAGTAATATTCCATATTATGTAGGGAATGGCCATGAGAAAAAAAGGCCTACATGTGTTCTGAGGTTGATAGAATCTCTAGATAGGTAGTCTGCCGGTACAGACAGGATAGACTTCATATAATATGAAGATGTCACAGACAGGTAAGCTCTCTTGGTACTTAGTAGCAATAAACTCCGTGTAGTAAAGCTGCTGTTCATCTTACAGCTAAAGAATGAAAGGTTCAGCATCCATGAGTAATGGGTACTGGGGTCAGTGCAGATGTTCTCATGCTCCTAGGTGGACTCTCTGACAGACTGTCATCAGTCAATAGGATACTTACCACAGTACTGTGACCACCACACTAAATTGTTTCAAACAAAAATCTAGAATCTGAAGCAGAGGGTCATGGTAGTCTAGGAACATTCTGTGGAGACTTGAGTTAGTAAGTATGTGTTAAAATCAGAGGACCAAAGTGAGGTTTTGTGTCTTTATAATCTTTACAAAACACTTTCTGTCTTAAGAGTGGCCTCTGGGGAGGAGGGGGCTGGGCCCATGTCAAGCACAGTGTTGTCCTTTCCAATCAGGGTACAGAACACAGTTCTGATCTTTGACCACTGTTGCTACAAAGATTAATTGATACTGATAGTGAGTGGGTCATTATTGGACCTTCTTGTGGGTGTCAGAGGTCACCAGACCAGGGTCTTGGTTAATAGGCCTCTTCTCAAAGGCTGATCTGCTGTGTTGGTGGGCCTTTGGGGGGTCCTGAGAGAAGGAAAACCTGACTTTCCTTAGCTGTTCATGAGTTCCTGAGGCTGGGGCTGGAGCAGTGCTGTTGCTCCTACTGGTCCCTGGAGGTTCAGTGAGAAGCAAGAAGTTGTGTGTGTGTGTGATGGAGACATTGTTAGGATACCCACAGGAGAGGTCACAGGAATGCAGCACAGCATTGCTTAGTGACAGGTCACTCTTTCCCAGGAGTATTTGAGTTGAGACCTTGTGATATGCAACATAAGAATTTGCAAGCAGGAGATCACACTGGGCCCAAGGTGCTGAGGAGCCGCCCAACCTGTGGATACTCATCCTTTTCCTCCCACACCTCGCTTGGGCAGAGTTGGGATGCCTGGGTTGTGAGTCAAATGTTTGTGTGTAGCTGAGTGATGGCCATAGTAAAATATGCTCAGGATACCTAACCCCAGGAAGGATCTGGGGAAGAGGAAAGGACTGGGGACATGGCCACAGGATACGAATCTTAGTAACTTGAGTGGATGGAAAGGTAGAAAAACCCATTGAGAACAGAAACAACTGTGGCTGCATTAGATCTCCTTCTTCCCGGGGCTGGGATCTCTGATGCCTCTGTTTCCACCCCGCCAGGTTCACAGGCCACTGCTTCCTAGCAATCATCCCTCACTCCCATGCATGTATTCAGGTGGTCCCAGTTAGATCTGTGTCCCCTTTCTGCTCTGACTTCCTGAGACCTTGCTCTTCAAGTATTTATTCTCCTAAAAATGGGTACAATTTGAGAGCAAGACAGGCTTGAAAGGGACCTCACGTTTCCTCTCCCATCCCCACCCTGACCCTGCTTACTTCTCATCTTCCAGGGCAGCCAGTGGAGAACAGGACAGGATGTCAGGGCACAGGGCTTTACTGGAGGGCAATGAGGAATCGGCTGTGGCTCAGAAGGATAAAGCATTTGAAGGGTAGTCAGTGTGAGGCATGAGGGCCCGGAAGAACATTCCAGAGGCTGTCTTTGATTACAAGGATTACAAGGACCATTTTGGGTTTGAGCCCTGCTGCTGAGTTAAGTACTCTACAACAGGGAGTGGAAGACTTGGGCCCAGCCTGCTATTCATTGGGTCTTCATTTCTGATTCTTGATTGATAGCTGCAAGTTATACCGAAACTGTTGGAGATGGGGTCTGTCTTCAGCCTAGCAGGGGTGTGGTTGGGAGGATCCCATGGGTGTTTTTCAATGGGGTGCATCCCTTGCAGGCTCAGACTGTTTCCCAGTAGATAGTACAATGTAAACAAGTTCTGGGTCTGCCTAAGAGCTGTGGTTCCCAGCCTTCCTGCCTAGGCTTCTTGGTCTTCTCCTTTCTGGAGCTTCTGTGGCTGGTTTCCCTGGTAGGAGGATGGTTGAGCTGTTACCTGCACATCTCCTGCCTCTCTGGAGGGTGTTGATGTTTGGTGCCCTGCTTCCCACTTAGATTTGTGAAGCATGATGTTTTTCAAGCCATCCTTCACCAGGAAGAGTCTCTGACAGAAAGTGTCTGCACTGCATAGGCAAGCCTATGGCACAGCGTGCCACCCTGGGCACTGGGTAGTCTCAAATGTTGAGTCCAGCTCAGTCTGCGTTGGATTCCTGGAGACCCTGGCAAGGCACTGCTAGCTTGTGGCTCTTTCTGTGTCACCAGAGTGAGGTCCCTTTCACAGCATGCCTTCTCCCTACTGGCGCAGGGAGGCCTTTGGTAGGAAGTGAGGACAGAGCACACTAGGCACATACTCTCTGGCCACCATCTGCCTATAGTCCCTCCATCCTGCTTGTCAAGGTAGACATCCAGGGTATCTTGAGCCGCGCCTGAGGTAGGACACCACAGCCTCTGTTCTATCACAGAGGTGGTTCTAAAACTTCCTTTAAATGCTATCTTTAGGACCCCTGGGCACCCGGCAAGGGAATCAGCACTGATGCTTGTCTGTCTGCCTGGGCCTCAGTCTCCCCCCATTTCCCAAGCTCCTTCCACCTCGTGTTCTAGCCTATTTACTCAACAACAAGATGACAACAATAACCAGTGTTTTCATGGTGTGAAAACCAGGAGGCCTTCTGTGGAAACGTGGGCATTTTAGATGAAAGGGAAATGTCATCACAGTCAGCTGTTTAGAGCTAGACGAGAGACCACAGATGTCTTCTAATACAGCTCTCTGTTTGAAGGGTGTGGCCCATCCCAGGACAAAGGACTGTATGGTCTTTTAGGACTTTTCTTCTCTCAAGATAACATGACCCATAGGGAGACTGTCAATGATGGTGCCGACTATCGGCCTCTCTGGTATCTTCTGATGTCCATTTCCAGTGTGAATTCCTGGCCCCAGTTGTTCAGGGGCCATGCCACACCATGCACACTTCAATGTTAAGCAGTGAGCTCTCTCTGCCTCTCAGCCATTGCCTGTCTTCCCTTCCCCTCTTGAACTAGGTGAAATGCTATCACAAGAAGTTCCGCTCGGCCACCCGTGATGTCATTTTCCGCCTGCAGTTCCATACCGGAGCTGTGCAAGGTTACGGGCTTCTGTTTGGGAAGGAGGAGCTGGACAGTGCCTGCAAAGGTGAGTGGATGAAGCCCGTTGGGATGTCAGAAGCAGTGTCCTTCCCTATCTTCCTTCCCACCTGCTGGTGGAGTTAACTGCCAACATAAGCAAGACCGAGTTGATCTGTGGATGAACAACTCGGAGAAAGCAGGAAAAGGCTGACACTCTGTGCAAATGAGGGCATTCAGTCGCAGCTTTTGGAACGGCCTTGCACTGGCTGAGCTGGAAGGGTGGGATCAGTGTGTACACCGTGTGATGTGGTTCTTTTTACAGATGACCGTTTCCCTGACTACGGCAAGATTGAATTGGTCTTCTCAGCCACACCTGAGAAGATTCAAGGTAGGTACCTGGCAGGACAGTGGGCAGCCAGACTCTAACTCAGGCTGGAGTCAGTTTTGAGGACATTGAATTTATAGTAACACCTCCAGTCTTGGCACATACTTGGGAATGTGTGTGTGTTAGTGGTCCTGCTTGGGGCTTGTGTATTCTAGGCATGTGCTCTACTAGTAAGCTTGGATTTGAATTATTACTATTTTTTAAGTACATATTGCATAATAAGGGAGAGGTGGCTCTGAGACACGAGCACTAGGGAAAGACCAAAGGGTAACATGACTTGCCCAAGGTGACTCCACCTAAGGCGTCCTGGCAGGCTACGGTACCTGCTGGTGTCCCTGAGACTTCACCTGACATCTTTGAGGCTGTACCAAATGCTTGCTTCTCTCCTCAGAAAAAAGGGTTTAAGAAGGATTGCCAGTACAATACACTAAATGTCTATTTCTAAAAATAGGTTTAATAAGAAATATATATATATATTTTACTACTGTCGTGAAACTTTACAATCTGATGTCAGGCCTCCCTGTATGACAGTTTCAGGTGATTACTTTGTAACATAGGCTGTGACCTCCAGATCATCCTGCCTCTAGCTTCCCAGTGCTGAGATTGATTGTAGCAGTGTGTTACCATGCCTGGCACTGAGAAAGTTATCACGCTTTTACTAGGCTCATTGTTAGAGAGTTGGGGAGGAACCATTAAATACAAGGCTCACATGTTAAAACTTCCTGGGGCATTTTGAGATGCTGGCTTTTGCTAAGTAACAGACCTGTTGTGCCCCCTAGGATCGGAGCATCTGTACAGTGACCAGGGAGTGATGGTGGACTACAACACAGCAGACCCCCTCATTCGCTGGGACTCCTACGAGAACATGAGTGCCGATGGAGAAGGTGAGTGCCATTGTTTCCAACAGGGAGGTACAGGGTAGAGAGAGCACGTTCACAGCTAGATCAGGAAAGCCCTGCTGTCGCTTCCAAGGTGATGATCACCCTGCACCCTATAGACAAGAAGCTTCACATGTATGAATGATACCGTCAGTTTTGAAGGCACTCACAAGGATTAGGCTGGGTGAGTTTAGATCCGGAACTTTTCAGAGCTATGGTATGTGGTCAGAAGCCTGCTGCCCGAAGCTAAGAGTATGTTCTGCCTGGCCCTTGTGTCTTCCATCCTTTCTTTCCTGTATCTGTTGGGGAACGCCACATATGGGCAGGGGCGGCCTCCACTTGCGGGTAGCCTCCGAGCTGTGGACCTTCTGGCACTGTGCATGTTTGCTTGTTATCCAGGTTGTAGGTAGACGCCCAACTTACTCAGCACATTCTCTGCTCACATACAGAATGTGTGCTGTGGTGCTCAGGTGACCCACAGCGTAGATAAAGAGTAAAGGCATAGTCAGTGTCTGGGGCTACTGTGAGAAGCCACTGGAGTTGATTTCCGAGGAGTGGGCATCCACGTTTCTTTGGTCTTTAATCTTCTTTGTTGTTAACTTTAAAAATATTACATTTTGTGGGGAGCAGGGAGGGAGGGTGGTCATGGTGCACGCCTTTAATCCTAGCACATGGGAGGCAGGGGCTGGCTGAGCTCTATGAGTTCAAGGCCAGTATTGTCTATAGAGAAACCCTGTCTTGAAAAACTACACTAAACTAAACTAAACTAAACTAAAAAAATAATAATAATTTATCCTGTGTTATGGGGAGGAAGTGTGTGTGTGTGTGTGTGTGTGTGTGTGTGTGTGTGTGTGTGTTTTGTGGGGAGGTCATGCATGCCATGTAGAGTGGGGTTGGGGGGCAGCTTACAGAACTTGTTTTTTTCTTCCTGTCCCATGCATTCTGGGGATCAAACTCTGGTAGGTAGTCTTGGTGGAGCTAATCAAAGCCCTAGTCATGGGCCTGGGAGGGTGCAGGGGGTGTTGGTCAGGTATACCATTGGCAAAATCAGAACCAGGGAGCTGTGCAATGAAGTACCCTGTAAGTGGCTATGCAGAAGGGCTATCAAAAACCCACTGGGACATTTCACTGGCCAGGTCTTTGATATTTCTAAACTACTGATGACTGAGATTCAGACTTGCTTAGAGAAAGACATTTGAATTCATTTTTGTCAAGTGGGTTACCTTCTGATGTGATACGCCAAGCATCAGTTTGAAATTATGCACACCAGCATCACCTTCTTGTCCATAACTGAACAGAAGTCTGGAAAGACTTGGGAAGATGGCTTCTGTGGCCAGTGCTGGAGAACAGTCCTGTATCCTCCTGTTCCTATTGGGGAAATCACATGCCTTTCTGTGCTGCGGAGGATGGAATGTCAACAGAAGGAATTGCTGGGATCTGAAGTGGCGCCACAGGTGGAGCGTGAATGCTCTGGGCATTAAAATCGGGTGAAATTTGGAGGTGAGCAGGCAGGCGTAGATGAGGCAAGCCTTTCTATCTACGTTTCTTCCCAGTGTGAATCACTCAGAAGCCTAATCCTTCAGGTGCCAGCATAGAAAAACAGTTACAGCAGAACACCTTGAGAAAACTTAGCACTGCGTGTCAAAGACCTGTATTGTCCATGGGAATTGTAAAGAGTGCCCTGCCAGTTTTGTTCATACGGGGTTATCATCTTGACCCTGAGGGTATGCCCTGTTGAGACCTGGTAGTGTGTAACACAGACCTTTTCCATCACCCATGGCCCTGCTGCCTTCCATTGGAGAAGAGTGACAGAGTGGCTCCTGCAGGAGTGAGTGAGTGGGTCAAGGCAGGAAGAGGAAGGGGCACTGTGGAGAATGGGATAGGAGTATAATCAAACTGCTGGACCTGGGAGGGAGAGGAGATGGTGACCAGATAAACCACTGGCTAGATTAGAACTCGAGAGCCATGTAATGAAGTAGCCAGTGGTTATGTAAAGGGACCACCAGAGACTAGGGACATGTGGTCAAGAACTATTGCTGGAGTTGAGGAGATGGTGTTCTTTGTATGATGGAAGTCAAGGTACTTACATACAGATGGAATACCCCAAGAGCCGGTATCCAAAGGCTCAGTTTAAGGGCTGTGATGTCAGAGCTTTCTGTTCATGGTCACCTCAATTGCATTGCTTTCGTGCACGGCAAGCAGATCATTAGAGGAAGGACGTGTCAGAACTCCTCACCTGACATGTGGGAGGCAGAGAGAGAGGAAAAGGCCTGGGAGAGGATTGAGACTTTAAAGACATAACCCCAGAGACTGCCTCCTTCACCCAGGCCCCTCTTTCTGTGCTGTTACAACCAGAGACCATAGCCAGAGACCAAAAGACAGCTCTTTCCCACACACTTATGGCTGCTGGAAGCATCTTGCTACTGTTTGAACCTGTTCAGATGTGGTAACAGAATGTCACAGCTTTGTGTTTCACGCAGTTGTGGGGGCTGCAAATGCAAGATCAGTGTGGCACCAAGGTGGTCTTGTTAGGTCTGGTTGTATAATACTGCCTTCTTGCTGTCTCCTCATGGCAGAATGATGGTAAGAGAGCTCCCTGGAGTCCCTTTCATAAGGGTGCTAGTCCCATCACAAGGCCCCCTCCCTTTCTGCCCTTCGAGGCTTAATTACCTGCTAATAACATCTCACTGGATGTTGGATTTCAACATAAAGGATATTGGAAGATCACAGACGTTCAAACTCTTAATATAAGATACTCGATTTGTTTGTTGAGTGAACAACTAGAGAAATTATTTTATCTTTAGGTATTTTTTCTGACAGTTCCCCTTGGGGGGATTTTTCTCTCAGTGTCTCCCTCCAAGGTGGACAGCATCATCAGGACAGAGAGCTTGTACTGTAGGTTGTGTGGTCTCGAGTTCTGGGGCTCTGCAGATGGGTGCTGTGGCTGATAGTAAGTGAATGAAGTTCTCTGAGTAGCCAAGGCTTGGCTCTGGGGCTGATGGGACTGCATACACACACAGTCACATTGTGATTGGCCACACTGTTTTTGTGTAACATCTAGTACAGTCAGCTTGGACTGTTGGAAGGATGGCACATACTCTAAAAAATGCCCTTCCTTTCACCTCACAGATTCTCTTGGGCTGAAGCTCCACTGGAAACAATGTTGTAAGGCTCTGGACCCGTGGTATCAGTCAGCTATACCAATGCAAAAGTTAGGTTTACAAAATTGGGTCAAGGGATGGAAGGAGGAGAAAGAAACAGGAGAGGTTTATTTTTCCTGTTGGAAATCAGTTTTTATTTATATGTCCGTACTTTTTAAAAAGTCCAAACTGTCATTTAGAAAAGTTGCCACCCATGTTACTGCCTGGAGACAGAGTACTTGCCACTGCTGTACATTAGGCCTGGTTTCTAAACGGCTCAGAAGCAGTTCACATTGGGTCTAGCCCCAGTACTTTCATAGCCTTATTTGTCTTTTTGCCTCACCTGCCTGAGCATGTGTGCATCTCTGAGCAGTTTCAAGTCTTGCTGTATCATGTTCTGTTGCATTAGAGAGGTCACCACAGTGCATTTGATCCTGCCACGGCCACCCTGTGGGGCCACCCTGTATTTCTGTTGACTAAGGCCAGCTCAGAACAGAAAGGTCCATTCCCATGGCTGCAAAGTGAGTTCTTTCTGATGTCCCCCTTTCCTCTAGCACTCTAATCCTCCTTAGCACCTCTCAGGCAGTGAGGCTGGCCTCCTATGTCTTAACTCCAGGCAGTCCCTGGCTCTTGCCAGGGGTCTGCAATCCCTGGCTTGGGTCCCTGGACAAAGCCACCCCTTGGCAGGCAGAAAGCGAAGTTCTCAGCTACATTTCTTGCCAGGGCCTAAGCCTCAAGCGGCATTAGTCCTGACAGCTGTCGGGAGCTTTGAGGAGTAAAGGGAGGTTTGGCAGCCTTTGAAACATTTTCTTTTAGCTGAAAAAAAAATGGGATATTACAATGCTCCCTTTTACCCCCTTCCCTGCCTCGAGTTTCTACTGGTCTTAAAAAAGAAAAGGAAAAAAAAAAGCTGAAATATTGGCTTAAGCTGCATTTATTATCTTTAGAAACTCCCGCTGCCCTGGAATGAGCCCTCCACAGCTGCCTTTAGTCGAGGCTTATGTTAGGAAAGCTCTGTATCTCATGTCTGAGCCTCATGCCCCACTTTCCACACTAAGAAAGAAGCCATCCCTGAGTATGTTCCAAGGTGAGCAGGAGAGCACAAATATCCTATCTCTAGCGTGGGGGTATACATGTGGCCTTAGTTATTATTGCCCTCATGGGTCTGCAGTCTTATAAGTGGCCTGCTATGCTTGTAAGTGTGGGGCCACTGGTCTCTTACTATCACCCAGAACAGGGAAGAGTGTCCTGGTGTGGCAAAGTGCCAAGAGGCTTATGCCTTCAGTAAGCCTGGCTGTGCTGTTTCATCTTCCTAAGAACCTATGAGCCTCTATCTTAGAGATAAAAGGAAGAGCAGTTCCAGAGAAAAATGAGAAGATAGGAAATTCAAGCATCCCGGGAGCCTCCTGGAGTTTACCAGTGCCCCACATGAGTGGTGTTGTGCGTAGGAGCATGAGGGACAGAGCACTGTCTGCCTTTCTCTCTGTGACAATTGTGCTGGATATCATTGGGTGGATTGCATTCTCTTCATCTGGGGCGTTTGGGGATTTCTTACCTGTAAGATTTCTTGTCTGGTAAGATGCAGAATCAGCTTGGCTGTGATGGGCTAAGAAATGTCTCATAGCAGCTCATGGCCTCTGCACTTGAATGTAAGCAGCAGGCAGACGGTAGACCAGATTATTCGCCTGCCATACATACAAACCTTTCGTCATCGATCGCCTCATATAGGAAGGCTTACACTCTCACCTTGTCTGAGCACGCGTGGTGTACTCTTGGGGACACTGTTTCTAGAATTCTGTCTTGTGCTCCTCTTACCTGCACTTTTCATACAGGGTAGTATAGGCTTGCTTTCCCCCTCACATCCTTGGGCCTCAAGGCCTGCATCGCTGTGCACATGACTTTTTGTAAAGCAATTTCATCTCCCACTTAAGTTTCCAGTTTCAGCACCACTGGCCACAGTTCCTTCTCAGTGATGTGTATGTTTGCTCAGATGACCTGTGATTTTGTTCTTTTTTTCTCTTTGTTCTGTAGAACAATAGAAAGAACAGATAGAATGTTTGTTCTATTTTTGTTGTAAACTACCTAGGTGGTCCTAAACATGTATCTTCAGCCTGCTCTGTGAGGAACTTATTATTTTGTGTGCATTCACATCAACATGCATTGTGTGGGCAGTCCTCCCTCAGTACTGGCAGGAACGGGTTCCTGGACTCTGCCTCAGACACCAAAATGCAAGGATGTTCAAGTCCCTCTCTTCAAAGTGAGATAATGTTTGCATATAATCTTCACACATCCTCCTATATGCTTAAACTATTCCAGAGTTTCATATAATGCCTACTACAGGATATACCCTGTGTGAGTAGTTGTAATCTCTCATTGTTTGGGGAAAGAGAGGCACACACATGCACACAATCTTTATGTTCAAAACAGATGCAGTTTTTAAATTTGACCCATGATTGGTGGAGTCCATGGTTTCAGAACCTGCACACATGGCAGGCAGACTGTATATCATAT
The DNA here is from genome assembly GCF_907164565.1 of Psammomys obesus. Classification (NCBI taxonomy): domain Eukaryota; kingdom Metazoa; phylum Chordata; class Mammalia; order Rodentia; family Muridae; genus Psammomys; species Psammomys obesus. The sequence goes on from NW_026596051.1 coordinate 11,222,905, forward strand.
TCATATTAATAGTTCCAGAGGGTGTGTCATTGGCTAGAATTGGGAAGGGAATGCAAAGTTAGGAAAAAACAGAGTGGTTACTTCATAAGGTGAGGACAGCAGGTGTCTCTACTGGGCAGCCTATGAGGTCCAGCTGGAGCCTACCAGGTGCTTTTGGAAACTTTTGGACTAATAGTAGCATACAAGGTTTGTGCCTGATTCTAAAAATGTCACAATGCTGGAGGTGTCTTATTACTTGACATTGAGGCCAGAAGAGCCACAGGGCTTGAAAACTTAGGACAGCACTGATCCAGAGGATTCCCCACAGGCATTAGAGTCCAGAAGGCAGGGAGGGTAGAGGAGGGTTTACAGAGCTCCCTGGTCAGGAGCAGAGTGAGGCCTGGAGCATGGGATGGGCCTTCAGGCCCTCAGAAGTGGGTGGATAAGGCAACCACAGATCAAACAGGGACCAGGGAAAAGGAAGGCTCAGATGTGGCTGGGGGGATTCCCATGGCAGTCCGTGGGCCACTCTAAGCCTTTGGTTCCGTGCATGGACCTACCTTTCTGACCATACCTCTTACCATGTGAGGGCATCTCCAGGTTTGGGCTCTGCCACTCTTAAGGGGATACATTTCATTCTGGGTGCTCAGGCGTCGCTTCCTAGACAACTGTAATTGTGACAGTTGTCACAATTGAAACAGACAGTTCAAAGGGGATTCAGATACTCCCTTCACAGTAACCAACTGCCCTAAAACACTCAGATCATCTGCTCAGGATGTTTCACTAAGCTCCCGTAACAAGTTGGGTCAAGAAGCACTGGCCAGGCCATACACAGGGCCATGACCATACTGGGTCAAGTTTCAGCCTTTCAGATGTGGCCATTTTGAAGGTGGATTGGGGGGTATTAAGATTGACAGCTGTTAGATGGAGGCAGTCTGACTGATAAGCTTTCTTGTCTATCAGACCCTGGCTGTGCTTCTGTTAGCTTCTTAGAATCATGGGGTCTCTTCTCGGCAGTCCCTCATCGGTAGAATGGGATATTCTTGCCAGGCATCCAGAGATGCGTTTCTTCTTCACATGGTGTTGGCTACAGTGCTATTCCATGAATAGTTGACTTCAGAGAGGCAAATTTTGCTAGATCTTGTTTCTATTGCATAAGTAACAGTCATGAAGAGATTTGCCAGAAGGTCGTGATAACAGCAGGAAATAGCATTGTGATGGTATCCAACAAGAAGCCAAAAAATATGGAAGGGAACCAGAGCAGGTATAACCTGCCCTAGTGAACCTCTTCTATCCATCCAGGGCCACCATCCATAGGCTCCCAAGCCTTCAAGACAGCAGTATGAGTGTGAATTGAGTTAAACATAAGCCAGTGGGGACCTTTCACATCCCAGACAGGACTGTGGCAGGGCCCTTGTGCCTATTCGTGTTTTGTGGTTTTCTGTGTTTGAATCAGGATCGTGTGTGAGAACTCTGCTTTCACAGTCTCTTAACTTAATTTTTGTCTATGCTTAATGCAAGTGACTTTTTATTCCGACAGCTTTCTTACTGTAAACCCAGCCTTTTCCTAGTCCTGCTGACTTGAGCTGGCTAGTTGGAAACACCTCGTGGTCCACCTCATACGCTGTTAAAGGGTGGTAACCCTGATGGATGCCCAGCCCCACTCTTAAGGCGCTCCTTCTCTCTCCCCTCTTGACGATGAATCAAGACCACACTGCTGTCACTCAAGCCCTAGAGGTCTCCTTTCATTGAGTCCTTGATGTAACACCTGAGTGGGATTTTCGATACAGTGCATTGTGACAGGTCAGAGGACAGTGCCTCTCAAAAGCTATCTGAACCCTGAGAAACCTCTGCCCTGTGCTCAGAGCCATAACCCAGTCATGGATTACTGACTTTTGGAAATGGATGTAACTTTTTGGAAAAGGAAGTGTGATGCTGAGGCTGCCAAAGGACAAGAACCAGGCCCTGGCCTTCCGTTCCAGTAAGGATACTTTTATGTTGTTGTTTAATTCCTGAGTGATACTAGAGAAAACTGTCCCAAAATGTATGTCATCTTGTAGTGTTGTATGAAGTGATTTGTGAGTTTCCAGGGATGGCCCCAGGAAAGTGAATGGTGGGACTGAGATATGAGTGGATTTGACCTTTGTCCTCAGTTCTCAGGCTCCACACTATGCACTAGCCTTAACTCTCCCCTCCTTCCAGGAGGAAGCAGCTACACCGTCTCCTGAGATGCCCTCAGGCTCTTCACTCCACCTTCTAGACAGGGCTGCCTTGTGTTTGGCAGACAATAGAGGCCAGGTGGTCTGTCTGGACCACTATCGTTACTGTGTCTTTGTAGAGTCCGGTAGCCACGTGTCATCACTCTCAGGCCACTTTCCCCTCTGCATTGCATTCACAATCAGCATCTCCTAACTTTCTCTGATGACCTCACCCTCTTAACTAATCCACGTGCGTACTGTGACTCAGCCTTTGCCCTGTATTCTGTCCCCAGGGCTGGGGATCTTTGCACTCCAGTCTCACCTGTGGGATTAGCTCTGCTGCTGTTTCTTCTGAGGTGTGAGCCTGGGTATGGCTCCCTCCAAACAGCTCCTTGTTCTAGTGCAGCTTCACATTCTATGTGAACTGTGTGTATGCCAACCGAGGTGTTGTAAAAGTTTGCTCTTGGGCACCTTCTTCGGTGTTCTAGATACATCTGTCTGGCTCTCTTCTATGTCATCCATGGGACTAACCTCCCTCTCATTGCCAGGAATGTCTGAGATTGAAGCTATATTTCTGAATAGCAAGCCTGAGATTGTGTTTCTCATTTCTGTCAAGTTCAGTAATGAATTTGGCTGCAAAACAGCAGAGAGAGGGGAAGCTGTGATTAGAGGCAAGCAAGTGTCCTTCCCCCTTGTATGTTAGCTCATGTGCTCCCAACCCTTAGAGCATCTACTGCCCCCCCCAGCACGTGCTCGCATACCACTCACATTTGACTGAAAGTTGAAAACTCAGGCATTCCCCTCTTCTCTTTGAGGTTTAAAAGTAACCCAATTAAAAAATGGGGAACAGAGCTAAACAGAGAATTCTCAACAGAGGAATATCAAATGGCCAAAAAGCACTTAAAGAAATGCTCAACGTCCTTAGTCATCAGGGAAATGCAAATCAAAATGACCCTGAGATTTCACCTTAACACCCATCAGAATGGCTAAGATCAAAAGCTCAAGTGACAACACATGCTGGAGAAGTTGTGGAGAAAGGGGAACCCTCCTCCACTGCTGGTGGGAATGTATACTTGTACAACCACTCTAGAAATCAATCTGGCGCTTTCTCAGACAATTAGGAATAGCGCTTCCTCAAGATCCAGCCATACCACTCCTAGGCATATACCCAAAAGAGGCTCAAGTACACAAAAAGGACATTTGCTCAACCATGTTTGTAGCAGCTTTATTTGTAATAGCCAGAACCTGGAAACAACCCAGATGCTCCTCAACTGAGGAAGGGATACAGAAATTATGGTACCTCTACAAAATGGTATAGTACTCAGCAAAAAAAAAAAACAACAACAACAAAAAAAAAACAACTAAGGAAATCATAAAATTTGCAGGTAAATGGTGGGAGCTGGAAAAAATCATCCTGAGTGAGGTATCTCAGAAGCAGAAAGACACACAGGGTATATGCTCACTCATAAATGGATATTAGACATATAATATAGGATAAACCTACTAAAATCTGTATATCTAAAGAAGCTAATCAAGAAGGAGGACTCTTGGAGGTTTAAAATACACCAAAAAAAGGACTGTAGATCAAGCCTGAGGGTTGTGTCCTACACACGCTTCTCTTTGGAAAACTCTACAAATTAAGGAGTCAGGGAGAGAAAATTTGTCTGTGAATGTATTTTAAGGCAAAGGGAGGGGCTTGTAAAGAAAGAAACAGGTTCAGCTGGAAGCGTCTTCTCAGTCAGGTCCTCTGTGTAGTCAAGTGTCCCTCACCCTGCCTTGCCTGTCAGATCTGCCTCTCCAGCCTCCAGTGCTCTGCTGCTCTGGAATGGGAGACTCCACCTTGCATGTTCACTCTATGGAGGTGTCGCCTGCTGATGGTGGTGGCATCGTTTTTGAGCAGTGACGTTTCCGGGGTCAGTGCTCTTTGACATTAGTTCTGCAGGTGTAGGACCCCATGTTGGTACTTAAGGGGCATCCTGTCTCCAGCCACCCTCCTACCCAAATCCTCCCTCAGCCTCTGGTCCTACCTTAATCTCTTTATATTCTTTATACTTGGTTCTAATGTAAAACATTATTTGAAGGTCAAGCTTACCCTTATGGCAGTTGGAAACCATCACCCTGTGTGCCTTTTTCTGATAGCTCAGAGTTGAAATTGTTTTTTTTTTTTTTTTTAAGTTTCACATGGAAGGCCTGTGATATTAAGCACACATGCAGCATTTAAACAGTCTTGCCTTCCTGCTGTAGGGTCCAGGACTGATAATAAAAGTAGTTTGAGTCTCATAGGTCCTCTGAAGGGCCTGGCATGAGAATAGGAAAAAAGGTCAAGGCAGGGAGTGTCCTGCACTTTAAGCTAGATTTAGCTTGGACTGTAAGACTCCTGGACTTCTTTTTAAACCAGCAAGCTATTGGAGATTTTAGGTTATTGTAATGACAGCATTATGATATTGTATAAAAGGAGTGAGCATCCAGGGACCCTCAGACCTGCTTGGTTTGCACTGTGAATGGGAACAGCTTTGGCTACTTTTGTGGATAAAAGATCTATTTATACAGGGTGTTCCTTTTTTCCCACAGGTGCTCCTATGTGGAACATGCTCCTTAGATAGAGTGGAGTGTTGAGAGCCCCTTTGATGTGCACTGAAGTCCTGGTAGAGTCTCCTTTGCTCTAAGGAGAGCTAGTGTGGAGATCCATTAGCCAGGGCAGAAGACAGGTGGAGTCCCTTTGTTATGTGAAACAAGGTTGATCAGAGCAAGTCAGAAGAGTTGATGGATGTCTGGGTCAGAAGAGAGTGGTCCTGGAAGGTGTACAAGGCTGAGATTAAAAGCTACGGCTTCAATGATGAAGGCCCCAAGAGGGGGGCCAGGAACACAGAGAAAGCTGTTGTCCCTGGTGGGTAGCTGAAAGCAGGTCCTGTAAGCAGGGGAGGAGGCCTTACAAGTTATCTTTTTGCTTGTCTTGCCCATGCTTGGCTGTTGCAGCTGTTTGACACGTCACAGATAGGGTGGGCATTTTGTCTACAGGAAGTCACTTCCATATCCCAAGAGCAGAAATGAGCCTGTTTTTCCCTTACACACAGTAATGTCTTGTTAGCAAAGACAGATGACATTGAGTTCTTTGATACTTCATTATGGGAAAGTGAAAAAATGCAGGGTTCATGGTGGTGGCATTCTTAGAACATTAGACTGTGGGTAAGGGAAGGAAGTCCCAGGGGTTCATGCTACCCTTGGTATATGAATGCGGTGCTGGACTTAAGTCTGCATTGGCTCTGTCTCCACTGTGCTGAGGGAAGAGCCTGATGTGCATTGAAGTGTATATGGTGGTATACATGGAGAAGGCGAGCTATCTGGACCCTCTCAGCTGTGTGGGAAGGAGAGACTGGCCACCATGTTGGAGGAACTAAAGTTTTCCGTTTGGTGATAAGCCAAGATTATGTCATCAGGAATGTTACAATCAACCTTAGGTCTAGAGAGTCAGAGCCTGGGAACCAATCAGATGGACGTTCCAGGAGAAGAGGCCCTGTGAAAGGTGGGCTTACACCAAGGCTGATCATGGGTCACAGGACTGGTTAGGGCGTTGGCTGGAGAGCAGGGCACCCTGAAGCGTAGGCTTCTGGAGATAAATGAAGTTTGATGGGTGAGTCCTGATTTGGGGCAGTTGTGGAGAGGTATGGGGCCAGTGGCTGGAAGGATATTGCACAACCTCTGGGCTCAGTGTTGTGGGCTGCAGGGAAGGAAGCCATCTCAAGAGGAACAATCTAGAGAATATCAAGGGGTGATGGAAGCAGAAGTGGAGAAGCAGGGGAGGGGTCTGATGGACCAGAGGGATCACATTGCTAGGGAGCACGGCAGTTCTACCTGTGCGGGTCAGAACTCTCTGCAGAAGACACTTCCCTGCCAGCAAGATCTAGAACATTCCTATCACCCCCACGTGGAGCCTTAGACATCAATAGTCATTGATTCTGATCCTGCTCTTTCTGGTTCCTGGGAACCATTCATTCTTTGTCTGGATTGCCCCATTTTTGGCATTTCACATCAATGGGGCCATTCAGTCTTCTGTGACTCACTCTGCTTGTCCCATGTTTCGAGGTCTGTGTGCTTTATTCCTCTTCATGGCTGACATTCCACTGTAGATCATGGAGGGCATCAGCTCCGGTGCATTTGGGCCACCACCACTCTACACAGTCACGGACAATGCTGTGATGAGCATTCTTTTGTATGTGCTGCCATTAGGATGTTGTTACGTCTCCGATATCATCGGTTACTCTTTTTAAGCTTTTACATCTTTTACTGTCTTTTTGAAGTGTCTTCTGTATTTCTCGACTTGATACAGGAATCGCACTAAACCTCTTGCCATTCTCCTGCCCAACAGCCAACCACTTTCAGAGATACTTGAAAAGTCGACTCCAGCCTTTTCTTCATTAGATATATGATTTCATGCACAGGGTTGCAACTTCTCGAGGTTAAAGGTTTGATGCCTTTCAGAGCTCCCTGGGCCACAGAGCTGCCTTCTGGCCCGACTTCAGCAGAGCTTCAAAGGGCCACGTTGTTTCTTGAGACATTAATGCTAACAGCCTAAGCAGGCCCATGTAACCAAAACCCACTGCTGGGGAGTCTATGGAAACTGAGAGGACTTTGGCACACCTGCCTAGTGTCCATAGCATCAGAAAAGCAGGACTAGAGGCCAGGTGCATGCTGGGTGGTGAGGACTTGGAATGGCTTGTTTATAACGCTGTCTCCAGCACCTCCTGGCACAAAAGGTAGAGGACAAACCCTGAGCCCTGGTAACCCTAGTCAGTCTCACTATGAAAACCAACTGCAGAAAAGAGACCACGTGTGAGTATGAACCATTTCTTGTTTTCTTTGTTGTTGCTGCCCTAAGTGTAGTTTTTCCTGCACAGGTTTGGGATGCAAAAATTTATGTTCAAGGCTCTCATGCCTTGGAAGACTGGACCCCAGCAATAGTTGGACGTAGTTAGCTCTGACTCAAGGAGGCCCCAAATGCTCTAAATGGACACAGGCATTCATTTTAGTCCCTGAGCTAGGTTATTCAAATGTCTCCTAATCTTTCTTTCTTTCTTTCTTTCTTTCTTTCTTTCTTTCTTTCTTTCTTTCTTTCTTTCTTTCTTTCTTTCTTTCTTTCCTTTCTTTCTTTTCTGATGTTGAGTCTTTGAAGGGAAAACAGGTAGTGATTAGTAAGTCCCTGCCTTTATTGCAGTGCCCTTGCTTGAAGAATGGAATAATGATGCTGCTTACCTTTGTGGGAAGGTGTGTTACCCAATAGCCTCTCCTGAATTCCACATTTCATAGAACTTCTTGCACAAGAAGTGCATTATGTCCTTTCATGGAGGAGATCCTTTCTCCCGAGGGTGAACAGAGTTTATCTTGAGATCTTGTAAGCTGTGTGTGCTCCTGTTGAGGTCTCTGGTGATTTATTGAAGATAAATCCTGCCCTCTGCCTGTACTCACAGCCCAGGCTTGTCTCTCCTCCTTGCTGAATGATTGGAGACATTTGTAAGGGTTCTCATTGTGCGGTGGGAACCTCATGGAATCAGAGGGCCTCCGATTGTCTCTGCACTCTCAGCGTAGAGTAGAGGCGTGTGGTCGTGCCGTGACTGATTTCAGCCACAGGGCGAGGGCATTGGCTGAAGCCCACCTAAGTTGAACAGAGTCAGGTCTGAGATGGAAAAGAATCTACTATAGAAACTTCAAAGGTACGTTGTGCCGCAGTTAGTATTGACATCATCCTCTCTGCTACACGGAGCACAGACGGCAAGCAGCTCCAACAAGGGGATGTCCCTTAGGGGCTTTCTGTTTGGAGCTTTTAAAGAAAGCAAATAAAAGATGGAGCTGGTTTGTAAAGTGTTTGGGCGCTGGCCACTGAGTGGAGTGAAGGCCCGTGGGCCCGCCCCTCCGCCTGCAGAGTTCAAATTTCACTAAACCTGATTGCACCAAACCCCGCCCTCGTGTTTACATTGCTTGGGCCCTCCTGGGCAAAATCAAAGTCCCTGCAGCCAAGGAGATTCTTACTTTCTGCACTAGCTGGAGTGGGAGGCAAGGTGCCCCGAAAGGAGGCGGCACCTGGGATGCTGCTGAAGCGTTTTCCCCTAGAGCTGGCCTGACTTTCTGTAATGAAGGAGCGGTTGAGTGTTTAGAGGAAGGTAAGCAGTGAGTGTCCTTGTGCTCGTCTGCTTGTGGCTTTTGAGAGGCTACAGGTGTGTTCTCTGAGACTTGCCAGTTCACTCTTGGAGGGAGAGATGATGCTAGTCAGAGCCGTGGGGATTGTACAGTGGAATGTGGAGAGGACCCTAAGCCCCTGCTTGACGTGTCCAACAGGACTGGTCTAGGAATGCTTGCAAGCCGGAGGAGTCTGCCATACCTGCTTCTTTGAGGGAAACTCTCAGGGTGGCCTGAGGTGGAAGGGTCTGTTGTGTGATGTCTGTTCAGCTCTTTTGGCTGGTTCTGTGGCTCGTCTGTCCAGGGGCACTCTCTATTTCTCTTGGCCTGAATCTGTTTTCTGTTGAAAATGTCTTCAGGGAGCTGGGCCAGAAGGTGCTAGAATGGGCACTGCAACCCCGTGACCAGCATTTGCGGGTTGAGGGATGCATTTGTGGGCTGGGAGGCATCTGGTCCTGTTTTGCACCTGCCACCACAGACCCCTGGGATCCACAACTTCCTTTATTGCCATATTTTGGTGCCTCGCCCAGGGATAGTCAGGCGCCTTAGATTCCAGGCGCCCCAGCTGCTCCAGGCTGAAGTAGGGCGTGGGGCACGGTCCCTTCCCGGGAGGTGGCTTACTGCTGACCTGGTGTGTCAGTGTGTATATTGTTCGTGCTCTTGATTCCATTCCTTTCTTTCCTGATTTGTGTTTGTCCAAGGTTGTCTGTTTTGTTTTTTTTTTTTCCCAGTGTCCAGCAAGGAGCTCATTGTCAAGCGCCAAGGAAAGTTGCTGCCAGTGGGTGTCCTGTTGCTGACACCTGTAGGTGTGTTCCTTGCCCCTGGCTTTCACACCTTGCCATTTAGAGGGTTGGCTTGTGTTTGTGGGCTCAGGAAGTGAGAATGATGGTGTAGGAGAGAGTTATTTCTGGAACTCTGCCTGTGGCGAGACACAGAGACAACCTTTACAGTGTGGAAGTTTGTTTTCCTCTCAGCTGTTTTACAAAGAGGAAAAGGGCTCATTTCACCCTACCAGTAATATATGCATGCTGTAGATTAGAGGTGGTATTTTTAAAGACCCATGCATAGGCATATTGTTAGCCCTTGGTGGCTATGTGATAGAAAACAATTCAGTACAAACCAGGAAATAATTTAATTAGTACAGAGGCAGAACCCTGGTACAACAAAGTGAAAGCCAGGCTTGTTGTACAGAGAGGCTAGTATTGCTCTCGTTACAAATGTGTACATAGGAAATGGAAAGGGTAATGTCTGTGTGTGTGATTAGAAAGATGATACCGGGAAATGTCCTGGCTTAGCATCTCCTGATGGTGGAAGATGGGACTTCCCGTACCTGAGCCCCTACCAGACCCCAAGAAATCAGGTGCCTTAGGGACACGACCAGAGGTACCAACACTCATCCCTGTCTTGTACTCTGGCATAGCCTTGAATCAGCCTTGCTGATGTGCTCTCCCATGCCCAGAGAATCTGGTCCCCCATCAATGCCAGTCTCGCCAGCATTATAACGTCCTGCTGGAAAGCAGTTCCCACCTGTCAGCCATGCTGTCTGTTGGAAATTTCATGGGTTCATTTATTGTCAGCTGACTCGGCAAGTCGAGAAGAATGGTCTAGAATGCTAAGGAGAGGTCAGGTGATATGTGTTCAGGGCTCCTCGGGTCCATTGTGCCATCCTGGCTCTACCCCTAGGAAGCCACATGCGTACCATGACCTCACAGAGTTAGAAACAGTCCTGGACTTCCTAGGGGCTGGTTACTAGCCTCATAGGAGGCAGTATTATGAGGTGCTCAGAGTACAATGGCTGTGCAGTCATTTTGTTCCTATGATTTTGCTACCCAGGAGAACTGTGTTTGACCAGAACGTATATCAGTAACGGCTACGGTCACCTTGGCTTTATAGCCAGTGGGGGTGGGGTGATTAAAATCGTGCTACCTATTCACAGAACCTTTTGGCAAATTGAAAAGTCAATCCTTATTTAAAGATTTTATTTTATGTGTGTGAGTGTTTTGCCTGCATGTGTGTATATATACACCATGCCTGCGTGCCCTTGGACGCAGAAGAGGGGGCTGGATCCCATGGAACTGGAGTAGCAGACAGTTCTGTGCTGTGAGGTAGATGTAAGTGCTGGGAACTGAACCTTGGTCCTCTGCAACATCAGCGACTGCTCAGAGCCCCTGAGCCATCTCTCCAGCCCCACAGCCCAACCCATGGCTTAATAGATTTATCTTAAGAAGCAATTCATCAGTGTAGTTCCCAGGGCAGGCTTTTTGTTCAGGTGCTATGGAATACCCAATCACCTAGCTCTGGGCCCTGAGGGGACACACGTGAAGTTTCATATGAGATCAGGAGTTCTGAACTCCAGAGAGCAAAACGAAGGATGTTCTCTAGTGTGGCACACCCTCCATGTAGATGTTGTTAAAAATGGAGCTGTCATCCAGTGCCTCCTTCTAGGTTACTGTTTTACATACAAGGAAAATGAGGCACAGAGAGAGTGAGCAATTCACCTGACATCACAGAGCTGTGGCCACTCAGAATGATTATTGCCAGAAATGAAGAAGGGAGTAAAGATACATATAAATTTCTTCAGTGAAAACCCACAAAGATGCTCTTTGCCAGCAGGGGCCATCCTGGCTACCGCAGCAATGACATTCCACCCTTAGAGATACAAGAAGGAAGGGACCTTGCTGGCTACTCCAGCAGTGACATCTTACGATTTCAGGGAGGAAACAAGAAGAAGAGAGAGAGATGGACCTTAACAGGAAACTTAGAAGAGGAAAGGGCCAACAGAACAGGATGGGACCTGTCACCCTGAGCCTAGCTTCTGTCTGGCTCTCCCCATGTTGTTTATAATGGGAAGAAAACTGTTGAGTGTTCACTTGTGTGAGGAACACTCTACCAAGTGCTAATTCCAGTCAAGATGGAAATGTTCATGGGCCAAATCATCGCCACACCCCTTTGCAGCCTGCCCTCTTCTCTCCTGGCCACACTGATCTGTATTCTGGCCTTGATGTCACCCTCCTGGAGTCCTTTGAGTTGCAGCCTTTGAGCCTGCTGTGTTCACGCCAGTATAGTCTGCAGACACACATCCAGGCTGGTGGTGGCCATTTCTTCTTACGACCAGTCTTTTCCTCTTCCTACAGGCCTCCTGGGAGGGCTGCTGCTTGTAGGATTATGGGATGGAGACCTGTGCCTGCCTCCACTTATCTCACTATTTGGGTCTAGAGTTGATTCAACTGCGTGGCCTTGAGTGAGTCACTTTAGAGCAGCCTAGAGACATGAGTGGGTGATAGCCACTGTGGAAAATCTGCCTTTTCCTTTAGGATCCAGGAAGAGCTCCCAGATGTGGAGGCTGAGAAACCCAAGCCAGGAACAGAACTCAAGTGCATTAAATGAGAGAACAGAAACACATCTACAGGTTCAGTTTAGGAAGCTGAACACTAAACTGACCATCAGCCCAAGTGCATTGAAAACACCGAGTTCTAACCTGGTGTGACCAGCCATCTCGAGAGTTAGGGAGGAAAACCCAGCATGCTGAGTGGTCTCCAGGGACTGAGTATGTAGGAGTATGAATGTTGCATAGTTTGGGTACTTTATCTGTGGAAGCTAGAGAAAACATTCCTTTCCAAAATTAAAATGCTGATTTTGTGTTTGGTTGGGATTGGAATGCAATCTGAAGGAACCAAGAGAGTTTGTTTTTCCTTTCCTTTCCTTTTTCCTTCCTTTCCTTTCTTCTTCCCTTTTCCCTTCCCTTTTCCCTTCCCTTTCCCCTTCCCTTCCCTTTTCCCTTCCCTTCCCTGTGGTCACAGGGACAGCCATTTGTCCTTCAGTATCAACTGACTTACAGGACAGGGGTTTCTTGGAGCTGGAGTTACAGGCCGTTGTGAGCTGCCTGATATGTGGGTGCTAGGAACTGAACTCAGGCCTACATGTTCTTAACTGCTGTTTTATCTGTCCACCCCCTTCCTCTTGTTATTGTTGTTGTTGGTGGCAGTCTTTCCCATTTGAAATATCTGTGAATGCCTCTCCCTGGTTATGGGAAAGCCACATTGTATAGGTAGGGTTGGAGCTGGACATGGTGGCTCAGCCTGTCATTCCTGCTCTTTGGGTTGCTGAGGCAGTATGTTTGCAAATTCAGTGGTTGCCCATGACACAGGATAAAGTTAAGGATAACCTGGGCAATTTAGTGAGACTATGTCTCAAAATAAAACGGGAAAAGAGGCTGGGATGTAGGTCTTTGGTAGAGCACTTGCACAATATACATAAGGCTCTGGATTCCAACTGAGGAGCGCAGGGTGGGAGGAGGAGGATGGAGAAAGGGAGATAAAGAGGAAGGGAGGAAGAGAGTGAATGTGTGAGGCAGGGAGATATGGGAAGAGTGTTCTCTCCCATGTGGAGATGGTGGGACATCTGTGGTCATGTCCTCAAGAAGATGTCCTGTCTGTACCTTGTTCTCTGTGGTTCTCTCCCAGCCCATAACCTCCCCACTATCATGGAACGTAAGTCATTCTGTACTATATGTGTATTTGATAACCACCCCTGGCTACCGGGAAGTCATGACTAGTCAGCTTACAAGCTGCTCCTGAAGAGGAGGCCTTCTCAGGCTGACTGGGCTCTGTGACAGTGCACAGGGAAACGGGCCACAAAATGGAAGGGTTCCCTTGCATGGTGATGTGTTGAACTTCTGTCCCTGGGTCTCCAAAGTTGGGGTTCCTAGGCAGGTTCTTCTTTGGTTCTGGGAACCTATTCTCCATCTTCAGAATGAGGCGGGCTTCACACTGCTTCTATGTGTTTGTCCTTTGAGCCATGGGAAAAGTTAAAAACCTGCCGTTTAAGCAGTCATCCTTGTAGCTTCAGATTCTGCATCCATGGAGTCAACTAACTAAACAAGGGTTAGAATAAACCAAAAGCAGCAACAACAACAACAACAAAACTTAGGTCTGATTTATAGAAACCCTTCTCTTTTGCCCTTATTCCATAGACACTGTACTCACCATTTTCACGGTGTTTGCCTGAGGTACTCTAAAGCACATTGGGAGGATGTGTATAGAGTATACACAAATGCTAAGTCATTTTGTATGAGGGCTCTGGGAATTCATGGATACCGAAAGATGACGGATGCTAAAGAAGGCTAGGAACCCTCCAGCACCCCGTCCTCAAACACCAGCAGCTTAGGTAGCACACTGTGTTCCCTGCAGCCCAGCAAGGGGAGGGTGAGCCACGATGGGACTCACCCTTTGTTTCCCTTGAAACCATGGAAGCAATTACCATCAGGGCCTCCCAACCCACATAGGAGTTGTTTGGTAGTGTCCTTTCTTTGTTCTGGATGGAGTACATGAGTTTCTGTAGTGTTTCCAAACCAGAGCCCCATCATAAGGAGCTGTCTGCCTTAGGGGATGATGGACGCCCTTCAGTGTTTAGTTCAGGCCCTTACAGGCCTCCAGCAGTGGAGCCTAGGCTTCTGCTTGGGTTGGTAGGCGACAATGCAACTGGCTGGCACTCATGCTTAAGTTTCATTTCTAGCTAGGATGCTCTTTGTGTCCTTCTTAGCAATTTTTGCTTCATCTTAGACACACTAGCATTCACACGGGATGGCCTTTGTTGCCCATGTAGCTTAACAGCACTAGATACAGACGTACGTAGGAGAGAGACTGGTTTCCTGACCCTGCTGCTCAGAACTAGGTAGGTTTCAGCAAGGAATGTTCACCTCAGAGGTGGCAAGAGGGCACGAGCATGGAAATGGCATGCTACCATTTATTCTGCTTCTGCTGTCTTACATGCTGTCTCTATGTTTATTGCTCTGGTTTAGAGCACGCTGGCCGGAGAATGGCCACACACCCGTTACTCCTTTGGCTACTGCCTCCTGTTCAGTGGATACAGTGAACTAACATTTGGGGATTTGGATTTTCTTTAACTTTTTGGAATCCTGAGATTGTTTTGAATCTAGATTGTTTTCTATGTCTGTTCCTCATCCAGTGAAGGTTAGCCAGGAAAGTGAGGAGTGATTACCTTGCATGGACAGTCAGACCTGGTTTGCTGTCTGGAAAACAATCCTTATCCAGAACATCGAGAGCTGGGCTGCAGGTGGCCCAAGGCTGCTGGGCAGTCTGCCTCTAGACCCTTATTGGCTGTCTGTGTGACCCAAGTTTTGTGACGTGACGATAAGCTGGGGACAGTTAGTCTCCCCATTAGTCAATGTCCACTGGGTGCCAGGGCTGTTCTCTTGTGCCCGAGTACCAGAAGAAGCACCACAGAGGAAATCGCCTGCCTCAGAGCTGAGCAGCTTAAATAAGTGGTAAACATTGGTGTCTGCTATGTACATGACAGAAACCCAGCAGGAAAGTGCATGAGGATAAATGGGGAGCTCTGGGGTCCAAGAGCAGTGAGTGCAAAGGCCCTGACACAGGTACACTGCTCAGCCATCCGAGAACAGCCGAGTGGCCAGTGAGGAAATGAATCTGCTGGAGCTGTTGGGCCTTCTCCATTGTAGAAATAACTTTTTAATATTGCTTATGGGTGTCCTTCTTGGGGGCTCCATGGGCTGAGTGCTTTCAGTACATGCTTTCTAGTTTTAGTTAATTCACTGGAACCTGGGAATGATTATTGCATTTTATCAGTGAGGAGCCATGAGGGAAATTGAATGCGAAGACTGGAAATTTCACAGGGAAATGGCAGAGTAGGAGTCTGGTCCTCTAGGAGCTTAAGCTCCTAGTGTTTCCAGAGCTGAAATTCTTATCCCTCTTGTCAAATGTTGGCCTTTTGCCACAGGGTAAAACAGGGTGGGCGCAGTGAGGACCAGACCTGCTTGCTTTCCTACCTATGGGCCTTCCTGGTGTGGTTGAGCAGCTGTCGCCTAGGGGCAGCTTCCTCAGCCCTTCTGGGCTCCCCTGTCCTTGCCATCCCTCCAGCAGGAGATGCTAGCTTAGAAGCTTTCAGTGAAGATTTCTTGGACATTTTGTGATGTTGACAGAGAGCCTCTGCATGCAACAGAGTTGGATGCTCCTTTCTTTCCAGCCACTGGGGTTGCCTGTGGGAACATAACCAAACACTGTGTGCTGTGTGGATTTACGAGATTCTTTCAAGGGCTCAGAACTGGACCAGGATGAGATCAGGCTCATAGGTGGGTTAGACATCATGTAGTTTTCCTGCATCTACTGTCACTTTACAATTTCTCTTACTTGGGGCTGTAGATACAACTCAGCAGTTAAGAGCACCTACTACTAGGGGTGGTGGTGGCGTGCACCTTTAATCCCAGCACTCAGGAGGCAGGGGCTCTGAGTTCAAGGTGAGCCTTGTTTACAGAATGAGTTCCAGGACAGCGAAGGCTACACAGAGAAACCCTGTATGGAAAAACAAAACAAAACAAAAACAATAAGAACATAACTACCACCCTTACAGTGCTTTCAAGTTTGGTTTCTAGCACATCAGGGGTGGCTCACTACCCCCTGTAACTCCAGCTCCAAAGGATCTGCTGGCCTCTGTGGCCAATGTACTCATGCAAACTCCCTTACTCCCAGAAACATAATTAAATTTTTTTTTAAACTCAAATTTAAGAAGATTTCTGTTACTAGAAAAATGACAGTAGGATGATTTATGGTTCTTAGCCAAAGAAATGGCCCACTCTTACCATTTTCTAGGTCCTGTGTGTGTGTGTGTGTGTGTGTGTGTGTGTGTGTGTGTGTGCTGTGCTGTGCTGTGCTTAGCATGGGAACAGCTAAAGGATTAGTCCTAGAAGTTTTTTGAAGACACTTTCTGGCTGTATTACAGTTTAATCTAGAAAATTAGAAGAATATTTTTACAGTTCATTCTTTCATTCCCTTTTCTTTTTAAGCCATGGTATCATTTAATTAAGATTCATGGAGAACTCATACTTCAGACCTTATGGAAACTAAATGCTCTGTCTTAGCAGCCCTCACAATGAGTGGACTCCCTGCCCTTAGCTGTGTGTCCTAGTATCTGTACCCTGGTTACCTCCCTTGTGCAGAGAACTGTAACAATAGTTGTCTGCCACTCTGCTGTGTGTGTGTGTAAGAGCATGGCGTCTCTGTAATTTTTATTACAGAGCAGAAACTTCTCATCAGTTTTCTTCTTACACTGTAGAACAGAAGGAAGTGCATTGGGTCTCCTGTAGTTAATTTCCTATAGCAAAACATGCCAGTGCCAGATGGGACAGATGCTTCCACGGGTCTTGTAATGATGCTTCCTGTGTGCGGCCATTAGTTCTCAGGGCAGCCTCCATGCAGAATCACTCCCATCTTTTGTGGTGGGGAATGTAAACCCCCAGGTTGGTAGAGTCTGGGGTCGGAGTCATGGGCTGGTGTTACCGTGTTTTCTGGGGCCATTTATTTATAAAAACCTTAGTGAGTGCAAGTGACTTGGGATTTAGGATCATCTTTCCAGGGGTTTCTTTGTCTAATTATCACAGAGCTGGGTGTAGCACATGCTTTCAGTCTCCCTGTGTCTGAAATCTGGCTCACTGTCACTTGCTGTGTAACTGTTCCCAGTTAGGACCACCAGTAAAACTTCAAGTGTGTGTGCTCCTGGCCTTGTCCCTGCAGGTAGGTGGTGTCGAGCTGCAGGTGCCTCTAGGCCCTGGAGCCTGGATTCAGAGTGCCTCCCGCTCCTGACAGCTGCTTGATCTTAAGTTATTTACTCTCCTGGAGCCTCTGATCTTCCCAAACAAGCAGTGACAACAGGAAGGTCCAGCATATTTGCATGTCACCACTAGCCTTCTTTCTGAAGACTTGGTCTATTTACAGCTTGTATATGGGATTCCTAGCCGGGTCTTCCAGGCTAGACTGCACATCAGTGTTTTCCATCCTTGTCCCCTCTTCTCTGCGTGCTTCAAATGAAGGAGGGAGCCCAAGCTAAGCACGTTCTCCGAGCTGTGTTCTCAGGGTTGCTAAGCACGTTCTCCGAGCTGTGTTCTCAGGGTTGCGTGAGCACTTGGCACACCACCCCCATATCTCTCAGCCCCATCCCCAACATATCAGCCGACCCCAGAATTTCCAGAAGAGGCAGCAGCTGCAGAGTGTGACCAAGTCTCCAGCTGTACTGAGGGCCCATGGGACACATACTCAGGGCTAGTCTCTCCTGAGCTGCCGCATGAATAGGCTCAGTAGCTACCAGATAGGTAGATGGTGGCTCAAGCGTTGAATTCTAGGTGCCTGAGTCTCCAGCCATCAGCTGCTTCCCTGCTGTGGAATGCCTACAATTCCGCAGTACAGAAAGTCCGGGAAATGGGGGAGGCTTCCAGGGAAGATGTGCTGACTGCGAACTGCAGCTTATTTTAGGAAGCTTTTGCTGTGACACGCCCTGTGTGGTCAAGGCAATTACAACTGCCAGTCAGCAGACTGTGGCCCAGGAATTCCACGTACAGCCGTGCGGGCCCTAATTAATAACAGCGGGGGGGGGGGGGGCGTCAGCTCTTCCTGCCCACATTGTTTTCGTGACATTCCCTGTGCAGTGAGTGCGTGCATGTCAGCCCCGAAGGCTCTGAGATCCCGACGGTTAGCAGATGCCTATAAAACCCAAGAATCTTGTGCTGTATCAGTAGGCTCCGAGCCATTCCTACACTTTCCCTTTCCATTGAGCTGCACATTTAGATCACAGCACATCTCAGAATGTTGACGGGATGGCAGGTTTATCAGTGACATAGTGAATTCAGTGACAGTTAGTACTCTGTATGCACAAAGAAGGTTAGACGTGTAGATGGGAGTAGAATGAAGTTGATTCTCCGGGTTGAGCTGCTCTCCAGCATTCAGAATAATGACATTAATGATTCAAAGAATGAGAAATCCCCAGACATCTTGTGTTGGGGGGTGGGGAGAGGTTTTCTACATGGGTAGGTAAACATGAAGCTGAGCTATAGCTCAGTGGCAAAGTACTTACTTCCATGCACGAGCCCCTGGGTTCCATCCCCAGCATGATAAACAACGTAAGGCTGGAAAGGCAGAAATGATTTTAGCCAAATATGTTAGATATATGAATCCTTCTTTATTGATGGTCACTCTGCAGGGGATGTGTAGAGTTTTGGGGGCCTAGTTGTGCCTGCATCTGTTTACAGTTGAGTTGCCTTGTAGATCGACTCATCTGTCCAGATAAGCTGCATAAGCCACTGTGGGGAGTGGTATTCCCTTTTCTCCCTGGCTTACGGCCTGTCCCTTACTTTCCCTACAGTGTTACACACACAAGGCCCAGTGGACGGCAGCCTGTATGCCAAGGTGAGGAAGAAGAGTGCCTCAGATTCTGGCATCCCTGGCAGCCCTCAGGGCATGCCAGCCACGAGCAGTCCAGACCACGGTGACCACACCCTGTCAGTCAGCAGTGACTCGGGTCACTCTACTGCCTCAGCCAGAACTGATAAGACAGAAGAACGCCCAACCCTGGGAGCACGGAGGGGCCTGAGCCCCCAGGAGAAGGCTGAATTGGACCAGCTGCTCAGTGGGTTTGGCCTGGAAGACTCTGCAAGCTCCCACAAAGACATGACTGATGTGCGCAGCAAGTATAGTGGGACGCGCCACGTGGTGCCAGCCCAAGTCCATGTGAACGGAGACGCTGCCCTAAAGGACCGGGAGACTGACATTCTGGATGACGAGATGCCCCACCATGACCTGCACAGTGTGGACAGCCTGGGTACTCTCTCCTCCTCTGAAGGGCCACAGTCAACCCACCTGGGCCCCTTCACCTGCCTCAAGAGCAGCCAGAACTCCCTCCTGTCCGATGGCTTTGGCAACGGTGTTGGTGAAGATCACAATGGTGCCCTTTCTCCAGACCTAGGCCTTGGCGTGGACTCCCTCTATGAGCGGGAGCGGATGTGTGGGGGCCGTGAGCCAAAGCAGCTGCAGCCCCTGTTGAGGAAGCCCTCTGCACCCACCCCCACACAGGCCTATGGGCAAAGCAACTATTCCACCCAGACCTGGGTGCGTCAGCAGCAGATGGTGGCCGCTCACCAGTACAGCTTTGCCCCAGATGGGGAGGCCAGGCTGGGCAGCCACAGTACAGTGGACAGTGCTAGCCTTGCTCAACCCCAACCCCACATCCCAGTCACTCCCACTCGGGGAGCAAGCAGCAGAGTGGCTGTTCAGAGAGGCATCAGCAATGGGCCAAATCCCCCCGACACACAGCAGCTCTGTCCTGGTAAAGCACTCCAGCCCAGATTTTCAGACGACAGAGTCGTGAATGGAGTACATCCAGAGCTGAACGCTGGTCCCTCCCCAGGCTCCCCTACCCTGGATATTGACCAGTCCATTGAGCAACTTAACAGGCTGATCTTGGAGCTGGACCCCACCTTTGAGCCTATCCCTACGCACATGAATGCCCTTGGCATCTCAGCCAATGGCTCTATGTGTCCTGATGGCATGGGAAGTGGGCTCCGGTGTGGTGGCAGGCTGGACCCCATGGATGGCCCTGGCAGGAGCCCTGGCCGACAAGGTGAGCTGATGGGGTGGTGATATCAGGTACAGAGTTACCCAGCTGGGAATTTGGATTTGCTGAAACTCGTGATGGAGAGACATTTTCTTGGTGGTTTCTTCTCTAATGAGCTGTGACCTAGAATCCAAGCGGTACCTTGGCACCATGGGAGCTTGTTAGCAGATTTGAACAGTAAAAAGAAAGAGGTGAAAAGCTTGCCTATAAAGCTTGCTCAGGGCAGGGATTGGGCACCCTGAAGAGGCATATCAGTGTCTTACTTCACACATGTTCTCATATCTGTTGATAAGTGCAGCGGGTCATTTGAGACCATCAAGTAGTCTGATCCATAGTCCTCTGCCACCTGCTAGCTGTGTGATTCAGAACCTGTGCATACATTCTGTGAGCCTCAGTTTCCACAACTGAAGAGCAGGCTCAACAGTGAGACTTTCCTCAGTTCAATAATGTTCCTTTATGAAGGGTGCCAGTCATCTCTGTGAATCAGAGCTGTTGGGCTCTCGCATCATCCTTGTAGGAACAGAAGTCTGATTAAGCAGTCAGGGTATGTAAACTGTCCTATTTACAAATATATTATCCAAGTGCCCGAGACATCCTGTATGCTGTTCATGGGTGGCAGTAGCCACCTTAGAGACAAGCTTGGTGGTTCTCGAGGGAGGGCGGAAGGAGACAGGCACATGGGGCAGACGGTGGAGAGTGGCCCCAAAGAAGCTCAGCAAAGCAGACCTGGATTCCTGGATCCTGAGAACCGGGAGCTAGAACCAAGACCGGGCTGCTGTGGCTATTTGCTTGTGCTATCTGTGGAAAGGAAGTGATATCCTAGTGTCTGATGATGACAGGTGTGAGGAAAAGCTGGGTTATATTACCTCTTCCTGCTGGGATTCGTCACTGGACAAACAGCAAGGTATTTTAGTTGGTTAAAGTGCTAGTAGGTATGTGTTCTTCCCAGTACAGTTCTGAAGCTGTGTTATAGCCATTAAAAACCCCAGCCAATATGACAGAAAGAGTGGCAGTGACCGAGGACTCAGAGCAGGTCAGTTCTTGTAGGAGAATGTACTCATTGAGTTGAATGTTTTCAGGAAATTCAGAGTTCTAAGGTTTCAGTGGAAACAGATCTCTACTTTAGTGATTGTTCTTTGAAGACAGTACTTGGAAAGAATTAATCAGAAGTCTTTCCTCCAGGAGCAAAATCTCTACTGGGGTTTGGAAAGCTTGGGAGGTGTCTTACAGTGTATGTGGGTGCCTGACGTAAGACTCAGGCTCAGGTGGCTCTTCTAGCTGACTGAATACAGTCCAGAGGGATGCCCCATTCTGAAGTCAAACAGGTATACCTCCCAAGACTGGAGAGTATCACTCCGTGGCTTCCATCCTGACATTGGCTGTCATTAAATTACTGAAAAAAAAAGGTCACTTTACTAACTTTATTTTAATCTTAGATCCTCTCTAATTCCCTTTCTCATAAACATAAGTATAATTTTCAAATTATTTTCCGAATTAAATAACTTTTCCTACTTAAACAGTGGGTTGGTGATTTATTAATCCATCTCTTCAGCAGGCATCTTGAGCCATTGTAAATCCTTTGGAACTGTAGTGGTATCATAAGAATGTATATCTAATAAAATTGGGAACTAGTCTCTGAAGGTGTTTTTGAAATTCAGAATCCTCCTGCCAATGAGGACTCTGTCCCCAAGCAGCAGCAATGAACACAGAGGGTAAGCTCAGGATGAGGACAGAGCTGAGCCGGTGATTCCCATCCTGTAGCTGGCTTTTCTTTCAAGATGAGCCTCCTGTGTTAAGTCAGCAACCAGCTCCCAAATCCTCCCAGTCTTGCACTACATTTCATATCAGAAGCCCGGGTGTGGTTCAGGCAGCCATGCAACCTGGCTTTTGGATCTGAATTCACGTCATCTTTTTTTGATAAAACAATGCTTTGATAAAAGAATGCTTATATACTTAGTCTACCTGGATGAAGAATGGGGCATTCTTTCCTCCCTGGTAGGTAGAGAAAATCTAGAACTCCACTGATCTTAAATTTTATAATTGAATTTTAAATTTTTATATGTAAGTTTTTTGTAAATAAAATTTTTATGTGCACAGGGAGTTTGCTTGCATATATGTTGGGCACCACTTGTGTGCCTAGTTCCTACCGAATCCAGAGGAGGGTGCCAGATGCTCTGGAGTGGCAGAAGATTGTTAGTCACCACGTAGGTGCTGGAAACTACACACAGGTCCTCTAGAAGAGCAGCCGGTGCTTTAACCACTTAGCCATCTCTTTAGCTCATGATCTTAAGATTTAAGTTTTAGTGTGCATATTCTCATCTCTGAATGGAAGGGTTTGGTGATGAATGTTATAAAACAGAAATCCCCCAAACATCAGAGAAATTCAGAAGAATACAGATGACTAAGCAGCTGATTTTTGAACCCCTACATGTTTTGGGGTGTTATAAAAAGCCTATACTTTAAACAGTTCCCAGGTCTGTTTGTCTGGTCCTGTTCTCATGGTTATTTGGATAGGGAAGGGAATGAGCCACATGGCTGCCAGTTGGAGTGTGCTGAATAGGAAGGGCCCAGTGAGACTAAGAGGCTTCATTTTGTCCCCAGGACATTACTGTGCACAAAACTTAGCCCCATTCTGGATGTGGAATTACCTGACTGCAGCCTTTCTGAGTCTTGTACACACACAGAGATTCTGGGCTGCAGAATTCCCAGAATGCTATGTCTTCTCCGTGAGCCCTCCAGGGACCACCTTTCTTTCTGATCCCTCCTGCTGAGCTCTCAATTCTGAGGGTAGATGCAGGTTCATTGTAGGATGTCGGGGCCTCAGCATCCTCAAATCAGTAAAATCCCTAACTTTCTAGACCGTCGTGATGATGGTGGCGCATATGTGGACAGCTTGTCTCCAGAAACTTTGCCTTCTCAATGTAGTAGAAACATTTGGTCTGTTGTCATCTCATAAGGGACCCAGGTCTGGGAAGGCCACCCTTGAGGAGAATTGCCGTTTATGGTCTCCCATGAGATTGAGGTCAAATTCTTTTTATCAGATTGAAGAGGCTTGGTGAGGTCAGCAGTGTGCTGTCATCTCTGCTACTTGGCCTTTGTGTCATGACGACGGCCTTGACTGAGGGAAGTGTTGTGTCCTGTATGTACAGTAGAGGACATTACTTAAAGATAAAAGGAAGGACTCAAAACTGGGTCCTGAAGTCCTACTGGCCAGTGAAGTCTCCCATATGCAAACAGTGGGTAACATGACAAGAGGTCTCTTTTGTAGCTTGGAGATCTTTACAGGTATATGCAGAGTTCATTCATCAGTGTGGAAATGTCTCGGATATGCCTTCATCTAAGCAGTCGGGATTCCCAGGGGAGTACATCTTCAGTTCCAGTCGCCTCTTTTGTCGCAAGTTTGCGGATGTCTCCTTCCCGTCAGGATCAGGTTAAGGGAGGGATGGTCCTGTGTATACACAGAGGGCTTTTCCTGCCTTCTTCCAGATATGATACTCAGTACTTCGGTTCTCAGTACCCTTCCCATTTTCTTCCTGGGAAATGCGTGCCACCTGCTCTTGAGGGACCTGCCTGTGACTGGAACCGCTGAGCCTGTCTCTGCCCAGCTTACCAGAAGGGAACATCTGCGCTAAACCAGCCTCACCACCCTACCCTTTCTCTATTTATTCTCTGTAGAGGTTGTAACTATTTTCTTGAGTGAATTGAAATCAGGAGGCCCCTGCCTCAGCACAAAACCGCCTTTGCTGTATTTGTTTTCACCCTCAGGAATGTGAAGGAGTTTCCAAAACCACCCACATGCCATGTGGTGCCAGCCTTGCTGCCGTCTGACATGATCCTGTAAAGATGAATTAATCACTATGGGTGCTTCTCGTTCTAGGGTCCCAGGTAGAAAAGAAAGATTGTATTTCAAGATGGGTCCTGTTCTAGGACCCATCCCCTTTGCTTTTTATTAGGTGTTTGCTACTGTGTGTATATAAGATGCTCAGAGTTTCTGACACGCACCACTGAGACACTCAGTGTGGCCAAGCAAGTTACCGCGTCCATCCCACTGCACACCTGTGCGGAGTGGTGGTAGGAGCTCCTACGTCCGATAGCTATCACCTGGGTGCTGCATACTGTTTCTTTCGAAGGCTTAGACTCTACTCCCTGTTTACAGTGCGCGCCGGAACCACCCCTGGGGGCTTTTGGAGTGCAGGTGCTGAGGATGCCTACATGTGTGCCCGACTGCAAAGGGAGGCTGGTTGATCTGGTAGTGGCCTGAGCGTCTGAAGTACTTTATACGGACTGACTTCCTCGTCCAGACGAGCTGGGCCTGCAAGTTGAAAGCTTAGTCAGTCGTGTCCTGACTCCAAGGGAAGAGGTACATGTAGAAGAGGAAGAGTGAAGCCCCCAGTTAGAAGGTCGTAATGATATTCTGCTGGAGAACCACACATTTATAATTGTACTTTTGTGATCTAGTCACCCAGAGGGTTGACCCATGGCTCTTTGAGACTGGGGTGTTCCTCCAGGTTGGTTCTAATGGGACCAGAGTTTGGGACCTTGCTGTGCAGGGTGTAGAGGATAGCCAGTGGTCATGTATCACCCCATAAGCTGCCTCTTGCTAGGATTGTTAGCTTTATTTTAGAAGCAGAGTGGGCCGTGTGCCTCACCGAGGAGAGGATTCTGTCCTGAAAAGTCAGCGTGGGTGTCATGGTGTCTCCTGCTTGACACTGCTCTCCCACTTTCCAGATAGCTGGGTGACATCAAGAAACTTCTGCATGGCCCATAGCACCATTGACACGGAAGATGAGACCCATGAGGGAGGGTCTCCAGATGAAGTACTGTCATGACTGTTCCAGAATCTTGGTGGCCTTGGTGGGAGTGCCCCTCCTTCTTAGCTGTCTCTGGCCCACTCCCACACTGCCCACACAGCTGCCTGCCCTTGGAATGCCAAAGAGCTCTGCCCCCGCTTGTGTTCTCGGTGGTTTAGCATCAGCTTCCCAGTCTCTCTGAGGTTCAGTGCCCTCCAGTAGTCTCAGCTTGAGTTATGCTCGACAAGGTCCTGGGCAGAGGCTTGTCCTCACATGACAAGCTCAGAGGGTTGTCCTCACATGTCAGTGTGCTGGGAGCAGCAGTAAAGAGAACACAGGGCCTCAGGTGTTAAGCTATAGCCTGAGGTCAGGTGGAAGGATGACCCTTGCAAGGACAGCTGAATTTGCAGAGGAAGTGGTGGGTTGATGGGCAGTGGGACACCCGGTCATGCTGCCTCAGCAAAGCATGTCACCACATGGTTGCTGTCTGTCCCTCCCTCCATGCAGAGCCCTGCTCCATCGAGGGTTCCTGGGAAAAGACTCGTAGGCATGATTGCAGGCCACTATGATCTGTGCTCACATAGGCCTGAATTAGCCTCTCATCTGCCCTGTGCTCTCTGAGCTTTTGTAAGCACCAGGGGCCAGTTCAGGTTTCCTCTTTATTGGCAGGGAACATGCTGGAAGCAGTTGCAGCTCCCCACAACAACTGGGCCCCAGCACCCACAGGTGGGAATCGAGCCAAGGGGCCCCCAGCAGGTGTAGGTGGGTCTTCCCAGTTATGGGAGAGGCCCTTTGCCTGCAAATGTCCCCTTAAGCTTGATTTTGTCCCTGTTTTCCCTTGGCTGTTCTCAGAACCTGGAAGGGGTTGGTGTGAGTGTGGGGCTGCCCATAGCCCCAAGAAGGCTCCTCCAAGCCAGCACAACTCCTCTCAGCTTGCTTATCAGACCAGCACCAGGAGTGACAGCCACACTTTGGCCCTCCAGCACACCACCCTGCTCCCAGGATGTCTTCTCATTTTGTTTTCTCGCCGTTTCTGTTTCCCTCCGGATTTGACTTCTTACAGGGAAATGAAAAGTAAATATTGTTATGGCCACTTGTGTGGCATGGATTCGACCGTGCTGTTCAGAGAGTAGGTTTTACCTGCTATTTCCTTGTTGACTTATTGAGTATTCTGCTGTTCAGATCACCCCAGCTCATCAAGTCAGTTTTGTATTGGAGATCTGAAGTCAGTTTGGGACCCACATAATATAAGCCAATGAACTCTGCTGTTTCTGCTACCTGCAGATGTGGGACACGAGCTGTCGAGGGAAACATAAGGCTCTGAAGTCCCAACTTTCACCCCCAGCCCCTGGAGTCTGGCTAGGGGCTGACAGATAGACCCAGGGACACACTGATCAGTGGGAGGACAAAGGGTGGTGCATAGCAGTGGCTTTGTGAGTGCAGGTGATTTTATGTTAGTGCAGAGCGTGACCTAAGGAGCACACACGATTTATTCCCCTGCAGATGCTCACACCCTGAGCCTAGAGTGGAAAAAGAAACAAAGAAGCCGTATGTCCTCTTCACAGTATGGCGCTGTTCCCAGGGAAGGGAGGGTTGGGAGAATGTGTTTTACAAACTACCATGGGCTCTCTAAGGGAAGCCTGAGAAGTCAGCCTTCAGCGGAGGATGCTGACCAGGTCCCAGCTCATCCCTTCCTCCGCACTCCATCTCCTGCCCTCCCATCGCTCATCCATTCACAGACACCAGTTCTTGGGGGTGTCCGGTGGGGATGGACATCAGAGCTGAGACCTGGCATGCCTGGGCAGCTGGCTGCCTCCATATCTGTTCTCATTGAGCAAGCTGAGCCCGAGGGGGGCAGCAGAGGAGAGATGTGATGCTTGCTGTTTCAGTCTTTCTAAAGAGAGGTGACTTGCTTGGCAGGCACCAGAGAGAGTGAATGAAACACCTAAAGAAATGTCCCTGCAGCAGCCAGCCTCCTTCCAGACCTCCAGATAACCAGAGTGTGATGAGGTAGAAACTTGTGGTTGCAACTGTTTCCTATCTTGGAGCAGTAGCTCTGAAAGGCCCTGTTGTCAGCCTGAAGTGGAGGTGCCTGCAGTTTGCTTTGGCCAATTCCTAGCCCCACCATTCTTCCTCAGCTCTGGTGTCTGTGTTTGAGGCTGCCATGTGGTCATGGCCAGGGTGTCGGCACAAGGAATATGACAGGCAAGGACTGCTCCTAGCAAGAAAGGGAGCTTTGCACCACACATGTCCAGCCCTGGAAGTGGAGTTCCCGGGGTTCGTCTTCCTCGAAGAAGCTCATTTCTAGGAATGCCCAGCACCTCCTTCCTGGTAGCCATTCTCAAATGGGGAGTCTTGTGGTACCCAGGAGTGTGGGCTTGCAGAAGTGGGGGGGAGTGCTGACGTTCTCCTCCAGGAGCGAGCTCGGAACCTGAGCCTCGTCTGCCACGCATGTGTAGGCAGAATGTGTCAGTATAGAGCTCAGTGTGTGAATGTGAGTGTGTGAGAGTGTGTGGGAGACTGCACATGCGGAAGTGACTAGATGCATGAGTGTGAGCGTGCACATGTGGTCTGTGTCTGAGTGGCCATGTGTGAGAACAAGGGAGAGAATATGTCACTGAGTGGCAGGTGTGTATTGGTGAGAGACTGGGTGTTTACGCGTATTTCAGTATGTGTATCATGTAAAGTAAGACTCGGAGACATCTGAGAGGGAGTGCTGTGTTTGTGACAGTGAGTGTGGGAGTGGGACATGAACCTTTGCTTGACAGGAACTGAAAGCCAATGGGTGTGTAAGAGACCGTGACCATCTCTGTGGAGGCTCCTTGGACCACTACCTTCTTGGGCCTGGTTCAGTGTGCCCCCATCCTTGGGAATTTCCTCTTCCACTTTTACCTCCCATCGCTGAGGAGGAACAGCTGTCAATGGGGTCTCTGTTGCAGATGCTGTTGGTGTGTAGTGGAGACAAAGCTGATGGAGTATTCTGGCTCTGGACATGGCCTCAGGCCTAGACTTAAGCTCTGCTCTCTCACTGTACTTGCTAAGCTGCCTTGGGCCTGTTGTGGAACCTAACTTCTGAGTTATCTTGCCTGAAAAACAGGAAGGACAGGTCTTCACTGGAGCTGTTAAATCTACCTGCTGTCTCGGGACACTTAAAGAAGTGCAGAGACCCCTGAGGTGTGGCATCTTGTGGCACCTGTTGGGGACAACATGTTAGGATGGTGGGGAAGGCCACATCCACTGTTCCCTATGTGGGCTCCTCAAAGAGGGGGAAATGTTTGTTGACCAAACATCGAAATTTATGAAGATAAGCGCGAGCATAACATAAAACCCGAGGCTTAGAGAGAACCAGCAGAGGCGAAGCATAGCTCTGCAGAGGAGGGAGAAAAGAAGCTGAAGGTTTGTTTCTCCCAAAGAGAATCCAGGTCTCATCTCCCTTAATTTTAGAAAATAAAAAATGTTATTAATGGAAACTTTAAAAGATCCAGACAAAGGAGCAGGAACTTTGCTATGAGATGGTGTCTCCTAGAAATGTCAGAGAAGCTACACCCGTGAAGTCTTACATGAATGCCTAAACATGGCCTGGCCAAGGTGACACCAATAGACAGGTTAACATGGATGAGGGGACGCTCTGGAGGCCTCAATCCTACACAAAGAACCACAGGCAGCTGAGGGTTACTGAGAGCAAGAGAAATAGTCTCCAGGGAAGAACACGCCAAATGGTTATCTAATAACAAATGGCCACTCTTGAAAACATATACATACAAGTTAACATACAGACCAAGCAGATTGTTTTATGTATTTGGGAATATGTATACATACACTATATGAATGTGTAGATTTATGTGTGTAACAACAGTTAAAGAAAAAGGGGCAATGAATTTGAGTAAGAACAAGGCGTGTAGATGCGTGGGAGGGTTTGGAGGTAGAAAGGAAAGGGGGGAAATGTAATTGGGTTATGATTTTTAAAAAAGATAAAATTAGTTTCAAAGCTTAAAAAAAATGAGGACATTCATAGAAAATATGAGCCCTTGCCTGGAATTCCACATCCCAGAGATTGGCTTTTGAATATTCTGGTACCATTTTATTCTTTCTTTGGTACCCTAAAGCACTTGCCTGTGCACTTGTGACATTGCTGTGTGGCTGTGATTTGCTCTGTGATGCAGAGCAAACTCCCAGCTCTAAAACTCTTCTGCTGCTCAGCGCTGTGATCAAGGGATTATGGATTTCGTACATGAGAGCCCTGACGCACCTCGGTCAGCAGTTACCATGGGTGCACAGTGATCTCTCTCTGATCTGTCTTCCTTGTCACCATTGCGGGGGCAAGTGCAGGGCACCTGGGCTCTTGCTAGGGTTGCTGCTGTGTCCTATGGCTTCCTCTCTGGGAGTTGTTCTTCCTGCTGTTGTCCTGTTGCTAGGACCACACACATTTTTTTTTTTTGTTTTTGTTTTTTGAAACAGTGTTTTTCTGTGTAGCCTTGGCTGTCCTAGACTTGATTTGTAGACCAGGCTGGCCTCAAACTCACAGAGATCCGCCTGCCTCTGCCTCCCTGAGTGTTGGGATCAAAGGTGTGCGCCACCATGCCCAGCTGGCATCACACATTTAAGAGTTAGGAGACCCACCCGTCTCCCTGAGCCTGAATCTTGGCAACCTTGTGTGGAGCCTTCTCCCTGGGCAGCAAGTACTTCACAGACTGAGCCATCTGTTTTGAGATAGTGTCTCAACACCTAGTCCAGACTGACCTTGAACCCACAGTGGTCTTGCCTCATGGAATCACAGGCCTGTCCCGCCATATTTATAGGGACACTAGGTTTTTTAGCATATGCCTAGACTATCAGCAGATCCTAGTTTGGTGTGAAAAGACTACATTGAGACTTGATATCACCTTTGTAGGCTGCTGCAAGTTTCCCCCTGTTGCCCAATTTTAGAGAATTCCCTGGAAGAAAGTTTAAAAAGCTAATAGACTAGCCCAGACATATTTTTCTCCCCAACAAGAAGATGATCAGATTTGGCTCAGAGCAGGGACTGTTGACATCTGGGTCAAGAGTAAATAAGTGCCTGTGGAGTTTCTGGCAGAGAGTGGCATTAGGGCATTAAATGCTCATTCTTAGTATCCTCCATGTGAAGAATCAGTTTGTCATGGCAGAGCCACACGCCTGGGTCACTGCAGGTGCTAATCTTCTCAGTGCTCACACCAGGCCTGGATCTTAGCTGGCTGTCTCTGAACTCACACTCAGAGGCAGTCTCCTGCCCCAGCACTGTCAGCTGACTCCTGGTACCTGGCTTTGCCTGCACCCCAAGGCCTTTTCTGGATGGAGTGTCCTGGCTTTTCTCTGGGCATCCCAGGATGTCCTTGGGTTTGGTAGCCTGCCCATAGCATCTCTCCTGTCTGTGTGGGATGGTTGACTAGTGATGACACTGTGAATAGTTTAAGTTAGGTTTTGTTAGTGGTCTCTACATTCTGCTATAAGGAACATACCCTGAAGCCCATTTGTTTTTCTCCTCACTATCTCCTCAGGTGATGAGCCCATCGGGGGACGGCTCCGGAAGCTGAGCCTCGGACAGTATGACAATGATGGTGGGAGCCAGGGGCCCTTTTCTAAGTGTGGATGGGGAAAGGCCGGAGTGGACCCAGCCCCAAGCCTGGGATCATTTTCTTCTCCTGCAGACATCAAAGAGGTATGTGCTGGCCCTGTCCCCATCTCCACTTAACCCCACTTGTTTTCCTATCCTTATGCTTAGGGAAATGGCGGTGCCTGTCCTTGCATAAGGTCACCAGTCACTGTAACCTCTCTGTCCTTGACTGTCCTTGATATGGTTCTTAGTGACAACAGAGGTTCTGATTGGGAACACAGGTTAGAAGGGCTGTGTGGGGTCCACACAATCCCCAGATATGGCTAGACAGGGGCTACATTGCATGGGCCAGTGAAGCCTGAATGTTCTGATCTGTAGAATGGATGTGAAATGCAAAGCATACAGGTGGGTGGGTTGTGATGGTTAAGAAGCAAGGGCCTGGCCCTAAAGGTCCCGGCAGATGGACAGTGCAGCCAGTGGCAAATTCAGACTTCTTCTAGTCTGCTACAAAAGGTCCCAAATCCTCCATACAAATGACGGCTCTGAGGAGGTCGACAAGAGTCCTCCTGACGAGGAGATGTTGTTAAAGCTTCTCATAAGAATTCAGCAGGCAACCATCCCCAAACAGTTAACTCCAATTATACACTTGATTCTCAAGTTGAAAAGTTGTAGCCTTTAGAATAGGCAAGAAGAAAAAAGAACTTATCATCTTAACTCTCACAAACAGATATTGTTGATATCTGGAATATTTTTCCGTGTTTTGTGTGTGACTTCCTGTGTATTTCCACTGACCTGTGACACTGATGTAGTTAAGGATTCCTGGGTGCTGCTTTTGTGCACAGTGGTGGCTCATCTCCCTCAC
Source organism: Psammomys obesus (assembly GCF_907164565.1). Classification (NCBI taxonomy): domain Eukaryota; kingdom Metazoa; phylum Chordata; class Mammalia; order Rodentia; family Muridae; genus Psammomys; species Psammomys obesus. Next base: position 11,253,895 of record NW_026596051.1, read on the forward strand.
CCTCGTCTCCTGGTTGTCCAGCACTGTACTAAGATGATGGTCCTTAAGCTCCTTCTCTTAGCTTTGGTGATAGTTGAGTTTCTTCATAGTGGTGATGCCAGTTTCTTTCGCCTTGACCCACTCTCAGATGTGAGCTCTATCTGCAGACCTTCTTGAGGGACCATGTCTGTGTGGAAGGGACCTTTCTATTGAGTCTTCGATTTTTCTGTTCTCCCTCTCTGCTGATTTCAGACGATGATCACTGCATATGCCCCTGACCTCGATATGATCGATGGCAGGATGACAAACAGCAAGGAGTCCGTGTGTCTGACCCCAGCATTCCCTGTATCTCCAGAAACACCATATGGTAAGAAAGAATTAAAACCAGCTGGGTCTAACTTGGTACCTCAAGGTAGGGAGTAATAAATAGTACCCTTTGCTCTACTTTCTTTTCCAGTGAAAACATCCCCACGATACCCTCCATTCAGCCCACCTGAGCCCCAACTGAGCAGCCCAGCCAGTTTGCGCAAAGGAGGACGTGGTAAGAACCCTTGGCTATAGCAGCCGTGATACCATTTGCATGGTTGCTGTTTCTACCGTGGCGTCCTCTGATGCAGACGTATTTCCATTTAGATCACATCTCAAAAGGCTTGGGCACGGACATGTCTTGCTAAGGCTTGGGATGTGGCTGTAAATCCACGGGTGGGGAATTGAGTGGCATTAAGGCATCGGTAGACTTCCTAGCATTTCTAGGAACGTTCAGGTTTGTGGCTGACATTTGTGGCAATTGATGCATGCTCAGTTCAGCAGCAGGGCCTGCCGTCAGCTCAGCACAGGTGTTTAGCATCCTGGTGACTCCCCATTTTAAAGGAGGAATGCTTTCCACTTCACTAAGAAAATGGGTTCCAGCAAAGAGCAGGATGTGTGCGTGCACCCCGCTACATAGACACCTCTGTTGCTGTGTGTGACCCAGCATTTAGCCTACACACACCTGGTCTTTCTGTCCTTAAATACTTGATACTTGCTCTTGTTCAGTACAGTGAAACCTAGAGACCCTCACTGTTTTGCTCTGCAGGGAGAGAATGCTGCCAGTCCAGTTAGTTTCTTGGTATTTCTTCCAAGTAGACATTGCCCACGTTTCTTGGGATCTCAGGATGAGCCAAGCATAAGCGGGTAGAGAGAAGCCCCACATATATTCATTTCGGCCATTTAATTTTCATAGTGGAGTTTGTTGTTTGCCATTCCCTGAAAAATTCAGGCGATCTCATTTCCCTGAGTTCTAACTCTTCCACGGTCATCTCAGTGTATGAGAGGTCCAGGGAAACATCCAAACCTGCGCCAGCTCATCTTTAGTGCCTGACTCATGACAGCCTGTCTCCCCAGACTGGTACAGTCTGGTTAGCATCCAGACTTTGAAGAAAAGTACTACTCTGTCTGCATTACCTAGGGGAAACTGAAGTTGGAGTGGCCACAAAGTACCTTTGCTTCCATGTTGTTTTCTGACAGTGTTCGCTCACCTGTCCCCCAAAGGCTGTCCCCAGGCTGCTATTCTCCTTGAGGCAGCACCCAAGCTTCTTGGTCTTCCAGCTTCTCTTTGTCCAGCAGGTCATGACACAGTCATTTTTATGTAACCCAAGCTCCGAGCTTTGAACTCTTAAGAGTGTGCTCCCAGATAGTTTTTCAGTCTTAAACAAGCAGATTGTCCTGTTGTCTTATTCGTCATCATAGATGTCGGCTTGTGTCCGTTGCTAGACTTCATGTGGAACACAAAGCTCATGGTCTGAGTACAGGTTTTCTCTATCATGATATGAGCTCTGGTAGAGCCATGAGTGATCTCTACCTTCAGTGGAGTGGCTTGGAGATTAGCCGTGGCCACCATAGACACAAAGTGCTTAGTCAGTGCCTTGGAGACTAGCCACATGAGGGTGTGGCCTGAAGGGTCAGACTGATAACTCAAGCAAACTTCGAATACCCTGTTGAGCCCTCCACTCTCCACCATCAACAAACCCCATGTACATTTTAAAGTCACCTTTCTCTGTGAATTAGAGGGTTTTTTTGTTTGTTTGTTTGTTTTTGTTAAGTTTGGTTTTTCTAGACAGGGTTTCTCTGTGTAGCCTTGGTTGTCCTGGACTCCCTTTATAGAACACACCAAAAATTAAATTCTTGGTGCAGCATCTTTTCTCCTCTGGGGAGGGCAAGTGAGCGACTCCATGCATTTTTGGGGAATGAAAAGTTTTCATTAACTTTGATTTAAATCCTGCCCCTTGGCAAATGTCAGGAGCACTCCACTGGGCACTAGTTTGGGGCATAAGAGCAGATTGCATTAGATGCTATCACAGCCGCTGAAATTGCCAAGCTCAGCCCTAATGCAGCAATGTCAGCTGGGTTTTATCACAACAGAGAAGAGTGGAGTAGGAGGGTCAGGGTGGACAGAAAATTACTAACGGAGACTCAGGTGTTGTGCTTCTTGATGAAGTAATCTAACTGGATTCCTGCTAAAGGAAGGTGAAAACCTGGTGCTTAGACGTTAAAGCTGAGAGATGAAAAGCTTGATCAGATACCCAGCATGGTTGAATATCAGAAGTGGGATCACTGAACGGAATTATTGCTAAAAATGAGAATGAATATGGCAGGGAGAGTCTTTGTACCAGCCTCAAGCCTGGATTAGCTCTGAAGGCAGGCCTTTGCTATGCTCAGGACTCACACATTACCCTGTGTCTCTCCAGGTCCTCTCACACTTATTTTAACCATATGGTTCCTGAGTTCCTGAGTCAGATGTCCCTAGAGCTAGCCAGCTCCCTGCCATAAGCATGTTCCACCCAACCAACCCAGAAACAAACCACCCACCAGCAAACAGTTAAACAGTAGACAGAAAGCAAACCACAGCATCCTTGGGATCTGCTGGTCATTGAATAAATTGAAGAAGCCAATTTTGAGGAGCTAGAGAGGTAGATCATGGCTTAAGAGCACCGACTGCTATTGAAGAAGACTGTGTTCCCAGCACCCACGTGGTGGCTCACAGCCAACTGTGACTATAGTTCTAGGGAAAATGATGCCTTCTTCGGACCTCTGTGCACTCCTCCACTCATGTGACAGGCATACATGCATTCAGACATAGCCACATACACATGAGGAAAAAAAAGAAAAGAAGAAACCTCATTGTACTTTTTGTCTAGATTTCTGGAAGGCTTTTCAGCCTGTTAATATTCAGCAGGCTCTGCCACCATGACATTTCCCTATTAGAAGTGCCCACTTGGCCTTTGGGGAGTGTCTCTCCACGAACACGGAGGACTGAGTAGCTGAGGCAGGTATCGCTGGATAGTACCTGTTGAATCAGTCATTTGCCTTCAGGTGCCAGATGACTGGGTAGTCTTCAGAACTGCAGGGTTTATCTATCTCAGCACAGCACAGCATAGCACAACAGCCACATGCAGTTCATGTGAACACTTACGAGCATGAGTAGTTTAGGTGCCTGACTTAGACCAAAAGCAGAATCAAACTATAACACCAACAGCAAAGGAAGGGGCAGTGTTATAAAGAGTGGTCATAACTGTTGTCAATAGCATAGAAAGTCCTAGTCGACTTTCTTCTAGGGCCTAGTAAGTTTATAATGAATAGAAATTTGGCTCACAGTTCAGGAATCTGGGGAAGCCTAAGATGAGGGGACCAGGAGAATGTCTTCATGTGTTTCACCATAGCAGAAGCATCACCTGGGGAATGGGGAGATAGAGAGGAAGTCTGAGCTCTCCTGCTCCTAAGGAAGGAGACCTGTGCCTGAGATTTGTGCTACTGCTGCTTTCATGAGGACAGAGTCCATCTGCCTTGATCTTTACTTCTGAGATCCCCTAACAGTGCCACACTGGTGTTGACCTTCCAACATGTGAACTATAGGTAGGGGCCATGTTCAGACCATAGCAGAGCATGAGATGTGGGGACAGAGAAGCGCTTTGGGCCTCTCTTGGTCAAGGAAGCTTGCTCTACTCACACCAGGCTCCTCTTGGCTTTCATAGAAGCACCTCTTCCAGACAAGCGAGGGCTGTTTCTGTGTTAAAGCACAGTAAATGCTGCTGCTGGCTTCTCCCAAGAGCTTGTGATACCAGAAAGGGTGGTGGACAGGCACAGGAGATTGCAGAGCAGCCATAGAAGACACCCAGCAAGAAGCCAGTGCCAGCATCTGAGCAACTGTTCAAAGGCCTGTGAGCATCCTTGCCTGTCTGACATGAGACTCTGAGCTTTTTGAGGATGGTGACCGAACAGCCACCACAGGCCTGGAGTGCAGCTGTGTGCTGGTCACTCCGGCCAAACTGTACCCCCGAAATGTCTTAGGATTCCAGATGTGAATCTTTTGTTTTTGTTTTTGTTTTTTGTTTTTTGTTTCCAAGACAGGGTTTCTCTGTGTAGCACTGGCTGTCTTGGACTCGCTCTGTAGACCAGGTTGGCCTTCAGCTCACAGCGATCCTCCTGCCTCTGCCTCTCTGGGTACTGGGCTTACAGGTGTGTGTTAATGCGCCCAGCTCCAGAGGTGAGTCTTTTAGAAGGAAATGTCTTTTTAAAAGAATTTAAGCAAACATCATTTAATGTTAACCTTTATATAGGTGGAAGAAAAAAAACTTATTAAGCATAAAATATAAAACATCCTGCATTTCTTAGATGATCCTTAGTGTTCGTATTTCCAAAATAAATAAAATAAAAAAAAAGCCACGGTGAAATGTTTTCATGAGAAAAGCTGTGTTCCTGACATAACTTACCTTCATAACTGTCCCAAAGTAGTTATTTATTTATTTATTTTTTTAATTTGGAAAAGTCACATAACACAGCCCCTTTAAAGTAAAAGTTCAGTCATTTAGCACATGCGTACTGTCTTCCAACCATTGCCCCTCTGCAGCTCCAGAACATTCTTGTCGCATAACAGTTTTTTTTTACAGTTGTTATTTAGAAAACATTTGAGGACTTTGGGCATCATAAAAATGATTAATGGCTAATGTTTGTTTACTTCAAGGGAATGCTTTTATAATTTTGCAGTTTCTATTTGTGTGCAGCATAGTGATACTGGGGTTGTTTTGGGCTGTTGTCTTTACTGTGAATACAAGGTTTTGTGAAGGGTCGGGGTTGGGTCTATCTGTTTGTTTACTGGGTTCATAGAGAATAAGAGTATCCAACAACTTACCAGTAGTTCAGAATAGGGGAACTGAGTTTGGTGGAATTCAGAGGGCAGAAATGGATGGTGTTTGCTGGAGGAGGAAGGAGAACAGGGTCCAAGAGTATTTGTAAAGGGGGAAAAAGTGAAAGAGAAAATGGGGGTCTCAGTTGCTCTTACTTTGAAGCAGTATTTTTATTTTTGAGAGTTAGCTCAACAGTTAGGAGCTCCAGCTGCTCTTCCAGATGACCCAGGCTCAGTTCCCAGCACCCAGGTGGCCATTCACAACTGTCTGCAACTCCAGTTCCTGGGGTTCACACACTTCTCTGGCCTCCCCTGCCACTGCACACAGTGGTTTACAGACATACATGCAGGCAAAACACACGTACACATAAAATAAAATAAAAACGTAGGAAAAATTTGTGAGAATTCGGAACGAGGAAAGGGAAGAGGGGAATGATGTAATTATACTATAATCTCAAAGATAAACAATAAAAAAATAAATAATTCCTTTTAAAGTTGCATCCTTTTTTTATTTTTACATTTTTATTCTTTATTAATTACACTTTATTCACTTTGCATCCCCCCTGTGTTTCCCTCCCTTCTCCTGTCCCAATCCCTCCCTTCCTCCACCCTCTGCATGCATGCCCATCCCCAAGTCCACTGATAGGGGAGGTCTTCTTTTCCTTCCTTCTGACCCTAGTCAATTAGGTCTCATCTGGAGTGGCTGCATTGTCTTCTTCTGTGGCCTGGTAATGCTGCTTCCCCCTTAGGGGGAGGTAATTAAAGAACAGGCCAATCAGTTCATGTCAGAGACAGTCCCTGTTCCTATTACAATGGAACCCACTTGGATACTGAACTGCCATGGGCTACATCTGTGCAGGGGTCTCCATGCATAGTCCTTGGTTGGAGTATCAGTCTCAGGAAAGACCCCTGTGCTCAGGTTTTTTGTTTCTGTTGCTCTTCTTGTGGAGTTCCTGTCCTCTCCAGATCTTACTGTTTCCCACTTCTTTCCTAAGATTCCCTGCACTCTGCCCAAAGGTTGCTCGTAAGTCTCAGCATCTGCATTGATAGTCTGCAGGGCAGAGCTTTTCAGAGGTCCTCTGTGTCAGGCTCCTGACTTGTTCCCTCTTTTCTCCTTCTTCTGATGTCCAGCCTCTTTGCCTTTCTGGATAGGAATTTAGCATTTTAGCAAGAGTCCTCCCTCTTGATTAGTTTCTTTAGGTGTACAGATTTTACTAGGTTTATCCTATATTATATGTCTATATGAGTGAGTATATACCGTGTGCGTCTTTCTGCTTCTGGGACAGCTCACTCAGGATGATCTTTTCCAGATCCCACCTTTTACCTGCAGATTTCATGATTTCCTTGTTTTTTATTGCTGAGTAATATTCCATTGTGTAGATATACCACAATTTGTGCATCCATTCTTCAGTTGAGGGGCATCTGGGCTGTTTCCAGCTTCTGGCTATTATAAATAAGGCTGCTACAAACATGGTTGAACAAATATATTTATTGTGTACTTGAGAATCTTTTGAATATATACCTAGGAGTGGTATAGCTGGATCTTGAGGAAGCGCTATTCCTAGTTGTCTGAGAAAGCTCCAGATTGCTTTCCAGAGTGGTTGTACAAGTTTACATTCCCACCAGCACTGGAGGAGGATTCCCCTTTCTCCACAACCTCTCCAGCATGTGTTGTCTCTTGAGTTTTTTACCTTAGCCATTCTGATGGGTGTAAGGTGAAATCTTAGGGTCGTTTTGATTTGCATTTCCCTGATGGCTGATGAGGTTGAGCATTTCTTTAAGTGTTTCTCTGCCATTTGATATTCCTCTGTTGATAATTCTCTGTTTAGCTCTGTTCCCCATTTTTTAATTGGATTACTTGATTTTTTGCTGTTTAACTTCTTTAGTTCTTTATATATACTGGATATTAGCCCTTTGTCAGATACAGGGTTGGTGAAGGTCCTTTCCCAATCTGTAGGCTGTTGTTTTGTTTAAAGTTACATCCTTAAAGCTTGACATGTTATAAAATGCTCCAGCTAGCGTTCCCTTTCCTTTTTGTACCCAGCTTTGTTTCTGTTTGTATTTTTATGAATTCGCTGTGAGGATTTTTACAGAGCGGACAGAAGCACACAATATGTGTAAACATAGGTGATGTTCACGGCATACCTTGGTGGCTTTGAATCTACTTAAAAAGCAAATGCACCAGTGTGTATATGTATATTTAGGTACACACAGTGTCAGAGTATCTGTGTGTGTGTGTGAGAGAGAGAGAGAGAGGCATGCACTGTCTGCACAAAGCCTGTGATACACTCAACATTCCAACTTATGCCAAAGAATGTGAACTGGGAAGGGTGAGCCCCAGCCAGGGATGTGGAGTAGTAAATTTGAAGCAGCCTTTCTTCTCCTCACCCCAGATAAAGAATGTGAAAAAAAAAAAAAGTGGACTGCTTGTAAGTACACTTAAAAATAAACATCAGGGATGGGTTCGTGGAGGTCACAGTCCAGCACTGCCCTGTGAATATGCTGTTAGAGTCTGTCTCAATGAGAACATGAATTTGCTTGTGTGGAATGCAGCTCAGTACACACAAGCTGCTGGCATCCTTTGCTGACACCTCATCCCCCAGGCAGGCCAACTTGAGGGTACCATGAGCGGTGAACCTTGTAAACGAAGTGGGGGAGCATCCTTCAACTTGCTTGGTAGTGGATTAGGGGGAGCTTCGCTTTCTGATCATACCTATCTCAGCTCATTTCACTGTTCAGGCCTGTGGGGCTCTTCTCAAAGATACCATGTAAAGGGCATTCCGACATCTGGCCAACAAGATTTTTGCTCTGATCATGATTCTCAGCCCACAGGATGGCTCTGAGGCATGGTGACAGGCCCTGCTTGTCTGTGATCTAGCACACATTGCACAACCTCTTGAAACATCTTTTAAGCAAAGAATGAGAGCACTATGTGTGGGATCAGGGATGTTGTCTTAGAGATGAGGGCCCATTTCATCTTTTATCTGCAAGAATCTCCCCCAAATTTGCCTTGGAGTTGAATTTCTTAATTCAAAATGCATCCCTAGAGCCCCACTAGCTCAGCATGCTCTGGGCCTCAGACTAGAGAATAGGGTTGCAGCCCAGCTTGTGGCAAGTGTGGAAACCACAATCCATTGCAGATTTTGGGGGTGGGGAGAATACTGAACCAGGCAGGTGCCTAAGTGCAGACAGCTTGGAGGACAGTAGGCAGGACCAGCAGAGGACATTTGTGGCAATGTTTCCTCATTGGGCAGGCCAGTCATGTGCATGTCCTTCATCTTCTCCCAAGGTCCTGACCTCCAGTCCATCTGGCCCAGGATTGTCTCCAGGTGTCATGCAGCCTTAGGCATCAGGACAGGCGTCTGTAACTCTGGTGCCACTGTCCCCTCAGGCTAGCATTCCTGACCAGGGTGCTCCATTGTGCTTGGCGTGTGTGGGGGATCTGAATTGTGAGAGGTATAGAGGGGCGCCTGAACTGAGTTTCTGAGAACTAGGAAGATGTAAACATTCCATTTGCTCCCTGCCATCAGCTGGGCTCTTTAGAGGTGTCTGGTACCTGCTCATATCAAGGTGCTTTCTTGGAAGAGGGAGGTGACCATTTTAATACAGTGAAGTACCTCAGCTTGTGTTTAGATCCCATGATAGCATGTACAGTTTCCTTTATTACTTGTGGGTGTTGGCTCTAGGAACGCTATAGGTACCATTCTCAGGGTGTGCTGAACATAGCAGTGTGGACTTTGTCTACTCTGTTCACTCATTCTCCCATATACTTAAAAACCCCACGCCTTGCAAACATGGCCAGTAGTTACTATGACTGAGTAGAAAAGTCCATTCATGTGTAGTTCAGGTACCATGTTTAAATCATGGTTCTTATCTGTGCATAGATTCGAGGCTCTCAGGAGGACCACTGTATACATGAATGGGCATGGTATAGAGCACATGGATGGTCATGTCTGCAGATTCTCCTGGTTCCACCTGGACTTAGGAGTGCATCACTGTCCGAGTGCCATATAGGAACTGTGCACTGACACGCCCATGCCTGTGAGGAGGGACCAGTGAGCACATTTACAGAAAAATACAGACAGGGACTTGAGGTCTCCATGGGGAAAAGGGTAAAACAGCACCCAGGTGCTGCAAAGGGCATTATGGGTAAATTTGGTGTTAGCTCTTAGCATGGCACACTGGTGGAGAGTCAGTGTCACCAGCTGTTGGAGTTTAGTTTTTTCCAAAGGGTGTGGTATTGGGCAACCTTGAGGTGGTGGCACATGGATTTGGGGGGACTGTGTTTTGTTGTAAAGTTTTTCTCTACAAAATTGTCAGGAAACATTCTTGGGGCTGCTGGGTGGTTGATTCTCAGGGCATTAGAGTGACTTGGAGTTGTCAGCTGTGGTAGCAGTTACCTGGCTCTGTTTTGTGGGTGACACCAGTTGCTACAGATAGGACATGCAGGCTACATCCGCACCCCGCTCTTAAATTTTCCAAGGCTGTCAGGTGGGTTGCAAAGAAACCTACAACTTAAACACAAAGCAGGAGGTTGCTTTTTTTTTCTAGGGGGTGTATCAATCTACGTAGTTCCTTCCAGTCAGGATCTGAGCTCTCTAGCTGCACCAGGAGGCTTTAATACCAGCTCTAGGAAGGCTGAGATGGGAGAATCTTGGGTTAGAAGCCAGCTAGTGCTACATTGGGCTGTGGCTTTAAATTAGTATGAAGATATTAGGATGTACCTAAGGTCATGGGTTCATCTCTAGCATTGAAAAACAAAAGTTTTGTTTTTTTTTAAGCTTTAAAAAAAAGATTTATTTTGTTGATTAGATATACAGAAGAGGGCATCAGGTCTCACTATAGATGGTTAGGAGCCACCATGTGGTTGCTGGGAATTGAACTCAGGACTTCTGGAAGAGCTGCCAGTGCTCTTAACTGTTGAACCATCTCTCCAGCCCCCCCCCATTTTAATTAGTAGTGAATAGAATTAAAGGCAAGGCTTTCCAGTCTATGGATCAATGCATCACCTCTACAATGGATTTGAGCCCAAAGTATGTGGTGTAGTGTCATGGGACCAGCATCCTTGCTGGCTGAGCCCATTCATAGGCCTGTGGTCCTATCAAGAACTCCCGATTTGTGCTCTGCTCTATCTTGGGATTTTGCTGCCCTCCCATGGGCACCCTGACTGGTTTAGTGTCCATCTCCTGTCTAGGTACTGACCCTGATCTCTAGAGGAAAGAGTGGGGTTTCTGGGAATGACTTTAAAGGAAGTAATGCTTCAAAGTCATCCCAGTCCCTCACTGTGTAGCTTAGGGGGTGGGGGGCAATAAACAAGTCTCCGAGAGGCTCTTCAAACTCTGTGGAGGTCCACTCAGAACTGCCTGGGTCATGGCTTTGGCACAGTCACAAATGCTGCATGCCCAGCCTCCTTCTTTCCTGCCCATCTCTGTAGGTTTGCCCCCAGTCCTCTGGCCTGTGGGTGGGTGGGACTCACAGAGGAGGTGGACCTGCCTTTGAAAGTGTTCTTCCTCTGTTGGAAGTCATGGACTGGAAAGGCTGGTACATCCACCTTACTGAGCCGAGCCCCGAGCCCCCACTGCTGATCTTGTTGATTTGGGGCCAGGCATTTCCCATAGCAGGAGCAGCTGTTCACAGGCACATAAACAACAGGGAGGAAGTGTCTTCCCAGGGGTCTTCCTGGCTGTGCCCTAGACACGTGGCCTGGAGGGGCCTAGACTGAGGGGCCTCTCCTGATTACACTACCCTGAATTCTCGTTGGTAACTTGCAGGGTTGGGTGAGCTTAGATTCAGCAAGATGGTCAGCAAGCTTTGATGGAAACTTACGACCTGTGATGATGAAGCGAGAGCAACGCTGGCACATGCTGGCAAGGGAACTGCATAAGCATGTTCTCTTCCAGAAGAAGTTCAGGGAGAACTTTCTAGAAGTGTCTAGAAGCTCACCTTTGCAGAGTGAGTAAGACTTTGCCTTACACATCAGGATGAATGTCTACTCCACTGCCTTCATCTCATGACAAAACCTGGAGTGGTTTGTCTGTCTCCAAGACCAAACACACAGGCCCTATGCACCCCGCTCTGCAATCTGTGTGACAGCTGGTTTCAGCGCTCAGGTAATGGAACCTGTCTGTATTCTACTTGATGCACAAGAAAGTTTCCCAAAATAAAAATATGTTGTGTTGTTTGTAAACAGTTTAGAAGAATGTATAGGAGTTCAGTGGTTATTTTAGAGGTTCTTCCAGATAGAGGAAAGCACACAAAGACAAAGAGAGTAGCAGGAGGAAGGGGTAGAGGTGTAGATGCTTCCCAGAACCTCTTGGTACAAAGGTTACCAGCCAGGTGAAGCAGGCTGGTTCTAGATCAGTTTCTGTTGGCCCCCACTGCAGCCAGGAGGAAGATCTGCAGTTTTGAGCAGGCTTTGTCGGGGTGAGATCCCCATCCACCAGAGAAAGAATGAAGAAGGGAAGGGTCCACACTGGTGAGGTTCCCCTCCTGAACTCACCTACCTTTCCTCCTCCTGGCTTCTCAGGTTGTTGAGAAGGGCATGCATAGGGTGTGGCTGTGTGACACTGGCCCTGGTGGGTTTTGGCAGTGAGCTTTTTCAGAGCATGAAGGGGTGGGGTGGGGAGGAGAAGAAGGGAAGCAGAATGGAAAGGAAGCAAACTGCCGTGGAGAGCAGGCGGGGCCAAATCTGGAGGCACTGACTGGGCAGGCGGCCCGCAGCAGCCCGCTGCTGCCGCCCCACAATCCCGGGATTCTTTTCCTGAGACCCGCTTTCCCTCGGCCCTCTGAATGGGCCTCTTTGGAGGTGGCAGCCCCGCCTCTCGCCCTGACTCCCCCGGGACTGGCAGAACACAGAGCCCTCCCAGGGTGAGTGGGGGACGCCTTTGGGACTGGACTCACCACCCCGGGGCTGCTGGGACAGAGCCTGCAGAGTGCGTTCCATAAGGCTTGCAGATTCTAGGCCCTTTCATGGACTGACCAGATCCCAGGTGCCCAGGTAAGCCAACAGCTGGCCTTGTGGCTTCTCTGGGAGCTATTTTTGTGTCCCTGGTGTCTCTGAGCTCTGGCTCCTCTGGGCATGTCCAGTTGCTGAAACCTGATCTGGGACATGGGGGAGGGCAGTGGTGGGAGTACAGAGGAGGAGGAGACAGACCTAGTTGCAATGGCCAGGACACCTAGATGAAATGGGGCTTGGAAAGATAGCAAGACAGTTTTCTGCTCCGAGTCCCCTTATCACTTAGTGACATTTGTCAAGTCCCCAGACTTTGGGACAAGACACCTCACCGTTGGGCCAACCCGGCTGCTCCTTCAGGGGAAGGCAAGCTTTCTGTCCTTGCTGAGATTCTTTGGGGGTGAACAAAAGCCTGCATTACAGATGTGCAACTTTCTCTGCATTCTTCTGCCCCAACTGGTGATCGTGGGCCTGCCCCATTCTCCCTGTCACAGCCTACCCCATAGGCCCTCAAGAGATTGCTCCCTGCACAGCTTCCTCCGAGGGACAGCGGTTGTTCCCACTAAGGAGGCTAGCAGCCTGGGGAGCAGATGCTGGGCTTTTAATGAGGCGCTCTCTTGTCTCTTCTATGCTTGGAGCAGTCGAAGGGAGTATTTCTAAACAAATCCCCGAACTTTGAAACGAAACAGGCATTTACAGAAGAGATCTGTGCAGATCACTAGCAGGGCGTCTGCACGCAGGGGACTGGTATCTCTCCCTCCTGGGGTGGGGCTGGGGTTGCTTCCCCCACATGTGGAGTGGGAGGATCCCAGGGCTCTAAGTGGCGTGGGAGGAATATGTGGTCTCTTGCAGCATCTGTCAATCTTATGCGGACACGTTACAGATACTAGGTTGTGTGTGTGTATGTGTTCTAGCTCGCATCACAGGGAAGATTAAGGGAGAGAGGAGAAGGCAACCATACTCTTGAGAGAAAGCCCTCCTTGCACAAGCCCCAAGACAAGCCCAGGCAGGTTAGGGTCTGCCCTGTGCTTCCAAGTTTTTATGTGTAAAACTTCCTGGGTCTAAGTTTTATGCCTTGTTCCTTCTAAGAGCCGGAGACACTTCAAGTCAAATGAAAGAAAATGCCTTTTCAAAAGCTTCCTGCTCCTTTAATGGAATCCACATAAAATCGTCATTTTCTATGAATCCCATATGTATGTCATATTCAAAATTGGCCGCCTCGGATGGAAATATTTTCCTAGTCTTGGGTGAGATGGAAAGTATCTCCGTCTATCTGTATCGACACAGAGCTCATGTTTACCATCAGCCTAGGTGGGACCCCGGGGGCGGGTGTTTCTGTGTTCTTTGGAGGTTTTCTGAGCACAGCAACAGGGCCTTAAATTACTCACTGAGAACTCTGCGTCTTCCCTATGCTCCGAGCAAACCTGTGTAACAGGTTCCTTGTCCTTTCCAAGACAAGTCCTATGATGCATGCATGTGGAGAGAGGCAGTTCCAGCAGTGGGCTGAAGAAGACCTCAATGACACCATTTGGAGGCAAAGTTCCTGTTGATTTCCTGTGAATCAGCTTTCCTACCTCCCTGGTCAAGAATCTGTCTCAGGGTCCCGAAGAGATCATGTGTATGGGACCATGTCGGAGGATGAAGTTGAGGTCCTGCCTGCCTGTGTCTTAGCAGTGTGCCTGGAACACACATGGAAGGTGCTTAACCTGAGCCGGCTGCTTCTCTTGCCTCTTACTCTGTGGGGAAATCATGTGTGAAACCGACCCAGGATTTCTCAGTGGTCCTGAGAGTGAGTGGTGAGTGGTGGCTGCCGGCGTGCAGTTCTGTGCTTATAGCTTGTTCACCCCTGCCCTGAGGCACTGGACAGTGAGCGGAGGTGGGGTGGGGACTGCGGTCCCTCCCAGTTCTGGGCGAGTGTGTGACACTGAGGACAGTTTGTCCACTCTTGCCCTCCTGGCTCCTGCCTTCCTCTACCTCTCTGATCCCCCTCCTTGTATTCAATACAGAAAGAACAGACAAAGGCATATATCTGCCCACTGCAGGGAAGAAGAAAGACTGGCAGGTGCCAGTGATATGTGGGCAGACAGCAGTCTCGACAACTCTGGGAGCAGCTCTCCATTCTGGGGCTGTAGAGAACACTATGTCCGTGTGCTTCATGTCAGTCCATTCTCGCACTAACTTATGATTTAAGGGCACTCAAATCACAGGTCACAGTGAGAACTGAAGGCCCAGGAGGACCCCAGGGGATCTTGACTAGCCTCAGGAAAAGATGAGTATCTGGTTAAATATGTCTAAAGGACCATGGTGAACAGTAGGATGGGCAGCTTCCTTGAGGGACTGGATGTGGCTAGGAAAGCTTCCAGGATGTTCTGAGGAGCTTCCTCAAAGTGATAAGGAAGAACGAGAGAGAAGAGTCTATAAAATATTAGATCCAGTCGTAGAAGGAGTAGGTTTTGGAGTCTCTCCAAAACCCCGTTCACTCTGATATCTGGTAGGTTCTCTGGCATCACCAAGGTCACTATCACCTTTGTAGCCTGTATTACACCTGCACTGTAGGAAATCAAGGTGATAATATCTTAGTGGCAGTAAAAAGACACTGAAGTAGTAAGTCACTCAGAGGTTGTTTAAAGTCACATTGTTCATAAAGGGAACGTCTTCAAAGCTTATTAAGAAATAATTTAAAAGCTATAAATAAATGGAAAGAAGGGTAATGTTTTGGGCATAAATATGTCATAATGGTGATGAGTCTTCTGAGTTTCACCTACATATTTAATTCCAGATTATTTGTTGTTGTTATTATTTTTATTATTTTGTTATTGCTGTTGGTGAAACTTTTTAATTCTAACTTTAAAGAGTAAGGACCCTCAGTTTTCAATGTATAACTGTCAGGAGGTAGGACCTCAGCCTGTATTGGCTTATTTTGGTTCATAGTGTTAAAGGCTTTTGGTCCTGTGGTGGACTAGCTTGTTGTGTGACAGAGCAAAACCTCCATGTCTAGAAGATGAAATAGGGAGAAGAAAAGGACAGAAGTGTGTCTTTTTCAATCCCTTCAAGTCCACTCCCCCAGTGACCTCTGCAGAATTCCCACTAGCTTCCCCCCCTCAAAGGTCCCACCACATTCCAGTAGCTTCACACTGGGTACCAAACCTGTATCGCTTGGATACATGGACCTTTGGAGGACACTTCATTTCCAAACTCCAGCAAACGGAAAAATCTATATAAGATGGGATGGTTGGTGCCGGTTGGTGGGGAAGGGAAGCTTAATAGAGCTGGAAGCAGCAGGCTATGCTCCTGGTACCATGTACAAACATGAACTCCAGAGGAACCAAGGACTCTCTTAATTTTTTCTCTAGTTCCTTGCAGAAAATATGAACACAGGTGTTTTTCTATTTGTTTCCCTTTTCTCTCTTCATCTCTTTTTTTCTTACCTTGACATGATTTCTGAAATACTGCAGAGTGAGATATTTCTTCTTATAGTATCTCCAGATAATATTCTGAGTATATCTCTCCACAGAAACTCCTTAGTGCTGCTAATGGGGTACCTGTGTCTCCTGGTGCCGATGTTTTGCCACTTGGAGTGAACTGGGGATTCTGCCTCAGTCCCTCGCTTTTAAATAGAAGTGTTTTGATGGCTCTCCTTCCTGAACAGTGTCAGGTCACGTTGGAAGAGCCTTTTCTTTCTGGCCTTCTTGGCTTGGGGTCTCTTTTAAACCGTGCAAAACATTTGTATTGTTAAACAAACCTTCACCTCAGGTAAGAAGAGAAAATGTGATGGCTGGTAAACCCAGACGCACTCTCGATGAGAAGGCACACACATTTCAAACTGTGGTGCTTTGATGGCTGGGCAGCTCAGGGTTTCAGAAGGACACCGGGATCTGTGCCATAGACAGCCTGCATGGAGACTGCAGGACTTGAGGTAGGGACAGACACTCAGTGCATTGGGATCCCTGAGTAGGTGACCCTTAAGTGAGCTAGCCCTCCTCCTTGGCCCTGGCCTAGGAGAGTACCGTGGGTGCTGTAGCTGTGTGCTGGGCTGCCTGGGAGGTTCAGAATCATAGCAGAGGGAACAGGTCGTGTGTGTGGATGCTGTGCACGAGGACATCAGGGCATAGAGCACTGTTGCTCGTGAGGATGTGCCCCCCTAGAGGGTGTGGGGCTCATTGCTCTTTGGGGACAGTATTCCAGAGAATGTGAGTTCTTCAGTCCTCACTTGGACACAGTGCGTGATAGATATTTTACCAACTCAAATGTTTTTACCCTCAGCTCTCAATTCTGTGTTGGTCACAGCTTAATTAGCAACCATGTACATTTTCCCTCCCCTTCCTCATAGCATTCCACCTGGGTGGAATTTCCATTTTACAGCTAATTTTTTTTTTTTTGCCTCATTTTCTTTCCCCAACTGACACACTTCTTTGTTGTAGTTGATGTTGCTGTTGCCTTCTGCTCCCTTCTGTGTTTCATGACTGTATAAGATACCAGCATCCTGGGCCTGGGCCAGTTCTGGCCAGTGTTAGGTATTCTACTACAATGCTTTATTCAGGAACCTCATGCCTCTGTTATGACGGAGAACCACTGAGAATCCAGGAAATGCCCAATGGATGTTGTCACTGGACATGGGTGGATATCCCAGGGTCTTCTCCAGCAGGTCAGCTTTCCTGACCGGCTGGCTGGACAGTGAGTAAACATTTTGTCATTTACTATGAACTTCAGCTGACTGGCCTGGGAGAGAGGAGAGCAGTCTATGTAAAGCAGGTCGTTGTCATTTTCGGCTGTGTCACCTTCCCCTAAGCACGGTGCTCAGCGTTTGGAATCCTGAACTGACTGCCATGAGGCAAGAGCCCTTCTGCAAAGCCAGTTGAGAGCCTCAGGCATGGAAGGTTCTGTCGCAGGATGGCCTTCTTGGAAAAGACTCGTCCATGAGAGAAACTGCAGCTTGCTGTAAAGCAGCCTATCGATTAGTTATTACTTTAGAAACAATTTTATTACTTTAGGAAACAGTTTTAATGTGCCTTGCAGCGTTATTGGAAGTCCAGCCAGGGCTAACACAGGCTGGCAGCATCTGGGTGGTGCTGGTGTCCTGCCCATTCTTTGGGGGTTTGGACTTGCCTAAGGAGCTGGTTGGGAATGCTGGTGGCACTCTGCTTCTGATGTTTGACAGGCACAGCTCCTAGGAAAGGTAAGCCAGCCAAAAGCAAAGTGACAGCCTCGTAGCTAAGGGATGCGCTGGCACTCTGGGGTCAGTTGGCATGGATAGTGAAATTAGAAACCTGTGAGGGAAACACAAAAACCAAAGTTTCTGTGATCTGAAAGGCTCCTATTGTGTGTCCTAGACCTCACAATGCCATAAGTTCTGGGCAGAGGCACCATTGCCCATTTAGGGCCCTAATTTACTTGGGTCCTTACCAGCTTGCCTCGGGCCAAGAAGGGAAGAGAATTAGGTGAGAAGGAAGACAACATGGGCTGGGTCTTCCTCACCCCTTTGCCTGGAGCAGGGCATCATGGGACACCCTGCTTTGGAGATGTGGTTCAGCCTAGTCAGAATCTCGATCCTGTAAGCTGTGGAAGAGACAGTTCAGAAGCAGCCTGTATGCAACACACAGCACCAAGCTACTCTGTTGCTTCTTTCTCAAGACTAACCCTTAGAGCAGTGGTTCTTAACCTGTGGGTTGCGACCCCTTGGAGAGTGTCAAAGGACCCTTTCACAGGGGTCGCCTAAGACCCCTGCTAAGACGATTCATAACTAGCAAAATTACAGTCATAAAAAAAAACAGGAAGAGTTTTACAGTTGGGGGTCATCACAATGTGAGGAACTGAATTAAAGGGTTGCAGCATTAGGAAGGTGAGAACCCCTGCCTTAAAAGGTGGTTACGGCCTGATCATGCTGTGTGTGTACCACATGTCCTTTTCCCCTTCTTCCGATAGAGACCCTCATCCACCCTGCTGTCCTCAAGCAAGGCGAGACTTCCCAAAATCTTATTCCCATGTTAGGGCTGTGTGGAAGCCCTAGCCTGACGTCAGATATGATTGTATTAGGAGTCCCCTGAGTTATAGCCTAGCCCAGTGTCACTGTGGTCCTTATCATAAGAGGAGATTAGGCTGTAGACACAAGAAGGGAGGCAAAGGGGAGAGGATGTCACCTGTGAGAGCAGGAGAGAGGGGCGATGGATCAAGAGCAGTGAGAAATCAGTAGATGCTTGTTTGCTGGCGTGGACTGAGCTATGACCCTGAGTTAATCAGATGCCAGAATTCTAACCCACAGAGCAAGAAGGACAGGGGTTTGTGGAAGAGCAAAGGGGCAGGAAGCCCAAGAATCATATTGGGATCCTGGTGTAGGGAGAATGCCAGTTCCTCCAGGTGCCCATGCTAGGGCACCAAGCCACTATCCTTGTGCCCATGTTTTTAACCCAGTGCAGCTCTCCGTGGTGCAGGCAATTAGATAAGTCAATGATTGTATGGGTGTTGGCATGAGCATTTGTCATTTGTAAAATTAAGGCGGCCCAGTGAGTGCCACACAGTGGTACTGATGTGTGGCCATTCCATGAGTTTTCTAAAAGACGGGTAAAATGTGTTGTCAGGTGAGATTGCAGCCAGATCTCACCCACTGTGGCCTGTCCCACAGCGAGAACACACCTTTTTGTTAAGTAAGTTCAATCAAAGTTGAGGTCTTGAGGTATCGTGGGCCTCTTGGTGTTGTGCACTCTGTAGCTCCCAGTATCAGAAGTTCTGGGCAGTGGTACCATTGCCTGGTTAGGGGCTCGCTTAGGAATCTGACCCGTGATGTTCCAGTTTCAGGAAGGAAGCAGGAAACCTTCTGTGGTCACAGGTGTTTTGTGGGCTGGGAGTATAAGAATACCCAAGAGAAAAGGCTCCTCCACGGATGACTTCTGGATTTTATGTCCACCATAAACATCCACAGCAGATAAGGACTTGCAGTTCCAGTCAGAGACAGTAGACATACGTATCAGGTGTGGTGTCTCTGCACCCTGAGTCTGAGGGTAACACACAACTCAGAGCAGAACACTAGGAGGTGCTCATCAGAGGAGAACAAGGTTGTCTTGGCTTGTTCCCTGACTCTGTGGGCGTTGTGCATGAAGCCCTCTAGTACTGACTGAGTGTTCGTGCCCGAGTAGGGCTGAAACAAGGTTCAGCATCCTCCACACGTCCCATTTCTAAGGGACAGCTAGATACTTTGAGGACTCTGCCCCACAGACGTACTGTACCAAGACTTCGGCTTATGGGCAGACCCAATTATGGGACTAAAATTCTTCAGGGGACCAACCGAGCAACCAGAACTTGCTAGGAGTATTTTCATCACCAGGAAGTTCTGGCTGTCCCTGCTCTGGTTCATCCCCTGGCAATACTGCTCTGCTCATGATGTGGTCTTGATCCTAGGCCGCCATCAGCCCAGAGATTTTGAAGGAACTGAGACTCGTTCTCCAGGGTATTGAAACACTTTTGCATTTGAGTTTCTTTTGCTTGTTTGTTATTTCAAGGAGGGCTTCCCTGAGGATAGAAGGAGCTGATGCCTTCCTTTTTCTGGTGCTGTTCCACTCACCCTAGCTGTGGCTTAACCACCCTATCCTTATCATGTTTATTTGCCTCCATTCCCAATGGGTGGTCCCAGCTCAGGAACAGCAAATATCTGTCAGTGAGGCCCAGTTCTGCTGCGGTGACGGGTGCCCATCCAGCCTGGCTAAAGGATTAAGAAAGGAGACACTAAAAGTAAACACAGTAAACACACAAATTCTTGCAGCAGTGATGGGCAGGTAGAATAGGGATTCCACACAGTGGGTGGGTATTCAGCCTGAGCAGGGGAGGCCTTTCTGGCATAGGCCACCATGTGTGTTTGTGAAAGACAGGGACTTTATGCTAAGTAAAATAAGCCAGTCTGGAGAACAAATGCTGCCTAATTGACTTATATGGCCCATGGAAGAACTTATAAAGACAGACAGAAGAATGGAGCTATTAGGAGATGGGAACAGGGGGACCAAAGAGAGTTGATTAATAGGGGACAGAGTTTTAGTTTAGAAGAACAAGATTTTGAGGTAGATGGTTGTGATGGTTCAGCAGCAGTGAAGTTGGTCTTAAGGCCACTGGAATTGTCACTTAGTGTTAGCCATGATAGAAACCCATGTCTGTTTTATCACAATTAAATAATAACAATGAGGTGTGGCTGAGCATCCTGGGGTCCTGGCCTCAGATCTGACTTTGCAAGATTTCTTGTCACCAGGCAAGTAGGCCCCTCTCTGTCCTTTGTCCCCTACCCACACTCTAGATAGTGTGATCTCCAGATAGCCTTCTCTCCCCATCCCAAGGCCTCCTTCCATCCATTTTTGTTGAAAGTCCACCAGACAGGAAGTGTCTGTTTTCCTGAGAACTCCGACCACAGTGGGTTTTCAGGATGCTCATCTCTCGTGAGCTGCTGGGACCTCCAGAGCAGGTTGGCCGTGCTTACTGCATCCCAGGTTCCAGGCTGCTTTGAGGCACTCTGTGGAGAGGCATTGGGATTCTGTACACAGCAATGAGTGAGCAGGGCAGGGTGTTTGCTTCCCAGTGTGAAAATCTCTGAATAAATGGATCATCTCCAAAAAGCAGGAAAACACACTATTTTGTCGGTATCTCTGCTGCTTTCCTGTTTCTGGTTAAAGGGAAGACCAGAATGATTCCCTTTTAAGGAGGTGTTCCTATTGGGATGAGAACTTCACAGAAGAGTGATCCAGCTGTGAATTCCAACGCCAAAGCTAGGTGTGGTGTCACATGCCCATAATTGCAGAACTTTGGAGGTGGAAGCCAGATGATCCATTTTTCTGGGCCAGCCTTGACTACAGTAAGGCTGAGGCCAGCCTGGGTTATGTGAGACTCTATTTAAAATAACTACTGCAACTATTAAAAACTCCAGCAACAGCTAGGATGCCTCTGAAAATGAAAAACTTCACTTGTGTTAAGAGCACAGATTTGATTCACCATGGAGCATTGACCTCCAACGTTACCAAGAAGCAGCTTGGCAGGAAGAAAGCCTACACCTTCCTGTTCATGACGTTTTTACATATGTCTGTATACTGTCAGCAGGGATTGAGAGTCAGTACTTAGATTCTACATATGCTGCTCTTTCAGTGTCTGGGGCTTCCATGAATTAACTCTCTTTGTGTATAGCTGCTGGCCCATTTTTCCCTTTCTTTCAAAAAAAGCTGTTTTTAATATCATTTTTTATTTTTTAGAGAGCAGAATTATAAGCTAAAGACACCTTGAAATTTCACTACTCTCAAACCTTTCATAAACAGTTGTGCCTTCTGGAAATAGAATGTTTAAATGCTTATGTAAACAGACTCCAGAAACCATGTGTTAGGACGTCCGCTGATAATATTATAAGGAAGAAGAGTTGAGAGACCCCAGATCCCTAAAATGTATCCAGTATCTCGTGTGTTGTGCCAGCAAAATTCAGGCTAAGGAAGAGGTGTGCTGATACAACCATAGCCAGGCCTCTCGAGATGGCAAAGGAGACTACTTGTTTGACAGGGGTCTGAACAGTAAGGAGGGAAGGAGGCAGATGAAATACATGGATGGATGCATGAGTGGGTGGGTGGATGGATAATATTCTTACTGTCCAGGCTCCCAGGCTTGCAGTCATTCTGCCTGTAAGCACAGTCTTCTTGTTTGTTAACTTACAGGTCAACAGTGGCCAGTGCAAAGTGACTGGTGTCCAGCTTCCCACAGAACACTCCTGCAGCAGTATTTGAAAGAAAGCATAAAAATAGATCATTTGGAAGAATTCCAGTGACCCTTGTCACCCTTTTCTGGCAAAGGAAGTGGAGGAAGTGGGGGCAGAGAGAAGACTGCAGGATTCCTGAGATCCCAAGACACCAAGCATATGCCCCCCTCCCCCAGTTCCGGCCTGGCCTGGAAGGGATGCTAGGCAGAGGTCTCTGTGCCCTTAAACTAAGGGCACTAATTACACACACCAGCTTGGAGCAAACCTGGAAAGTGGGATGAGCTTGGGATTCCAAACTAGATAGCCACCCCCCTTCTCTGTATTTGAACAGCAGAAGGAAAATATGAGTGTGATTTCCAGCAGCTAAATGGTTGTGTGGTCATTACCCCATCGGATCTCTCCTTATTTTAACAGGGGAGGACTGAATGCTGCAGGAAGGCAGAGTTTGGAAGGACTGGGTCTGCCCTGTAAACCCTCTGAGTAGTTGCTTTAAGAACCTGTTGCCC
Source organism: Psammomys obesus (assembly GCF_907164565.1). Taxonomy (NCBI): domain Eukaryota; kingdom Metazoa; phylum Chordata; class Mammalia; order Rodentia; family Muridae; genus Psammomys; species Psammomys obesus. The sequence goes on from NW_026596051.1 coordinate 11,276,202, forward strand.
CTTCTGTGATGTCTGTGTATCCCTTTCTCTGAAGGACATAGCTAAGGGCAAAAGAGACCCCACAATGTCCATGCTACTTTGCAAGGGACAGTAGAGATGGAGATTTCACAGATGCTTCATCCCAGTTGTAGAGGTCATTCTCCTCTTTCCCTCACCATTTCTGTCACTATATTGGGTAATTTCTAGGTTTGTTTTAGATGCAGACTTGAGGAAATAGATCTGAGATCCTAGGACTCACCATCCCTGCTGGTGACATTCACCAGCAGTATTACTATGACCCTCGTGTTGAAGTTAAAGAACCCTGGCCATTATTCCGTCTGCTCTTCTTAGGAGTGGATTTCTGGAAACCTGTGAGGGCCGATCTGCAGGCGTGTGCTTGATTGGTGGCTGTATCAGTGCCTAGAGTAAGATCTCAGCATCCCACTCTGTGGGATCTCTATTTTATGCACTATACTGTCGGCAGGGACAGTACACAGGAGAACTTACTTACCAAGGTGTCCCAAACTCTGGATTCCACTCTTCTCACATACAAAACAGGTAAAGCCCCTATGGGTCCTGTGGCCCAAAAGGAAGCCCCTTAAGATGACAGCTCTGTTCCTGTACTGTGTAGGTGCCATGCAAACTGGTATCTCCACCAGTGTCTTCTTGGTTTTGCAATGTGGTCATCAGACTTGCTCATCATCCTGCTGTCTTAAAAAAGCAGCTAGCACCCGTGTGTCTGTGAGTGCAAAGGTCCAGATAATAACTGCATTTGCTGCTGAGGCATTAAGCTGTGGGAGAGGGCTGCCTTTTGCTGACAAGCATTTCTGAGTGCAGGCTGGGGAAGGAGAACTTCAGAGGAAATGACACCAGCTGCCCGGGCGTCCCTGCATGAAGCGCTTTGCATGCACATACAGGCTGGTGCTTAGGGAGCTGTTTCTGTAAAGAAAGGGTTAAGCACTGACGCAAGGCCAGGGACAAGAGGGAACCACACAGCCACAGTGCCCCCAGAGTTGGGGGTGCTAATGAATGATAAACAAAGCCACTTTCATTGGAAGTGCTGGGCTTGCTGTTTTTTTGTTTGTTTGTTTGTTTTTTGTTTTTTTTTTTTTTTTCTGGGAAAACAGAAGCCAAGTGATAACAGGAGCAAATGGGATTTGATTTTTCTCCCTGAGCTCATTTGAAGGGAATCATTGGCACCATGTAGGCATATTCAATGCGTCTGAATCTTGGCATGGGGTCCCCAGATCCTCAAGGCGCAGGGCCTCAGCAAGTAGAGACAGGAGTTGTGAGGATTGCCCTATGATGCGTGCGGTCTTTTGGAGAGCAGCCGTCACAGGAACAGATGCTGAGCACCACACTTCTCCATGCCTTGCTGGCTTGTATGTAGTCCTCGGACAGTGTTACTTCACTGAAGAACTGCCCTTAGGATTCCAAAGATCTGTGCTGCTTCTTGGGCCTAGATCTGAGGGGTGGCTCACACTTCCTTCTACGCTCCAGCCAGACTCTGGCAGAACTTCCACATCCTGCTTTGAACTTCAGCTCTACGCTCTAAACCAGTCATTCCTTTTCATCTGTTTGTCTGTCCATTTGTCCACCTCACCCATCCATCCATCTATACATCCGTCTTTCTTTCCTTTCTGCCGTCCACCTAACAACCCATTCATCCATCCATCCTTCCTTCCTTCCTTCTACCCACCTAAACATCTATTCATCCATTCACCCATCCATCCATTCGTCTGTCCTTCCATCCATGCATTTGTAATGTGCATGACCAGAGCAGAGCTTCCTCAGTGTACCACCAGAAAAGGGTGGGGACAGCTTCTTCCCATGAGCAGCAGGCCAGTGGTAGGTGTTCTTCAAGCCTGTTGTGCTTACCTGAAGCCCACTGTCCTTCCAGGCCTCCGTCAAATGCCGCCTCCACTATGTTGTGGTTTAAATGTGAATTCTAACCCTACTCCCCCGCCAGGCTCCCGTGTTTGTGCACATATGATCCCCTGTTGTTTTCACTGTTCTGGAAGGTTATGGAAGCTCGGGGGCGGGGGAGGGGAGTGTCTTACTGGAGGAAGTGGATCATTAGGGGCGGGCCTTGAGGTTTTATGATGTTTCCTGCCCACTCTTTACTTCTGAGTGTGGACACATCAGCTGTCTTATTTTCTGCTTTCATGCATACCCCACCATGGTGGGCTGTATTCGCCTAAACTGTCAACAAAAACAAACTGTTTCTCCCTTAACAGCGACAAGCAGAGTAACTGATAAACTCTAAAAGGCATCTAAGCTCTCTCTAGACAGAGGGGAGTCATCCCAGGGTTCCCTAGAAGCCCCAGCACACCTCCCTCCAGGCCTCAATCTCTGACAAAAGCTCACCTCTCACCTCTCGAGAGCAGGACCATGCTGGCATCACTCCCTTGTTCTGGTTTTCTTTTTTTCATACATCTTAGAGGGAAAATAAATGCAGATGGATATGAATGAAGGTTAAGTTACCACCTGGAAAACAGCGAGGGATGGCTTAAACAGTGTGAATATTTGTTTCTCTGCCGTGGTTGCCACAGAAAATTTGAAGGATGGATTTGGACCATACAGTTAGTTAATTGGTACACCAAACGTTTATTTTTAAACATTTATTGTGGATTGTTCTGGGTGGAGTAAGACAGATACACCTGTCCCAAGGATGTAAAGATAAATCTCAGATCATACAGGCATTCACCTGACACATCAGGACTGGGTTTTCCTATACTGAGAATTTTAATAAGAGCTGCAAAAATTAGCACAAAAATTGGTGCCCCGTCAAGGCCCCCCAAATGGACAAGGCACCACTTTGAAGGTTTTGTCTTGGTTTTCAGAAGTTTTCCTTTTTCTTTTTCCATATTAAGTAGCAGTATGCCTTTTTAAATTACTCCATTGTGGTAATCATGGTGGTTTTCTTTTGATTTGAGGTTTGACTTCTTTGGTATTTGGTAAGTTCTCATTAATATCTTTTCCAGCATGGCTTCAGCTTCACGCAGTGCCCACTCAGTGTGGGGCTCCAGGGATGCAGAAGTGGACATTTTCCTCCTGGCACTGGTCTCTCTGGCCCAGTTTGCATTTTCCATCCTTGCTCCAGTGTCTTCCCATGTGTTTCCTCCTCTCCCCAAGTCTGCTTTCTCCCCTGCTGAGTCCAGTCCACTACTGAAGTCCTCAATCCCACACTTATTTTAATTTAGAGTTTCTACTTGATTATCCTTGGGTACTCAGGTTCTTTGTTGAAAGGTGAATTTCTCTCTTGTTTCTTTATAGTCTGTATGCTTTAACTCTAGTTTTTGAATCAGCTATATATTTTTTTGTTGTTGTTGGGATTTTGTTTTATCTTGCTTGGGAGGGTGGTGCTTGTTTTCTCTCATGTTTCCTGAAAACATTTTAATAAGAAGTTTAAGATTTATCAGAATTAAAGTGAGATGGAGTAGGAGACAGGTTGGAGAGGGCGGACTGTTCCTCAGACATGGTATAATTTTGAGGAGCGACTGGATGGAAGCTGTTCTGTCTGTGGTGCCCTGGTGCTTAAGGCAGTGAAAGCTTTTGTGATTGGCCAGGGTCATGTTTCCTGGGTGCGTTTCCCACACATAGGTTTTTGTTCCCACTCAAAGGAGACTACCCAAGTCCTGTCAGGATTTACTATGCATTTGGTGCCAGCCCGTGAGGCTTAGGACTGAGAATGCCTGACTTGTTCCAAGTCCCCCTTCTCTGCGACCTTGACCTTCTTGGTCCCAGATGCCTTGGCAACTCTGAACCTGCAACCTCATCTCCCAAGAATAGTATGTAGCAGATCGTATCTGTGCACCATGGTCCCTGAACATGCAGCCTCCGAGTCACTAATATGGGAGGGTGGGGAACAAAAGGAAAGGTAAGCATTCCAGACAGTAGCTCTGCAGTGCCTGCACTCAAGGGAAGAGAGCATCTCTGCAGAGAAGGTTCCTGCTGGTTTACAGGGTGGACCATGTATGTCTGTCCCTCATTCAGGAGAGCCACCTCAGGATGGACAGTGCACATGGGGAATTGGCTGTTTTCCCTTTTGGAAACAGTGACAGGTGACAATCTGCACAAAGTAGAACACAGCCACCCCCACCAACCTTCTGTGTTGTTGGGCTCCTGGTTCACTGTGGCCATGAGCAACAGGAAACTTCAGAAGTCAGCTTAGCTCATTATGAACACGTGGAAGGGGTGAGACTGTGACTTTATGGATCACTCAATCAGGATCTCTCTGCTTTCTGTTTCCTTGCTTCAGAACCACGAGGCTGCCCAGAGACTATCACCCACACCGTGGGGATGTCAGAGAGCCCCATTGGACCCAAACCCACCATGCTTCGGGCTGATATGCCTGCAACACCCAACTTTCAGCAGGTGTTCGCATCTTCCTGCACAGTTTCAAGCAATGGCCCCGGCCAGAGGAGAGAGAGGTAGGACAAGAGGCTTCAGCCTTGTCATCAGAGGCCGAAGTGCTGAGCTGAGAAAGGAGTGGGTGAAGCGGGTGTGACCCCACTCAGGCATTGTGGAGACAAGCCTGTGCCTGGGGCGGTGTGCTGGACACTGCCAATCAGGGACCATGGTCTTGTACACTGGCACATGGAAAATACACAAACACAGAGGAAACTCTGTCCTAGTTGTGTTGGAAAGGAAGAAAGGGGCTGTGGCAAACCAAACTGTCTCTCTGTTTTACAAAGATGCAGGCTTTGAGGAACTCAGGAAGGCCAGCTGCCACCCTGGCCCAGGGGAAAACTAAACTGCCCCATGTTTCGTGTACAGGTTCCCAGTTTCCCTTCACATTACAATAAAGAGGGCCAGCTGTATGTGGTGTGGGACACGCCTTTAATCTCAGCACTCAGCCAGGCCAATATCTCTGAGTTCAAGGCCAGCCCGCTCTACAGAGTGAGTTCCAGGACAGTCAGGGCTGTTAAACAGAGAAACCCTGTCTTGAAAAACTAGTAGGTAGGTATATATATATATACACACACACACACACACACACACACACACACACACAATAAAGGGGGTCTTCTAAGGACTTGACATCACATATAGAGTCTATACCTAGTGTGTGTCAACTTAAATATGTGTATGTTGCAAGAACTGTCTTTTTAGTGGTTTTCCCAAGTTCCTGAATGTGGTAATTCCCAGTAAAGTTGTCCCCCTGTCTACAGGAGATAAGATCTTATGGGTTAGTTGATGCCTGAAATCCTAGACAAGAACAAATCCTATATATAATAGGTTCTTTTTTTTCAAGCTTACATATCTATAATAACTTTGACCACTTAAGTACATTACAGATTCGATTTGGCCTAGCCAATCAGCCAGTGTCTCTTGCTCTTTGGGGCCATTTTTTTTTAAATGTATCTTTATTTTTATTGTATATGTGTTTTTCCTGCATGTGTGTTTGTTTACTACATGTATGCCTGGTCCCTTTGGAGGTCAACAGAAGGCAGCAGATGCTCTGGAACAGGAGTTACAAGCGGCTGTGAGCCACTGTGTAGGTGCTGGGAATCAAACCCTGCTCCTTTGCAAGAGCATCCAATGTGCTTAACCACTAAGCCATCTCTCCAGCCTTTTTGGGGCCATTTTTAAATAGTACATTTTGAACACAAATACATACCATGTCAGCCAGTCATCTAATTACTGACTAAGAGCAGGTAGGCAGCATATGCCAATTGGATATGCTGAATAAGGGACAATACATATCCTGGACATGATTAAGTAGGATTCATCCTTCCACTCAGAATGACATTTAAGACTTAGCAGTTCTTTATTTCTAGAATTTTCCATTCATTATTTTTAGAAAGAAATCAACCTGGGTCAGCGAAACACATATAAGGAATGGGGGATTCTGTGTGCTACCCAGCAAGCCTCAGGACTCACTTCCCCAACCCTGTCTCACCTGTGTCTTGTAACAGTTGCTGGTTTCGAGACACCTGTATGTCCATTACATTCCTTTGTGGCTGTGTTTGTTTTTTGAACAGCCCAACTTCTGCAGAACGCCAGTGGGTAGAGAGCAGCCCCAAGTCCACCCTAACCCTCCTGGGGAACAGCCACTCATCTGAAAGTCCCCTCGGCACCCACGAGTTCTGCAGCTCTGGTAAGAACTCGCCAGGGCTGGCCTGCTTCCAGTCCACGGAGCTCCAGGCCTCTTTCCACAGCCATGAGCTGTCCATGTCGGAGCCTCAGGATGCTCTGCCTCCTGCAGGCAGCCAAGCCTTCCTAGGCTTCAACACTGCCCCAGTAACAAGCGGCCTTCCGCCTGGCGAGGACCCGGGCGCCTTGCTGGTCAATTCCCACGGCACATCGCCAACTCCCGGAGCCCCTCTGACAACGCCAGGGGCTGCCGACAGCGGCTTCCTGTCCCACAACTTTCTCACGGTGTCACCTGGACCCAGCAGCCACCACAGTCCAGGCCTGCAGAACCAGAGTGTAAGCTTGCCTGGTCAGCCGCCCCTCCCTGAGAAGAAGAGAGCCTCGGAGGGAGATCGCTCTTTGGGCTCAGTCTCCCCTTCCTCCAGCGGCTTCTCCAGCCCCCACAGTGGCAGCACCATGAGCATCCCCTTCCCAAATGTCCTTCCAGACTTCTGCAAGCCTTCAGAAGTGGCCTCACCTTTGCCAGGTATGTCTTCGCATCTGCCGGTCCCCTCAGGAGAGGAGCACTCTGGGGTTTCTTTCCCATATGAGCTGGTCTCCAGTGCTAAGTCAGGTGTCCTGTAGGAAATGTTTAGACCCCTGGCTGGTTCTCTCCTATCCTGCTGGCCTGAAACCAGGCAGATCCAGTGCTTCCTCCTTAACTGGCTGTAGATTCATGGCAGCAGGAGACAGTGCAGATGCCACCTTCTCTTTGACTTGAATGGGTCTGTCTTTGAGAGTTACTTTCTTTCTTCATAGTTAAATAATTAATCCAGAAATGAGTTGTGAACTTTCAGGTGTTTGACACCAGCCTTGCTACCCTGTTTCTTTTTTTTTTTCCCCTTGAGATTGAAAGCATCTTTGTTTTGCATTGTACCATGAGGCACTGGCTCTCTTTTCCAGTCAGTCCTGTGAGCTATGTTCCCTAACCCCTTAAGAACTTTATGTCCATTCCTCAAACCTAGCCCATGGATTTGGACTTGTAGCATCATCATAAATGAGGCAGCAGTACAAGTATTCTGTATTAAAATTTTTTTTCACAGAGAGCCCAAATGACAAACTCGTGATTGTGAAATTTGTTCAAGACACTTCCAAGTTCTGGTACAAGGCCGACATCTCAAGAGAACAAGGTAGGTGGGGACAAGGGACCCCTTGCCTTGTCAGTCATACTTTGTCTCTGGGTCCTTCTTCTGGGGCTCCTTGTGGTAGCTGTGGTGCAGATGAGCTTAGAACAAAACACACCTTTATCATAGACCACTTGGGACCATTCCACAGTCTTCACAGTTGGATTGGGAAAACTCAGTACATACAGGTGAGGGTTTGGGTGAGAAATGGGTCAAGGTGCATGCATCCCAGTGTGTGACCTGTGGACATCGGCCGCTTTACTAGGCCAGCAGCTCACCAGGCATGCCAGCCCACCACCGCTTTGAGGAAGAGACAGTCAGTCTACTGGTTCAGGTCTCCACTAAGGACTCCACTAAGGTCCTGAGCTCCAGAGAAATGCAGAAAAAGAGCCATGGAGGAGAGAGCTACACCAGGGACTGTCAAGCTTGGTGGCTGCAGGCCATGAAAGGGAACGGAGGGTTTAGAGTGCTCCTTACAGCAGGCTTCCTGTAGCCTGCGTGGACCTGCCAACATTGCCCGCCTGGTTATCGCAGTGTGCAAGGGGCTTATAGGCCTTCCATATGATCATCTCTCAGGAAAGCTAGTTTTCTCCCTGAGATTCTGCCATTAGATTTTAGAGACGATAGAAACTGTGAGACTCTAGTCTTCCTGGGAGCTCAAGGAATCTGTTGTCATTTTAAGTGGGAAAGAAGCAGGGAAAACAACCATGGCCTGGAATGACTTTGTTTCCTTTCAGCGGCCTTTGTAGAAGGCTGGTCCAGTCCAAGGGCTCTGCAGAACAGTCTTGTGTTGCCAGTGACCTCATGTTCTCCTCTCTCTGGTCTTCCTGCTTAGCAGCACAGATACAAAGATGGTATTTTCCTTAATCCATGTTAATCTGCTGAGCAAGGTTCCCAGTGGCCCAGGTTGCAGAAGCAGCTGGGAGAAGGGACTGTCTTAGTCCATCTTCTAGGGCTGTCACAGAGCACCTGAGATTTGGATGACATATAAAGAATAGGCATCCTGGAGGTGGGATACTCTAAGCATTTCAGCACCAGTGTCACGCTGTTGAAAATTGAGGAGCAAGTGCAGAAATGCAGAAGAGAGGAGACATAAATGGTCACCTTGCTCTCTAGAATAGTCCACGTTCAAGCAGCTGAGCCATCCCTGGCACCATCACCCAATCCCAGGAGAACAGTATTCTTCCACTGCTGAGCATCAGAACTTGGACTACAGTGATTTTCAGAGGCGGAGCCACACTGAAAGCATAGCCAGAGCCATCTCATCGTCTGGGGGGCAGTGACGGTCACCCCGCACAGTCACCCATACCCTTCTCTCTCCTAGCCATTGCCATGTTGAAGGACAAAGCTCCTGGGTCATTCATCGTGAGGGACAGTCACTCCTTCCGAGGGGCCTATGGCCTGGCCATGAAGGTGGCTACACCTCCTCCTTCTGTCTTGCACCTGAACAAGAAAGGTAAGGTCCCATGGAATTGGCGGGGGCGGGGGGGGGGGGCAATGCTCATGGTTTAACAATGTCAGATGGATGGCAGCTGCTCTCACTGCTCTGTTTAGTATTTGATTTATAAGATTACTTCTTTTAGTAGTTATTTGAGAACATGCATCATGTATACGTTTATCTTCCTTTGTTTTAAGCAATTAATGTTTTCCGTAATACAGAAGACCAGTGGTTCTCAATTTTTCTAATGCTGAGACCCTTTAATACAGTTCCTTGTGTCGTGGTGACCCCAACCATAAAATTATTTTCATTGCTGCTTCATAACTGTAAGTTTGCTAGTTACGAATTGTAATGCAGATCTTTGTGTTTTCCAGTGGTCTTAGGCAACCCCCGTGAAGAGGTTGTTTGCCACCCACAGGTTGAGAACCACTGTAGTAGAGCCAAAACCCCAGTAACTACCCTGTGTCTGTGTCTGCCCTTCCTCCCTTGGGTGGCCACATGTAAGACATCGCTGCATGATTTGTCACCAGCAGCCAAACACTAATCATTTTGTCTACTTTTAACTGGCAATGAGAAAACAAACTAACGTAGTTCATATTCTTACATGTCTTGTTTTGGGTCAGAATTCTGTGATTCATCAAAATTCTAAAATTTTGAGCCCTTACTTTCTTTCATAACTCTCTGTTTTGTTTAACAAATATGTTGTCTTTTTTTTTTATCATTATTGCTGGACTTTTTCATGTTTTCACTCATCCGCCTCTCTGCCCCTACATTTAAGCGTCTTTACCATCGTATCAACTCCAGCAAGGAAAAGTTTCCTTTGCTTCTTTTTACTGCCAAAGTAATCAGTTTGGACTGTGGAAAAGAATACCCCCCCAGGTCTTGAGGTGTGTGCCGTTGTCACTGAGTGACTGCATGTCCAGCTTAATTCTCCTATCACTCATGATAAGGCTCACGATGGCTCCCGGTTTTAGAAGGTTCTGCTCATTTGGTTGGCTCTGGCACTTGGCCTGTGGTGAATCATTGTAATAGTGTGACTGTGCAACAGAGCAGAGGAATCAGAGTAAGCACAGATGTGTCACCTGTCTGTCCCATCCGTGCCTGGATCTGAGAAAATCTGTCCACACTCTTACATGAGATCTGTGCTGAAAGCTTCTCGGAGCCAACAGTTCCGAGCTGCCCCGAGAAGATAAAATGTGGTTGCAGACGGACCAGCCTTAGGCCCAGGTGGCGGCCCTGTTTCTAGGAATGTACTTGTCTTGCAAGGCTGGGAGTGAGGTTGGGAAATGCCTGGGATTCAGTCAGAGAGCGCAGCCCGCAAGCCTGCGGGTGCTGACTGACAGGGCTTCTGGTAAGGGAACAGGAGGCTTGTGGTGAGGAGGAAAGTGACATCTCACAGATGTGGCCTTGTAGAACATCTAGGACTTCAGTGTAAGAAGCTCAACAGAACACTACTGCTGGGGAAATATGGCCTTTACCACTGCGTGCTCATTCAGACCTGGCTGGTGAGGACGGACAGGCCTTACTTGGAAGCACTGGTTAGTGGCAGGTGAGGAAAAGGCTTAAAATGTCTGGGAACATTTCCTGCCTTGGGCAGACTTCCTAGTGAGTCTGCGGAGGAGGGAACAAAATAGAGGCTGTGTGACTAGCAGATGTCAGGAAAGCGAACAGGGTGGTCTTCACTGGCTGAAAATCGTCTTGCCTGTGTCCATCAGGCCTGGATTTGACATTTGTGCTTCACAGTCCAACAGTAGATTTGAGAGAAGAGTTTGCCAAATGAGTGAAGAGCCAGTGAGTCACTGTGCCACCTCCAGTCTTCCTGTGGCCATTCTAGACTCTGCATTCCACAGAGCGCTTGGCAGCAGGATCCTCATGGGGCCATTTCCCACAAGCAGAATCCAGACCTTCTGTGGGGTTTCTCCTTCGACTTCAAGCCCTGCATCTTTCTCCCACAGAGGAGGCGTCATGTGCTCATTCCCTCTGTTTTATTTGACACAGACTTTCATGGAATCATGTCATCCCTTCTCTGCAAGCTAGACAACCCGTAAAAGTGCTGACACACACTGCTACCAATGTGTGTTATTGCTTATAAATGTCATTTGGAGCCTAGTTCCAGCTTAGTATCCCTTATCAGAAATGGCCCAAAACAGATATAGCCAAGGTTTCTGATAATTTTCACATTTCAGAGATAGCTTGGGAATGAGGCTCAAGTCTTTAACATTAAATTCCTTCAGATTTTGTGTAGAATTCATACACATTGCATACATACCAAAGGTAATGTTATGTAGTATTTTCCCTATTCTCCACATGAAACAAAGTTTCATGATTGTGCAACCTTCCGTTTATAGTCTCATACTGGTACTCAAAATTTGCCAGATTTTGGATTTGGGGATTAGGAATATTCAGCCTACACAGGCTCTATAGAGTCTGGCAACCCCTCCAAGCACAAATCCAGCAGGTCTGGCTACCAGGAACTTCCACTATCAGCAGTACTGAGAGACCAGCTCTTACGTAGGGTGCTGAGGAGAGAGACACAGCATACAGGGTAGCTACTGACTTTAGCAGCTTGGGGCAGTGACTGCTGTTTTCTCCTGGTTCAGTCTGTACTTTTCCATTCAGTGGCTTCTCCTCGTGCCTCTTCTCTTTGGGTTCAGCAGCTGGCTTGAACACAAATGTCCTGTTTTCTAGCAGTTTGGTAGAATGCTGCTCCTACATAGCAGAATGCTTGTTGCCGAAGGCGTTTCTGTACCCAGCTGGCAGCTCCGCCTCACCCGGAGGGTTGGCATCTTTCCAGCTCTCTACTGAAGTCTTTTCTGCCGGAGCCTTAGTGGCCTTTCCTCGCTTGGAGGAATGCAGCCAGTGCTCCAAGGCCAGGGTCCTTCTGAGCTGCCAGTTCATCTCTTCTCTGGGAGTTTTGGTAGTGTCAGACAGTGTCTCTCAGGGACTCTCGTAGTCTCCACATTTTCACTCCAACAAGTTTTACCATCCACTTGGCTTATGGCCCAGCCCACCCAACCATCCCAAAGGTAGTTCTAGGTAGCCCTATAGTGCAGTGCTTTAATCCTGTTAAGAGAATTCTTAGGTGTAGCTCTTAGCTTTTATATCTGCAGAAGGCATCTATTTTATTTTTAAGTCTCTGCCTGCCTACCCCTCTGTCTATCTATAAATCCATGATCTATTTATTTCTGTGTCTCCTTTCTCTTCCCCCTACTCTGATTCTCCTATGCCCTAAATTTAATTTATTTTTTTTTTTTATTCTTTCTACAGCTGGAGATTTGTCCAACGAACTTGTCCGGCATTTCTTGATTGAGTGCACCCCAAAGGGGGTGCGATTGAAAGGGTGCTCAAATGAACCATATTTTGGTGAGTTACTTGAGAAGCAGTTTTGATACTTAATGGGGTAGGAATTCCCTCTTTCCAGTGGCTTGAGACTCCAGGGCCTCTGTGCCACGGTGGGTTGCTCTCATTCCAGCCTCGAGGTCTTAGGCTGCCATTGGGGTGCTTAAGATAGACTAAATGTGCAGTTGTTCTTCAGAAGTTTTGTCAAAACCAAATAATCGGAAAGGATCCTCCCAGAGCTAGACTAAGTCAAGGTGAAGGTCATCAGATGGGTCCCAGCAGGACTGGAGCCCAGTGTGACTCTATCTCTCAGGCACAAGTAGGAGGAGCACAGAGCTGCTACCAGAGCCTTCCCACTTCTTTGTAAATTGAGAGCCTTTCACAGTCTGGATACATCGGGTCAGCCTTGTTTCCTATTCAGTAAGAAGCACCTGGCACTTCGTACTTACAAAAGCGATATGCTTGGAATAGACCGCAAGTCCCTTGGTGGACCTCTTCATTGTCTTTCGACCTTGTCATTTCTTAGAGCTTTGGGTTATACGCATTCCACAGTGGTAAAAACGCGTGGCTTTTGGAATTTTGGACTCAACTGATTCTTTGACTAAAACACACAGCAGGTGAAGAAGTTGGTGATGCTCATTTATTCTTATCCACTTTGCAGGGAGCCTGACAGCTTTGGTGTGCCAGCATTCCATTACGCCCCTGGCTTTGCCCTGCAAGCTCCTCATTCCTGAGAGAGGTATGGATGGAGGCTTCCATGGTAGACTGGCTGTGTGTAGGATCTTCTGCACTGCTCATAGCGTGCTGCTCCCAGGACCCACAGAGATCCTTTCAAAAATAATCAAAGATACTTCTTTATGGCATGTGATCTTCGCAAACCCCAAAGAAAGCTGGTGGCCACCTGAATTGAGAAAGGAGAGGGCCGTGCTGCAGACAGTGCACATTGTGGCCTGTATGACAGGTTTCCAGAAAAACAGACTTTTCAACTTAAAGATGGAAAACACTTGGGGACTGGAGAGATAGTTCAGTGGTCAAGGCTGCTCTTCCAGAGGACCCAGGTTCATTCCCAGCACTTATATCAGGTGGCTTCCAACCATCTGTAAGTCCAGTCCTAGGTGATCTGGCCTCCTTGAGCACAGGCAGTCACAGGTCCATAGACATGTATGTAAAATGTGTATATGTAAATAAGTAGTTAATACACAAACACATTCTCAGACTGATTTTCAAGTTCACTTGATTATAGATTTACAGTTGTAAAAATTGGAAAAGATAGTTAAATTTAGGTCATGGACAAATTACTTTTGTATTTGTTAGAAAATAACCATAATAATTTTTAAAAATTAATATCCAGAGGATATGGGGCCTTGATTATGTGTTCCAGCTTTCTTGTAGATAAATGGAGTTTGTCTTTTAAAATCTGATCATTTATGTAAATGAATTCAGAGACCAGGAAACTGTTTTAGGGACCATGCCAACCCCATCTGTGTTCAGAATGGGATTGCAATTTCTGTGGGCTGGATTACTGTCTCTCAAGAGAAAGTTAACTCGCTGTCACTGTCTGGGAATTCTGTCATCAAATTATCCTTACCGTGTGAACTTCTGTGTCAAAAGCACTCATTTCTCCTCTTGCCCCTCTTCTGCAGATCCACTGGAGGAAATAGCAGAAACCTCTCCCCAGACAGCAGCCAACTCGGCAGCCGAGCTGCTGAAGCAGGGGGCAGGTCAGTGGCCTTGCTTTCTGTATCTCTGCATCTCCGAGTCATTGGGCAGAACCGAACTCCATGATAGAACTTCCCTTTAGACAGTCATTTCCTGCTTTTCTGTATACTGTGAAGGACGTTTCCTTTTATAGATGCTTGGCACAGCTGGGTGGGGCACAGCTGTGAGGTGACCTAGCCAGGGCATAAGAGGCTGGAACTATTGGTCTGACTTGAACAAGACCAAATTCAGTGGAATAAATGTCAAGTCCTGTATTTAGTGTGGGGGGTGGGGGTGCAGTAAGGCAGGATGTGGGTGACCTGCCTTGCCAGCTGAAAATGCAGAAATGTTCTAGAGCTTTGACTCAACAGTAAGGCAACATGAGTCAACTGCTGGCCCCACTCTGCCATCTGTGTGGTGAGGCACACCACCCAGAGCCACGTCTCTGGAGACCAGACCACTTTGATGAGACCTTTATTAGTAGACTTTGCTTCCAAGATCCATTTTGGAAGGTATAGAAGGTATAGAGATCACATGTAAAGGTCGGCTCTCCATTCACAGCATCCCACACCATAGTGTTAAAGCTGATGGGCTAGTGTGCTTGCATTAAGTAAACTTTATAGTTTTCTTAGGGCTCAGTCTTTTTACTTAAAATTTTTAATTTCTTGAAAAATTATATCATTTTCCTTCTTTATTTCCCCTACTATTTCTTCTATGCCTCCTACTCCTTGCCATATTCATGACTTCTTCTCCTTTAGTTATTATTGTTACACACACACACACACACACACACACACACACACACACACACACACACTCAGAGTCTACTGAGTCTGTTTAGTGTTGCTCATATGTACATGTGTTTAGGGCTGATCGTGTAGGATTTAATAACTCATCAGGGCTTTCACCCATGAAGAAAAGTGATTCTCCATGTCAGCAGCCATTGATTGATTGCCTGTAAGCTCTAAATTTCACAAGGCTCCACCCAGAGCTGTAGAGTTCACTCTTGGTGTTAATGGGCTTAATATTCATTCATCACTATCTTGTCACACAAAGTGTTTTCTTTGCCCTAAAATTTTCCTCTAATTTCTCTACTCATTTCTTCCACTTGGCCAAGGCCCTCATTTGCCACTCATCTTTTTATGGTCTTCAAGTTTTGGCCTTTCTAGAATGCCTTATGCTGTAAACACAAACTGTGTAGCATTTTCAGATTGGTTTCTTTTGCTCTAAGTGTCCTCCATGGCTTTTCATAGCCTTTTATGGTGGCTTCTTTCTCTGTGTATAGTGCAGGAGATCATGTATGTGTTCGTACTGATTTGCATACATATACACAGCAGAGGTCCATGCTGTGTACCCTCTTCAGTTATTCTGCACTTTATGATCATTTGCAACAAGAGTGTCCCTCTGCACCTGTAGCTCACTGATGTGGCTAGCTGGCCAGCAAGTTCCAAGGATCCACCTGTTTCTGTCTCCCCAGTGCTAAGATGACAGTAGTACATATCTAACTGTACACTGCCTTTGTGTGCTTGCTGGGGACCTGAACTCAAACCCTCAAGTTTGCAGCTTTCACTGCAAGCATTTTACCAACTAAAATATCTCCCTAGCCCTTGGTGTACCATCATTATTTAAACACACAGCGACTGAAGAATATCTGGGTTGCTTGTAAGTTTTGGCAAGTATGAATAAGGCTTCTAAAAACACCCAAATGCAAGTTTTTGGTGAATGCATGTCTCCAACTCCTTTGATTAAATATGAAGGAGCCTGATTGCTAAGTCATGTGGCAAGAGTATAGTTAGCTTTGCAAGAGACCATAGAACTTTTTTGAAATGTTTTTCTTACAAAGTGGCTCTACCATTTCGTATTTCCACCGGCAACGTAGAAGCATCACTTTGTTCTTCATTGTCAACTACAGGTGATGTCACTCTGAAGGATGTGCTCATTCGAGCAGGTGGATAGTGGTAGCTCATTGTTTTGCCATCTCCCTAGCGACATCTAAAATGCACTCTTCTAATGTAGGTCTGCCCTGTAAAGTAAAACACATCACTGTGACCGCTATACAGCCAGTGAAGATGTTCCCATTTTTAGCATGAAATATGTTAGATTTCCAAAAAGATGAGTTTGCTATAGACATAGCAAAGGTGACAGGGACTTGCCCCAGCCTGTAAGTGTGCCTCTGTGATATTCTGGGGTTTCAGCCTGACTGCCACTCAGAGGCTTGACATCTGACATGTGTACAGCTGTGTAGGCTTCAGGTTTATGAGGTTGAATGTCCCTATCCAGAAGAGCAAGAGTACACACTGAGAAAGGTGTTGGGATTGTTTTCCTGACCTGAGAGAAGAGCCTTTCCCTGGGTAGCCAGCCTCTCTTTTCCTCTTCTCTTCTGGTGCCTTTCAAGCCTGAGCCAACTGGCCCTGGGTCACAAACCATGGTTGCTACGGGCGACACACAAGAGATGTTTTGGGTGCTCCCAGAAGCCATGCTAGGTTGACCGATCCTGTTAGGACATTAGTATGGCCTCTAAATGATTTGGTTATTTGATTCTACCTCTTAAAAATATACTTGAAAATTAAACAAACAAACAAACAAACAAACAAAAAACCTGTAATTTTTTGTTTGTTTGTTTTTTAACACCACGATTATGTATCAACACTATTTAAAAAACAAATACCCTGAAGAAATAGGATCATGGTGACATGCCTCTCTGGGAGGACTCTCCTCATGGGGCTGGGTGGGTGGCATGGTCTCATCCCACTCCATGGTCAGAGCCAATGGGCATCTGGCCTATACCATCATCTGCATTTGTGTTAGCAATAGAGCTCTGGTTCTCAGCCCTGCATGCTTAGTGCCATGATGAATGTGTCTCTGCAGTCGCCTCCTTAGTTTACTACCTCATTGTAAGCTCTTTAACTAGCACTCATCCAGTCATTGTTGCACTTAGTCATGTTAATGGCCACTATTGCCCTTGTTTTAAGAAATTTTATTGCTTCTTTGAGAATTTCATATAATGTATCTTTATCATATCCTACTTCCATATGTTCCCCATCCAAACCTCATGTTCTCTTTTTTTATTTAATAACTTTCTGAGTCCAGTTATTTCTGCCTGTGTACTCATGGGTATGGGAAGCATGTCCAACCTATCAGGAACCACATCCCTTAAAGAAAACTGGCTCTCACCTCCTTTACCAGACATCAGCTGTCGCTAGCTCCTCAGCTAGGCTCAGGATTGGGGCTTGGGGCTTATGTGTCTCTTCCAGCTGTGTTGCAGTGTTGAATGGCTTAATCTTGTGCTGTTCTGAGTTCACAAATGTAGTAGTCGTGGCTGTGTCCAGCAGACATTGTTCTGCCCCAGTCTGCCATGACCCCTTACAGGCTCTTATAATCTGTCCAGCCCCTCTTCCATGATGATCCCTGAGTCTTGTATGGGTGGGTGTGTTACAGATGTCCCGTTGATGGCTACAGACCACTATTTTAAAATACATTGTCCCATCTTGTAAAATAACATTATGATTTTTTTTTTGAGTGTATGGGTTTTTCTAGTGATAAGACTTCATGTCAAACTGGGTAGCCTGTTTAATTATCTGCCTTAGGTATTAAGGGACTAGGCTTCAGTTAAAGCTGCCTTGAGATTCTTTTCTTTAGTCTGTAACACATCAGGAGTGTGGATTTCCATTCCGCTGCACACTACAAAGGCAAGGATTCGGCTCAGCAGATCTGGGGACAGGGCTCCCACCATCCTCGCCTGGGGACTAGCTATGGTTATTTAGAATAGCTGTAACACAGGCATTGTATTAAAAAGGTGACACGATGCTGATCTCTGACCACTGGTCACGCACATACATGCATGCGCGCGCGCGCGCACACACACACACACACACACACACACACACACACGTTCCACATCTGAATTCTATTTGTTATCTTGATCCTAGGACTCCTGCTAAGGTCCTTGGAAATGTCCCATATCTTCACAGTAGAAGCCTAAACCCAGGAACACTGCAGTCATCTCAAGATGGGAAATTTGATCCTAATGCCGTTATGAGTTTGTTCCAATAGCTGAAACAATTTGTTCCTGTATTTTAAGCCTCAATTCTTAATTGTTTCTTTTTGAAACTGAGGAGAAGTGTGAGCTAATCCCTACAAAAGAGACTCTTTCACCAGACTTCCCATAGGTCTGTAGATAATGTGGCTGTTTAGCTTAGTGTTCTGTGAGTATAATTTAATAAAGGTCATGTGTTCTTTTAAGTTTTTTTTTTAATAAAAAGCACAGCAATGCTGAAGAGAGGAGGGGGATAAATGAGCCTGAACCTGTCACTTGTGCTGCCACGTCACACTGGGAAAACCAGGATGTGGGCTGGAAGTCCTCTAAAGCAGAGACCACTCAGATTATCAGCCAGGACTGTTTCTTCCATCTCCCCTCTCCTGGGATTGTCCTTCATGGAGTTCTTTTACATTCCTCCTTGCAGTTTGTATAATGAGTTTGCTCATGGTTTTTACAAATACAATGCAGGTCTCTGTGCTTTGTGGTTATGTAGCGATCCATTGTGTAATTCAGCTCTTCACAGTCATCCAGTGTGCCTGCCTCTTAAGTTTTTCAGTGCTACAATCCATGCTTAAAGGAGCATCTTTCTACTTGCTTTTTTTCCTATATTCTAATTGCCTTAAACTAAACTCCCAGAAAACACATAGACCTGAGGCTGGTTTTAGAGTAACGTTTTCTCAGCACAGGAGCTCTCCCCCATGCTCAGAGAGCTCCTTGCCATGGGTGTGAAGCATGCTGTCCTATTTAATGTCTCATGGAGCACCACAGCTCCAAGCCTTCCCCTCCAGGAGCAGTTGGCCCCGCAGGCCACATCTCTGTTGGAGAGAGCCTGACTTTTGTGTGAGTTGGTGCTGGCCCATTGTCATAAGAGAACTGCCCCCAGAGCTGATATTTCTCCCAGCATCTCCCAACACGAGGCTCCTGCCTGGCACCACAGTTGGACCCATTCTTATCAGGAAGCTCTCTGCGGTGTCTCCAAGACAGCAGTCTAGTCTGTGGTTTCCTGTGAACCACATCTAGGTGTGCCAAGTCTGTGGGATTTTCATAGTAGTTAAGTCAAAATACACAGTCACACACACACACACATGCACAGGCACACAGATACATAAACACATGCTCAGGCACACAGGCGTACACGGTGCCTTTTGATGAGCAACATGACAGGATCAGAGCCATACAGTATTCACTGTCCAGTTTTCCATTTTCCAGGCTTCTTTCCAGCATCTGTTCATAGCACACATGCTTTTGATTTTATAGTTCTAATGATAGCAGAGACGGGTTTTTTTTTCTGCTTTTCCAATTACCTGCTAACCATTTTTCCATGTTGCTATATAATTTTCATGATTACCATTTGCTGGTTGCTACGTATTTCATCGAGGGGATGAATTTAACCCTCTCTTTATTCTTGGACATAATCCATTTTCATTTTTTAACTGCTGTAATGCATAAGGGCATTCTTTCCATTAGCTGTATCATATACTTATGGCAGATTTTCCTTTTGAATCTTGGAAGAACTGGGACCTGGGAGTTGTTTCTGGACTTTTCAGATCCTTCTGCTAAAATGTGGCTTAGCTGTCCAGAATGGGCTCAGGTCACCCTGCATACTAGGTACTCATTTCATCAGAGCTTTAGGGGCTTTAAGCCTTGGGCAATTTTAATGTTAAGAACTGTTGATGCCTTGCTCTCTTTCCCAAGAGAACACTGGAAAACCCCTAGTTGATCTGGGAGTTGACATGCAGGTAAACCACCAAGCCTTACAGTGGTCTCACCCGGGAGCGTAACGCAGTTCTCAACGCTGGGGCTGAAGTCTGTGAAGTTTGTTTTAGCAAAGTCACATTGACCTGAACTCTGGCGGATAGGTGATTACCAACATTCCTTACCATCTCTGAGCCTGATCTCCCCATCTGCAGACTGGGGGATGATAATAGACTGTTCCTTGGGGCTCTTTGAGACTCTTATTAATAAGAAGTACTAAGCTAAGCTCAAAGTAGTGAAAAAAATTGTATTGGGATGAGAAATATTTATTCAGTTTTTGTTTCAGGAACAATGGCATTTAGGTACTGGGATGGCCGTGCTCCATGTAAATAGACTTTGGAAAACAGAAGTATCTTAGATAAAACCGCTGTGAGTTTATGTGAGTTTAGAGTTTAGTTCTGTGTTGGGTTGGTTTGCAGTGATGGGGCTGGGCAAGTATTCAACCATGGAGCTGAGCTGATAGCCCTAATTTTGGCTAAAAGCAGTGAGGGTGACTTGTCTCAAGTCTTTGAGATTGGTTGTTTCTCCCAGTATCTGCTCCATTTTCAGGAGAGGACAGACCTCCCTCTCCCCCTGCCTTTCTCTTCTGGGGCTAGTAAGGCTTCAGTCCTGACTAGCTTCTAACTTCTGGATGAGGGAGGGGCTTTTCTTTTATTATTATTATTATTATTAATTTGTCAGTGTAACACCCCATCCCTGCTTTCCTCCTCTCCTTCCTTTTTTTTTTTTTTTTTTTTGAGACAGGGTTTCTCTCTGCAGCCTTGGCTTTCCTGACTCCCTTTGTAGACCAGGCTGGCCTTGAACTCACAGAGATCCACCTGCTTCTGCCTCCCTGAGTGCTGGGATTGCAGGCATGCACCCCATCTTCCATCTTTCTTTATCATGGCTGCCTTGTGTGTCAGATGATGGGAGTTCAGGATTCCAGACCCTCGCGGGGTGTTGACTTCCAGCCTACACTGTAGAGAGAGGACCAACACTGCAGCTCCTGCAGGCCCTATGCTGGATCTCTTTGGAGCATCTTCCTGTTGCAGTCCTCCCTGGTCCCTTGGCTGGACTCATGTGTCAGTACATCTTTCAAAAGCTGTGGTACCTGCTACTTCTAAGCAGAAGGGCAGAGTCACTTCAGGGACCTCACCAAAGAGCACACAGTACAGTCAGCACCTGAGGGAGACCCTTCATCTGAGGCTCTGTGTGGGTGTGCACCAGGGAGTTTACATTATTTCTGCTTAGTGAAACTCTAGGTGAATGGTTCTCAACCTTCCTGATACTGCCACCCTTTATCCATTCATTGCTACTTTGTAATGGTGACTCCTGTGATGGGGTCTTGACCCACAGGTTGAGAACCAGTGCTCTAGAGGCCTTTAAAGCAGAATTAGCATATCCCTGTAGCCCCGCCTACAAACTGAAGCCAGCAAGAGCAGTTCTATTGTTTGTCTGTTCTGTAGTTATAACGCCATACCCATACGGGATGGGATCGGGATGGGATCATTTGTAAAGGAGGGAGCTGTATCTTGGCTCACGTTTCTGAAGTTTAAGCATGGTGTTATCATCTGTTTGGCTTGTGGGGGGCCCAGGTTGTGTGCTGCTTCACTCAGGACAGACAACAGAAAGGCAGGCGAGAGTGGTGTTAAGGGAGATCAAGAAAGCAAGCTGAGAAAGAGCGCCTCATTTTCATAGCCACCCACTCTTGTCTGGTGAAAGCCATATGAAGCCCTCATGAAGTCCTCTGAAAGCCTCCACAGTGACAGTCGGGTTTCAGCAGGAGTCTCAGAGGGGACAGACAGGGTCATTTCTAGGGAAGACCCTTCTCCATGTCTCTGCACTGGAGACCTTGGTTTGCTGCGGTGAGTGAGCCTCGTGTAGAGCCTAAAGCATCTCCTGCACTAGCAGAACAGCTTCTGTACTCTCAAATCTGTGTTCAGCACTGCTGGTAATAAAGGACAGTGGGGTCCTCAGGGCTGTGCTTATGCTCAGTCATGCCCTCTGCAGAGGAGATGGGCACAGAGCACACCCTTAAGGTTGCCTTTACTCTTGCTGAGGCCAGGAAGGGACCTGGAAGAACAGCACACGTCTCTCACTAGCCGGCCACTGCCTAATAGCTTGTTATGTCCTCTCCTTGGCACTGGAGCAAGCTTATCGTTAATACTGGTGAGCAGGGAGCTTGTGCTTACCAAGGCTTCTGGGCTGGGTCACACATTCACACTGTCCCTGATCCCTCCATCTTCTGGTTGGTCTCTCTCCATGTGTGAGAGCATGTGTATCGCCAACTACCCTAACTACAGTGAGCTTCTCACCCCTTCCATATTGTCTTGCAGCCTGCAACGTTTGGTACCTGAATTCCGTGGAAATGGAGTCCCTCACTGGTCATCAGGCGGTGCAGAAGGCCCTGAGCATGACTCTCGTTCAAGAACCGCCTCCAGTGTCCACAGTGGTACACTTCAAGGTGTCAGCCCAGGGCATCACCCTGACTGACAATCAGAGAAAGTAAGTGTGGGGTGGGAGGGGTGGGAAGGCCTAATGTCAGCACAGGGTGTCTTTTTCAGTCATTTTCCATTCTGTCCTTTGAAACAAGTTCTCTTAGTAAACTTGAAACTTAGTGTTTTGGCTAGAGTGGCTGGTCAGTGAGGTCCAGGGTTATGCCCAGTACCATGCCATGTAGGCGTGCCCTTCTCCCCCATCCCTCATGGGTAGTGTTGACAGCATGAGCCTGCTCTTCAGCCGCAAGGCTATTTCCTTTAAAGTTTTTTTGTTTGTTTGTTTGTTTTTTTAAGATGCAGAATCTTTTAAGTCATTACTTTAGAACCATTGAGATGGACCAGAATTTACTGGTCTCTGTTTTGGTATCATTACTTTCATGACTGGTGGACATCCCGTGTTGGTCAAAGTAACACAGTCTGGTACCAGGAGCTCTTGCGGCATGGGCATGGGACATAGACAGTCCTGAGCCCTCCATGCACCAGAGCCTCCCGAAGGGCCCCATACCCTGCAGTGCCTTCCCCAGGGCCACGTCTCTAAGTGAGACATTGTCTTCATCTTCCTAAGTTGAAGACAGACTCTCACACCCCCTGCTTTAGGATGAAGCAATTGGGCTGAGAACAGGCTCTGCTGGTCAGAGCCTCTCCCCATGCTTGAAGCAGATGACCCTGAGCAAACTCCTTAACTCTCTGATGTTTGGTTTCTTTTAGACCTAACCCTCAGAAGTTAGCAACTCAAATAAAAAGTGCAGTGGGCACGTCATCCAAGGCACCATTGACTCGCCAGTGGGCTCAGCCTTGGGAGAACCAAAAAGTTCAGTGGTCCTGAGCTGCCTCCCCTGTCTTCTCACTTGCCCCTCCAGTTCTTCAGAGCTTTTAGATTCCAGTGGCCACATTTTTACTCTCCATGGTGCTTTTTTGGGTCACTTATGAGAACCCTTCTATCCAGTTTCCAGCTGTTGATTGTTCACAAACACATACTCTGTTCTTCTCTCCAAATAACAAGTAAAGGCATCAGACAGTTTCTATCCCACACACATCCTACTTGGGAAATGAGGAACCTACCCAGTCCCATCATCTATAACCCTAAACCCTGGTGGCAGGAACTACCCTCTCTCTCTCTCTACCTTCCCATCAGGCTCTTCTTCCGGAGGCATTACCCTGTGAACAGCGTGATTTTCTGTGCTTTGGACCCACAAGACAGGAAGTAAGAATTTTGCATTTTTATAGCTAAAGAGTATATTTCTTTTATGCTTTAATTTTAAAATATTAACGTAAGTTCTTCTCTTCAATTCTCAAGGTGGATCAAAGACGGCCCTTCCTCTAAGTAAGTGACCAGCATTTCTTCTCTGTTTGGGGATCATCACAGTGCACAGCTGAACTCAGTTCTAGATTTGCAAAGAAGAGCATATTTAAGAGACCAAACTAAAGAAAACAGTCATTGTCTGTGGGCTCATTTGCATTAAACCGGAAGTAGAAAATAAGAGATAAGCGTTCTTATTTTAGAGCCTGGGTGTGGACGGTGTCGGCCTGTCCACTGCAGTGGTTTGGAGGCTCACTGTCTCCATTGGATCTGTAGTGTCCTTTTCCCTGCACACTGAGACAGATTTCTTAACCTGTCCATTTAAGAGCGTGACAGTACTGCTGAGGACGTCAGATCTTTGCATGTGAGCAGGGCTGAAGCCCATTTGAAACCATTCCCAGTCTCAAAACGTTTCTCAGTTTTGTACCTTTGGCCAGTGACTTCTCATTTCCTGCTCAGCACTTCCATCAAGACAGTCAGGGGAGCCCAATCCTCACCCTCCCCACCCCAGAAGCTAATGTCCGTGGTTACCAGCTTGGCTTCCTTTGCATAGCCTACACTGCTGATCTCATGTTTGTCATGTGCCGCCATCCCCGTCAGAGTTCTTCCTGCTCTGGAGAACTGCTCAGTAATAGCAGACAGCCATGACTTCACACAGGCCTGAGAGGAGTGCTTGGCATATTGGCTGCCTTGGTTGGGGTGTCTAGTCTTAGGTAGAGCTGGGAACTCCTCGTGCTCTTCCTGGAGTCTCTAAGACCCTGACGTTCCATGGGAGACCCTGATTATAACATGCCAGCTAGAGCTCAGAATTCCACAGAAGGTGCCTGGAGGATCCCAAGCAGAGCCTCGGCTATGATTCAAGGTGGAAAGCATTCCTCTAAGCTCAGTAGTCATTCTACCTGCAGTAGTTTCCAAGGGCCAGTGGCCAGGGTGGTGGCCAGGTCTCCCAGCTAGTGCTTGGCACATTGTAGCCTTCTGCAGGTGCAGTAGATACCACTCCCAAGTTGCTGCAGAGTGAAAGACAGGGCCCTGCGTGTGTGTTTGGTCCTGCACACTGTGTGGGCTCCTCTGACTTAGACTTGTCTCTTGCAGAGTCTTTGGGTTTGTGGCCCGGAAGCAGGGCAGCGCTACAGACAATGTATGCCACCTGTTTGCAGAGCATGACCCTGAGCAGCCTGCCAGTGCCATTGTCAACTTTGTGTCAAAGGTCATGATCGGCTCCCCTAAGAAGAGCTAAGCCCCTCATAGCCAGACCCGCCAGATGCCTCACAGGGCCCTCAAGGTGGCAGCCAGCGGGGCAAGGCGGGGCCCCCCGATTGGTACCAGACTGACAATCCTCACATTCCAGACCCAAGAGGGGAGAATATGGCAACCCTTTAAACCAAGAACAAACATCACCCCAGATTGGCCTTAAAGTAACTTCTCATCCGACACACCTGAATAGTCAAGACGCATTTTGAGTGGCCCGGGAAATGCCTCCACAGGGTCCCGCCTGCAAGGACGGTACAAGGAGGGAGCACAGAAGACTGAAACAGCCCTGAGTCCCTGGCTCATCAGCATCTGCGTGGGTGAGGAGCCCCTGTCCTGCTTGGCGGGGGCTGAGTAACCATGGCGCTCCACTTGTCAGCAGAAGCGCTCCGTCCGGCGACTCCCTCGTCTTGTCTTTCTACAGCGGACAGTGATGAAACTGAGGAGGGGATGCATGGTTAGTGAAGGTCTGAGCAGGTTGGAACATGGGGATCTAAGTTAGGGTACAGCAAAAGGGATGTGAAATGAGGAAGCCACTGATACCAAGGAGGAGGAACACGCAGTCTCAGAGAGCTCACTGCTGGTGGAAAGGAATCCACAATCCTGCTCTCAGGTAGCCAGCTGGGCTGTGGAGCGCCTAGAGGACTTCGAGAGGAAAATGAGAGGACAGAATTAAAAAAAAAATGCCATTTTATATAATATATATTTTACTTATGCCAAATTATTTATAACCGCTTGCCATTGCCATCCTGTACTCGTGTCAAATGCTGCAGCCGAATAAGCTGTGATTGCTAAAAGGCTTGTTCCCTTGTAGACACACCAGAGACAATGGGCCCCTCAAGGGGAAGAGGGACAGCGGTCTCAGGGTGACGTCACGCAGTCCATCTCTAGTACCGCCAAATGGATTTGCCTCAAGCAGCCTGCCCTCTACTTGGCACAGTGACGTGTCTTGCCCGGTGTGAATGGCTTCTTTCCTGATGAGAATATCCAGGAGAAAGGGGAGACTAAGACACTGGGATCCATCTCAGCCTCTTCTGCAGGGCCAGCTGGGCCATCTAGAGGCCTTTGTGATCCACAGCACATGTGGCCTTTCTAAGCTGTTACCATGACTGTCCTGTGGCACCTGCAGCTTCCATGGGGACCTCTGTGGGCGTCAGGAGGGAGGGAAGGGGGATGAAGGGCAAGATCAAGAGTTCTGGCTCTCACAGGCTGTGTTTGATTTGCTGAGTCACCTTAGCCACTAGTCAGATATGATGGGTCATGCTGAGACAGGTGCCCAGATGCAGGGTTCCTGCCTGCATCTCTGAGTGGTCAGAGATGTCAAAGACACCAGTGAGCCCAGCATTTCCCACAGTGGAGGTGGAGCAGGGCTACGTGGAGACAAAGCCAAGGTCTCCTTCCCAGAACCTTACGCCCCAGGAAGGCTCTGATCATCCCCGTCCCAGCCTGAAATCCCCGCTCTCGGCTTTCTAAAATCCCGTCCTAGCTTACACATCTCACAGCTGGGACAGGCTACAGTTGTCAAGGTGGGGATTTCGTGGTGGATTCTCTGTTTCAAAAGGGGCAGAGATGTAACTTCATGTCGAATTGGAATCAACTCTGTCTAGGGGTGTGTGTGTGTGTGTGTGTGTGTGTGTGTGTGTGTGTGTGTGTGTATACAGGTGGATCATACCCCTTTTAGTTCGTGTGTATCTGCGTGTATGCAGGTGGACCATTCCACTCTTAGCTCATGTGTCTGTGTGTATGCAGTGGGCCATTCCACTTTTAGCTCATGTGTGTGTCTGTGTGTGTATACAGGTGGACCACTCCACTTTTTAGCTCCTATTGATGCACCAAAAGCAAGTGCCTCATTTCTGTGCCAAATGTTTGCCTTGGTCCTTAAGGACCTCCTTCGTGGACACACTCTGGTGTGCCTGTTAGAGGAAATGTGCCACCGTTCTCTAGAGGCCCCATGTCTTCCACAGAGGCTTCTAGTGTGTTTTTTTCAGTTATTCCTATGCAGCTAAAATTCAGATGGGTAGGGGTGGGGACTGAAGTTTGTGCTCTGGCCAAGAAGTGCCACATCCTATGGTTTATATGCAAATGTGGCCCAAAGACCTCCAGCCAGGTTGCTTGTCCTTCTGCTGGAGGGGGAGAGGGCCTAATTAGAAATCCACTGGGCAGAGCTGAAGCACAGCCTTCCAATGAATTGAATGCCACCACAAAGGTTGGCATGGGGCACATCCAGGAAGCCACATGAGTATGCTTTTGAAATTGACTGACCAGGTCTGATCTTTACTCAAGGTAAAAGTGGTCAAGGGCATCAAGGGATTTGCTCTGAGGAACCACAGGAAGACAGCTCTCCAACTTTCTAGGAGCTGGTAGGACTGGGTTGTGTCTCTGTGTAATGTGTATATTGAACAGAACAAGATGAGACAGAGCACCATAGACTATACTGTGTGCTCCAAAGCACTGGGAAGGGACATTGCCCAGGCTTTTGCCACGGGGCCATCAGTTGGTATACTCTTCTGGGAGTGAATTCAGTGATGCCCACCACTTGCAGTAGATAGCCAGGGTCCCATTAACCTTCTCATTAATGGTTGTCTTATAGTTTCCAGTGTTGGGCTGTCCCCATGTTAAAAGCCACTGCACTTACCCTCAGTGTCAAAGACTTTGTAATGCCGCCTTATCTGTCTGTACCTTTTAGCACAGTTTTCACTATTCTATATTGTAAAGAATATATATCCAGTATGTAAATGAGTGTTCTATAAACCTTTTGTATAGGCATTTCCTCTGCTCTTTAAATATCAGCCTTATTCAGAGTATAATAAAAATTATGACCTTGGTAAGTCCAATGAAATGGGTGTTCTGTTTATTAAGTCTTCTGTGTGCGTCCGTGTGTGTACACCTGTGCATTTGCCCCCGTGTGTCTGTGAGGGTGGGTGCACACGTGCCTGCCATGTGCAAAGGTCAGGTGACCACCGTGGTGGTTGCTCCTCAACTCCCACCTTGTTTGAAACAGCCTCCTCTTGTTTGCCACATATGCCAGGAAGTTCTTCCGTGGACTTCCTGGCGTTCTCTTCCCTCCACCTCACATCTGGCCATGGGAGCGATGGGACTATGGACACAGGTTACTACACCAGCTTTATGGGGTTCTGGGTACTTGCAGTTAAGTCCTCATGCTTATCTGACAAATACTTTTCCCCGCCGGGACATCTACCTTGCTCCAAGCAGTGCGTGCCCCAAACTACGTTGAGTCTGTAAGTACAGTGTCTGTGTGTGTGCCAGCGTTTGAGTGTGGGGTTTTGTTGTTTTCTTTTCTGATATCTTATGTTCAACTACCTACTTACATGTTTTGCTTTTGAGAACATATTTTAGGATGACTGTCCAAAGACATTGGAAACCTTGTATTCAGATTATCTTTAAATTGCCAGACCAGGTATGGTGGCACACACTTGCAATGCCAGCACTTGGGAAACAGAGGAAGAAAGATTGCCTCAAGAACTAACAGTATGACTGGAGAAATGGCTTAGTGGTTAAGAGCACTGGCTGCTCTTCCAGAGGACCTGGGTTTGATTCCCAGTGGCCTCGTGGCAGCTCACAGTTTTCTGTAACTCCAGTTGCAGAGGATCTGACACCCTCATGCAGACATACATGTTGGCAAAACACCAATGCAAACAAAATAAAAGTTTAAAACAAAACAGTAAAAAGTGAGGACCCCCCGTGTAATCTTAGGACTCAAGAGGCTAATACAGAAGTTTGCTATGAGTTTGAGGGAAGTGGGCTGCATAATGGACTCCAGGCTAGCCTGTGCTACAGAGTGGGGCCCTCTCAAAATCCAGATACTTTTTAAAAAGTGATAGCAGTGACCTGTGGAGGTAACTTAGAAATAAACCTTTGCCGCACAGGCCTCATGGCCTGAGTTTGGTTTCTGGGGTGCAAAGGGAGACAACTGAAGTTTTCCTCTGACACTTGCACACATGTTCACACAGTATGATAATAAATAGCATCTTTAATGGATTGATAGCTGTGTAGAGGGGTGATGGCGGCAGTGGGCTGGTTTTGCTGCCACTGCCACTGCACCCCAGCTCCATGCTGGTTCCAGGAAAGGACTCCTGCTAGCTGTTTCTGCCTGCACTCTGAACATTCTAAGCATGGAGCAGCCAGGACACCCAACACTGCATAGCCCTCAGCCTTCCTTCATCACCTCCCCTGGACTGTGGATCTGCTGGCTTCTGCTCCCTTCAGCTGACCCCATCCTTTTGAGTCAGAGGTCAGGACCAAGGTCTATCCGCTAACCTACTAGGTAGGCTGTATCAGGCCCAGTGTGATTATGGACAGATAATAAACACAACTAGCGATTGCTCTGTGGGCCACATTTCCTTGTGCGGTTGGCCTTTGAGGTTTCGATGACAGTCATCTTATACCATCATCACATGCATTCTGCAGGAAGGTGGGCTTGACATGATGCAGGCGTTCAGGATTGAGAGCAGACAGTAGCACGTTCAGTCCCAACGGCGAGCTGTCAGTGGATCCCGGAAGCCAGTTACTGCCTGACATGTCATTATGGTTCCAGTAGGGTGTATGGTTCCAGCATAGATGTAAAAATCATTTGCTGAATGTGACAGCGACGCACCCTTGGTGTTGATTGCAGTGGCGGGGCTTTTAGAACAAACATAGTCATGTTTCTAAATCCCTGGGCACTGAAGATGAAGTGACAGAGGAGAGGTCTCAGTAGACAGGTCACGCCTCATGACCTATTGGGCCGGATGCCTGTACCTATCCTCTGAATCTAGTGTGGTGTGCAGTAGACACCCAGGAAACCCGTGCTGAGGTTACAAGTCATGGCTTCTATGGCTCCCTAGAGTTGAGTGCCACAAGAGCATTCTGATCGCCTTGATTAATCTCTTGAGGTAGAGTGACGGCTTCTTGGGCAGGCCTCCAGAAGAGGAACTGGAGTTCATCTTGGGACCTGGGGAATTAGCAGAAAGGATGCTTGATACCACAGAAACTGGCCATATCGGGACCCATCGGCCAACATGCTTGTTGAGTTAGCTAATGAAAATGTATAAGCCACAAATGACAACTAAAGTTACCAGAAATCAGACTACTCTGAAACCTGGTTAGAGGCAGTTAGACAGGGTGTGGACTCAATAAAATGACACCCACCAGATTGACCAAGATGTTGATGCTATTCCAGAGAGACTCCCAGGTGACTGGGAGATGCTGAGGGTCCTAAACTGAGAGCTCTCAACCTCACCAGGGAAGCACACCTTCCACAGGTGGAGAAATCACCACAGCAAATAGGACTTAAAGAAAACCTCTCCCTGCTTAGAATCATCTCCATGCGAAGCGGGAGTCTTTGTTGGCTAAAACTTAATTTCCTTAAAGGCATTAAAAACTCGCTTCTATTTTCAATGTGGTTGTGCTAACCAAAAAAGACACATACTTTCAAGCTTTTTAGAATTGCGTTTATTTGGATAAATCTGTACTGTAGCCAACTCTGTACTACATTCCTGCTTAATGGTATTAGCGATACCAGAGTTCAGGTTCATAGGACTTAATTTCTCTATTAAACCATCATTGATTATGGAAATAGTGTCCTAAGCAGTATGCAGATTAACAACATACTTTTATTTCATTACTTCTTTCAAGATAGTCACTTATACTCAGAAGAATAAGACAACACTCTAAATAAGATACTAAGAAAATAAGATGCACAGATGTATGTAGTGAAAGTAAAGCTAGGAGTCTTAGATATAAAAAAAAAGTTATTTAAAATGTCTGTTAAAGATTTAATTGGTTAAAAATGTAAGATTAAGAAAATAGAGTTGCTATTGTTTTGAGAGTTTAAGTAAAGAACAAAAAAAAACTGGGGATGGGGGATGGAGAGAAAGCCTCTCCCTGCAGAGGGCCTGACCTTCCCCTTTCCTACCGACAGATTTACAGCAGTTTATCGGCCCTGGAAAGCTGGGCTGGTTGAACTGTGAATGGAACCACAGCCCGCAGAGCAGGCCCTCACCTGCTCTCAGCATAACGAGGGTGCCATCCTCTCAAGTCAAAGATCCAAGACCCAGATGCTGCCAGGCTCGTTGTTAATAGGCAAAATGTCTGAAATGCCAATGGAAAATGACCTATCATACCAAGAAATGCTGACAAGGCTGAGAAAGATTCTGCCAACATCAAGATGCACCAGAGGCTAGATTTTAAAGTAGCCCTCATAAAAATGCTTCAGCAAACAAATACAGATTCTCTCAACGGAAAAGCTTTAAAAACCACCTAGATAAAACAGAGGCTACAAACTTAGAAATATGCATACAGAAGTCTAAAGTCAAACCTTCCTAGGAGCCCGGGCTTATGGTCAGAATGGAAAGCACGCCTCTGCAAGCACAAGGACTTATCCTTGAGCTCCACAATTCATGCAAAGATGGTGGGTCTGGTGACACCCAATTGTAATGCCAGCACTGGGCAGTGAGATGGGAGAGGGAGCTAGATAGGGACACGCTAGCTGGATGCTTGAGCTCCAGGCCAGTAAGAGACCCTGTCTCAGGAGAGGTGAATGGTGGTCCTGAGGATAACATGAGAGGTTGTTCTCCGACATAAATACAAACACACACACGCACACACACACACACACACACACACACACACTGACAGCAAAGTGGATGAGACAGAGGACAGGACTGGTGAACTTATTGGTACACCAGTGGAATTCAAGCAGACTAACACAACAAAAGAAAAAACCCTCAAGCCTGGAGGCCTGCAGACACTAACAAGAGTGCCAACCTACAGATCACTAGAGCACCAGGAGAGGAGGAAGACAGAGAACGAAACAGCACTTAAAGAAATAGTGGCCCCACACTCCGCAAATCTGGAGGAGGGGGAGTATAGATTTATAGATACAAGAAGCCAACTAAATAATAACCACCAAAATCTACACTGCAGGCTAAGGGAAATAATCCAGACATGAAAAGTAATATTTCCTACTTTCATTTCTTTGTAGACTCTAAAAGATGTAAAGACAGAAAGGAGTGTGGAATGGACCAAATATGGACAGTGAGAGAAACAATTGGAGTGACAATCAGAAAGGTTGTAGAAAAACTGAACAGCAGAAGCTCCCAGCAGTTTCTAGCTGACATACAGAACATCCCACAGAAAGAATAAAGTCAGGCGCTTTCCCAAATCCTCATGGAATGTTCATCAAAGCAGATCATGCTCTCAGACAGACAAAATTCGACAAAATTCAACATCACAGCGTCTGTTCTTGGATCATAAGGAATTATACTTGAAATCAATGAAGTGACATGGGGATAAGATACCTCAAACCACATAGATGCTAGAGAGCCCTCCTCTAAGTAGAGTGGTGGTGGGACCAAGGAAGCTTAGATGGAGATGTTTTACATAGAACGGAAACCAATGAATTCTGTAGCAAACTAGCACCCACTGGAGGTGGCTGAAGCAGAAATGAGACTGAAATTTATAATTCTGAATGCTTGTGCTAGAAATGAAAAGTCTTAACAGCAATGACAGGGTGTGGCCTGGGCTGGGCTGGGTAGCAGTGAGGCCTACCACCCCAGTCCATGCATGACCCACCCCAGATACTGGAATCACTATGCTCCCCCAGTGCTGTGTGGGGCCTGAGATGGACCTGTTTGTAAGTACTTCAGACAGCCATTTAAGGAGGCTTAGAAACATCCACCACCACTTCACAGGGGCTTCCTGAGGCTAGGAGACAAAGCCACCAGCAACTGGATAAGTCATATACAACCGAGATGAAGTTTAAGCAGCCTGGGCCAGAGAAGGCAGGTGCTAAAGCCTCCCTCTAGGTTATTTAATTTATCTAAATATAAAAGTAGAGGGCAGAGGGGCAAAGAGGCAAAGAGGGCACATGTCAGAAAAGGACTCGGAGGGAAGGGGGGTGTTGGTGGTGTGCATTGGTTCTCACTAAGACAATTAACTGAGCTGTTCCCTTGTGTACTTTTCTCCGAGTCTCTCTAATTCCCAGCTTATATTTTTACAATTCGACTTTTTAAATCCCTAAAGGTAAGGGAGGTTTTGGCTGCCCGCTTCTTACAGGGCAAGTCCTCAAGACTGGCATGCAAGGAGGTCAGGCTCATGTTCCAGGGGTACTTGGGCAAGTGACATTTGTCCTTTATCCGTCAGCTATGCTGCACAGTCAGCACATGTCCCTCTTCGTTCAGAGACTAGCTCAGGAGTGTAACGGAGCTGCTTTTCCAGCCTACAATGGTGGGCAAAGACGGGTATGGAGAGTGTCACTAAAAGCTGCATCACTTTGGCAAAGATCATCCAGAGTCTTCTTACATGGATGTGTCTGAGGTGGGTAGATACTACAGTGCCAGAAACTCCACAGTTTCACGGACCATGCCAGGTCTCCTGGGAAAACTCTATAATGACTCTACAGGGTCTATAGAGCAGACAGTGGCTAAGTGCCAGAGGGCATGCACTGTGGTGTGGGTTGGTTTATGTATCCAAGCTGCCACCCTAGCAATCACTAGCCTGGGCACAAACACACGTGTTTTCCCTCCATCTGGGTGAGGATATGACCTCAAATCCTAAGTCAACAAAAATTACCTCTGTGCTCGGGGTTGATAAATCCCTTCCCTCCTGCAGTACAACCTGGCTTATGATTAACTTTTCACAGGTGCAGTGGCCTTGCCTATGTTTAGCAGTTTGAGAACAGGGAAGCGACCTCGGCTACTAGGATGTGACTCCCGGTGGAGGTCATGTCCACGGAGTGTCTTCCTTCTCCGACTGTCTTGGCAGTGGCCCAGTCTCTATTCACAGATCATGAAGCTCAGGGTTGGGCCTCGGCCACCAGGGAAAGGAAAAAGACAAGAATGTGTTGCTTTACACTGCTCTTCCTACACCCTGTCTTCCCTCCTTACTCAGGATACCCAGCAAGCCAGCAGGGGACACTGCAGGATCTCAGTCCTGTCTTTCCCACAGCACTGACTTGTCTTCATGGGCACCCCCACCCCCTCCCACTGAAGGGCAGGCTGCCTTCCATTCTAATGCCACGATTCAAGCAAAGCCTCCACGAAGGGAGCCAGCCAGTTGTTGAGCAGTCAGTGAGGTGGTCCTGTCCCCTGGTGGTTAGCCTGGCTTCCTACAACAGGGCCTCTTCATAATCTAGTCACTTCTCTTGTCCAGTGTTGCCGGCTTAGAAAGGAGGATCTGGGAAATGGCAAATATTAGCCGCCTTGGAGAGTGGTTCACAACCTAGGCTCGTGACCCTTTTCACATGTGTCCCATAGCAGATATCCTGTATATCAGATGTTTATGCTACAGTTCGAAACAATAGCAAAATTACAGTTACGAACTAAAACAAAATAATTTATGGTTGGGGGTTCACTGCAACATGAAGCAAGCTATTAGAGGGTCGTGGGGTTAGGAAGGTTGAGAACTACTGCTTTAGAGTTTAAGAGTGTGGCTGCTGAAGCCCTGCTGCTTATAGCTGGGGTTGGACCTGGACTCCATGGTAAAGCCTATTACTCATTATCTCATTAGCTATTAACAACTGCAGGCCCCAGCCCTTCCCGGTCCTCACAGGTGAAACCTGATTGGGCTTGTAGAAACCAGGATCACAGAGAAAATCAAACAAGTGGCTGGAATGTGCCCAACAAGGCCTCCTTTCTCAGCCTTACGCCTCTTTTAAAAAGTACCAGCAGGGTGGTGTTATCCCCCCCCCCCCCCCCACACACACACACAATTTTGAGATGGTAGTAGTTGAGAAAGGACTCTGAAAAACTGAGCTTGGTCTCATAAGTAGGTGTCACAAATAGCCACCCATCCTCTGTAATGGAACATCCCCCTACCCCCCCCCCCCCCCACACACACAGAGCTAGCAAACATGAGCTAGTGAGAATGGAGAACCCAGCTAGCTTGGAGGGTGACCTGGTGGCTGGGGTTACCTTGACCTTGTGGTCCCCCCGACGTTCCCCAGGAGCTGAAGCAGGCACTATGGAGGTTGCTAACAGAAGGAGAGGGGTTTCTCTGCTATCCTTTGTTCACCCTCTACGTGTGAAGATGTTCTAACAGTTTAACTTTGTGAGTAGGACGGTAGCTATGTCACCTATGACTTCCATGCACTGTAAAGCCCCGGAGCCTCCTGCCTGCACCTGTTTCCTCTTTATTTTCACTGGGAGCATAGTTCTCTGGCTATTCCATATGCATACATATGCATAAATGCATTTCTGTATCTGGAGACCAAACAAAAGTAGCTTTCTCTTTGGGATAGTGGGCATGCTCTCAAAGTATGGTGATGGTGGACTGTGAATACATTCTAATGGTTTAACTTTGCGAGTCACCCATGACTTACATATAACAGCCACTGTGAAGGAAATTTTCAACACCAAAGATGAGCCCCAGAGTCCTTGGGGATGGTGACAGCTGTTGAATATCCTCTCCCTGCTGACTACCTACTAGGGAGTAAGGTCCTGAACAGGCCATTTTGGAGATCAACCCTTCTAAACTCAGCTGAAAATGAACTTTACCCATGGATACTTTTCTGGTTGGTGTTGACTTAAGAAACAAGAAGAATGTGTGATGGATGGGCCCTTGAAAGCAGTGTTTTCATCCCTCCATTTGTGCACGGCGTTTCCATACAAAACAGAGCACTATCCTAGGAGGGAAAAGATATCATTTACTCTGAGCCAAATATGAATGGCTATTGGCTGGGAATATGGATCTAGGTTGCTTCAGACGATATATTACAACCTGAAAATTGTTGTATGAGCTGTTATAGTTACATAGCAAAAAATTAATAATCAAGTTGTTTTTAAAATACCTCATGGTGGGAATAGCAGGGACAGCAAAGCAGGGAGAACTCTAGTGTACGTTTAGGTGCTTGGCTTTTGAATTAATAAGAATCAGTGGCCTACTAAGATAACACATTCTAAAGGATTTGCCTGCTAGCTGAAAAGTTTTGGATCAGAGAGGTGGCCAATGAACAGCTATTAAGGGGACTTAACAGCCCAAGATGGCTTTGTCTCTGGATCTGTAACATCCCAGCTCTCCATAGGCACAACAGTTCCAATCAGTCTGATTAATCAGCCTTGTGAAATCTTTATTACAGGTGTGACCTTTTGCTGGGAACTTCAATGCACTAGTGTCACCTAAGCCCCAGGAGCAAAGTGTGTTGAAGACAGAGGGTCAGGGGTAAGTACCAAGGAGAGCTGAGAGATGGAAGAATTGAGACAGGCAAACCTCCGAGATACAGTGTGCCCTGGGAGGAAGACCTCAGGGGATTAGCCAGTTGTCCCAAAGACTTGGGTGTGACTTCACAGCTTCACCTTCGATGAAGGAAATCCAGCATGAAAATAGGGGTGGGAGATTGGAGAGGAGGGCGCCGCTCCGAGCCAGGTGTGATAGTAATTTGTGTTGTCAGCTTGACTGGATGTAGAATCACCTAGGAGACAAACCTCTGAGTGTGGCTGAGGCTGTTTCCGGGGAGCCTTAACTGAGGTGGAAAGACCCATCCTGAACTTGAGTGGCCATTCTCGGGGCTGGGATTGAATAAAACAGAGAAAGCAAGCTGACTGGTGGTGTTGCTCTCTCCTTCTCTGCCTCCTGTGCATGATGTCACCAGCCGCCCCAAGCTCCTGTTCGGTTCCCCCTTTCCCACCATGGTGGAGTGTACCTTTAAACTGTGAGCCAGAGGAAGCTCTCCCTCCCTCCTTCCCTTTTCCCCTCCCTCCCTCCTTCCCTCCTCTCTTCCTCCTTTCTTCATTTGGTTCTTGTCAGAGCAACAAAAAAAGCTACTGAAGTATCAGGCAAGGAGGAGCCCAGTACAGCGTCGGGAAAGTTTCATTTCTGAACTCAGTTACATTAACAAGGAACCTTTACGATGTGCTTCCCTGTGCCAGGCTTCATCCTGTAGTCTTCAGCACTACTCACCACCCACTGAGGTGGATAGGAGCAGGAAGAGGCTCACTGTACAGCTGAGAAACTGAGGGGAGCCCACAGAGGCCATTGTCAGTAGAGCTGAGACTAGTCCCCCACAAGAGGCCGTGTGGATCCTGTGTGCTGCTCCGGAGGGCTGCAGGCTCTCACCTTTCTCTGCTGCCTTCTTCCCCCTGGAACCTCCTGAACACTCTCCCTAGTTTTTTCCCAAAGAGGCTCCCTCCCTCGTCTTTAAATAAAACAAAACAAAACAAAACAACAACTATAAAATGTAAATCCTCCTGAGTAGGGTGATTTGGTCCAAGGCATGAAAACTGTGTTATTTCCAAACATGGATCAATGGGAGCCATGCAACTAGAGTTGAATGCATTCTGACAGCCCCATCAGGCTAGGCTCAGCTATGATTCCATAAGCCAAAGGAAGAAAAGAGTAGACAAAACTGAAAATCAGAGCAAGAAGACATAACAACCTGGCCACATTGGGAAGAATAGATAAAAGGGTCCAATCAGCCCACTTCATCTTCCAGATATGAGCCCTAGGATTTCATAAAGACAGAACTGCAGCAAGAACAGGAGGGTGCATAACTGAGCAGCCTGGTTAGCTGCAGTCTGGGTAAGTTCAGCTCAGGTTCTTCAAGGTCATCTAGAGAAGCCCTTCTGCCTGTCATGTGTGCAGGGATAGATCTGGTTCCTACAAGATGATCATTTCTATTTAAGGGTGCAGCCTTATCCACATGGGAAATTGCCCTCACTGGGGTGGGAAGTGGGGGGGGTCTGTCCTGCTTCTGGAATCCAAAGTGATGGCAGGTTTATGTTAATGACATCCTTACTATGCCTTCAGCCTTGAAATGGGATGGCTTAGGTTACGTGGACAGATACTCCTTGAGTGAGAAACACTGACACAAAGTGAAGGAGACAGACCTAAAAAGAAGGCCAATGTGCAAGGCTCTCATTCTGTCTTCAGTTATCTTGTGTAGCAAGAGTCCTTGCTTGTTAGAAGTGTCTTTTCCAGGTGCTCGTCATCATCACATGGGTTCTCAGAGCTCTGAGGAGTGACATCCCTTTGCAGACAACTTGCCACAGGCTTGCCCCAAGCACGTGCTGACCCCCCTTCTAGCCCACCTGCTTCCCCCACAGCAGGATGACACCCTCCCATTTGTCTCCAGCTGAACTCTTTGATCCCTTTTTATCTGTAATGGCATCTGCTGTTCCTGCTTTTCTCCCCACTTTCCCTATACCCCTGCTGTGACATCTCAGTTCCCAGCCTTTCCTTTGCCCTCACCATTTCCATTGAACTTGTGTCTCTTGAAGAATACTACTCTTGGGGAGATGTGATCAAAAGTTTACTCACCCCAGAGAGTAGATTGACGGCAGACCAAATGAAGGATACAACCAAAGTCCAACTTCATGAGCCAATAAGTCATATTGGAGTCACTTACAGGAATCTGGGTGAGGGGTTAATTACAAGAGCAGAAATGACTTAATGACAGCAGTGTCACCAAAACCTCATTCTAGAAGGGATGTCAGCTCATGAAAGATGGAAACCTGGCGCTCACACTGCTCACAGAAAAGCACTTGAGGGACTTGGATCGTTAAAAACACATGGTTGTCCCTGTTCCTTTACCTATAACCTGTTATCCACCAAGAAGGCTAGAAGTGGATGTGTTTAATAGCCCGGTGACCCGTGCACTATCTGTGTGTCTGAGACCAAACTGGACTCTCCCTCGGACCCTTATCATGAGCTTGTTTTTTTCTAGTTCACCTATAGAACTTATTTTTATGGAAGGTGTCGCATGCATTCAATCTCTAGAACCCATGTTTATGGAAGGTGTCATACGTACTTCACAAAGAGTTTCAATCTAGTCATGTCTTGCCAGTCGAACTCCTTTTCCCTGCCTGTCCTGCCACAGTGGGCACTCAGCTTCACAGCCAGCAGGTCCTGAGGGGAAGAAGCAGGAGGCAGGAATGACTGTGTGTGTGTGTGTGTGTGTATGTGTGTGTAAGAGACCTCAGGCAGCAGTGAGCTCATGAGAAACAGATGTCTAGGAAGACAGCTTCAGTGAGATAGCTCATTTAATTGGAGAGAACATTTCAGAGTCCCTCTGTGGCAGGCTCCTGTCCTGTTCCCTGTTTCCTGAAAAGCTCTACCCAGTAGGGTATCAAAGCAGATGCTGAGACTTATGGCCAACCTTTGGGCAGAGTGCAGGGACTCTTATGAAAGAAGTGGGAACTAGTAAGAACCTGGAGAGGACAGGAGGTCCACAAGTAGAGCAACAGAACCAAAAAATCTGGGCAGAGTGGTCTTTCCTGAGACTGATACTCCAACTGAGAACCATTCATGGAGATAACCTAGAACCCCTACACAGAGGTAGCCCATGGCAGTTCAGTGTCCAAGTAGGTCCCATAATAATGGGAACAGGGACTGTCTCTGACATGAACTGATTGGCCTGCTCTTTAATTACCTCCCCCTGAGGGAGAAGCAGCATTACCAGGCCACAAAAGAAGACAATGCAGCTACTCCTGATGAGACCTAATTGACTAGGATCAGAAGGAAGGGGAGAAAGACCTCCCCTATCGGTGGGAGGGGCATGGATGGAGAAGGGGAAAGGATGGTGGGATTGGAAGGGGAGGAGGGAGGGAGCTACAGGGGAGATACAAAGTGAATAAATTGTAATTAATAAAAATAAAAATTAAAAAAGCAAGAAAAAAATTGGAGAGAACAAAGGCTATTTAAACCTTTGTGGGGTGAGTATGGGTTATCTGGGTGAGTGCACATCATTGGCCAGGGCCAGGATGCTGAGGATGTCTCATTTGCATAAGGAGGAATTCCACGTTTAACCAGGCTGCCAGGCTATGGGACCTACTAAGGGATGTCGAGGGTTGGGTGCAGGGCTACATGCACTGGGAAATGCAGGCCTGGAGCAGGGAATTTTTGGTCCTACTCCTGCTGATCTCAGAACTAGATTTATAGGTTTGGACACGTCTTGCCCCCAACCTTGCTTCCAACCAGCTCCCATGGTTATACACCTCCCTGGCCCCACCACATCTGATCTTTATTTTACTGACTCTCCCTCAAGAAGATTTATGCTTTACTATGTGAATGGGATTGATTTAATTATCACCAGAAAAGGTTTTACCAAATTGTGCTGTGCTTACATATAACTAAAATAAACTACTCAGGGTCAGACTCCTGAAGTTTGAATGGACACCTATTACTTAGGTGTGTTGAACTGAAATGCCTTCTTGCAGAGGATGTCACAGATCATCACTCTGCTGGTGGCGGAGGTCACAGAGACCCTTGTACTCACTGTACAACTTGCAGGCAGCTCAGTGGTTGGAGAATCTCTTCAACCACCAGCTAAGCCAGGTGACTTAGCTGGCTTTTGCTTCTTCCAGGTAGCTCAGCTTCTCTGGCAATGTCTCGGCAGTCCTTACAGCTTATGTATGCTTGAGAAGGGAGAAGCCTAGGGAATCTAATCAGTTTCAGGGTCTTCCTGAATCCTTTAAAGTTATTAACTTCTGAGTTTAAGGTGCGTTCCTGCAGGAATGTTTCTTCCCCCTCAAAAGTCTTATTGTTTCACATCCCTTTTAACTTCCTGTATTTTTTTAAAATTTTTTATTTATTTTTATATTAATTACAGCTTATTCACTTTGTATCCCAGCTGTAGCCCCCTCTGTCATTCCCTCCCAATCCCTGCCTCCCTCCTTTATCTCCTCCCATGCCCTTCCCCAAGTCCACTGATGGGGGAGGTTCTCCTCCCCTTCCACTGACCCTAGCCTATCAGATCTCATCAGGACTGGCTGCATTGTCCTCCTCTGTGGCCTGGTAAGGCTGTTACCCCCTCAGAGAAGTGGTGGTCAAAAAGCCTGCCACTGAGTTCATGTCAGAGACAGTCCCTGTTCCCCTTACTAGGGAACCCACTTGGAGACTGAACTGTCATGGGCTACCTCTGTGCAGGGGTTCTAGGTTATCTCCATGCATGGTCCTTGGTTGGAGTATTAGTCTCAGAAAAGATCCCTGGGCTGAGATTTCTTGGAACTTCCTGTGTCTTAATGAACTTTTCTCCAAGATGGAGGTTTATCTTAGAGGAAATTGCTGTATAATGTTTCTTTTATTTCATTTTATTTTTATTAAAAAATACTTTTGAGGCAAAATTTCAAGTAATCCAGCTGGTTTTGAACTCACTATGTAGCCGAGCGTGGCCTTGAACTTCTGACTCTCCTCCTGTCTCCACCTCCAAAGTGCACAGGTTTATAGTTTATGGAGTATGTGGGGGGGGGAGGATGAAGGGTTTTGCACATTGGGCCTTGTACATGCTAAATAAGTACTCTACCATCTGAGTTACAGAGATTTTTTGGGAGGAAAACACCTCCAGCAGGGTGTGAGGCCTCTGAGAGGACAACAGGTTCCCAGAGCACCACTCAGGTGCCCACCTTGAAACAACCCAGGAAAGCGTCCTCTATGCCAGAATGTTTATGAGGTCTCATCACTCAGGGAAGCTGCAGACGCTCATATACCAGGCACAGGATGAGGCAGAGATCGCAACGCGCACACGCGTGCGCGCACACACACACACACACACACACACACACACACACACACACAGCTAGAAAAAGAGAGAGAGCACTGTTTACTGAGGCAGTAATATAGAAGGGCATTATAAGATCTCTTGCACTTTGTTCTGTATTTACGATCTATTGTACTTCCCATCCAGAGGGGTTTGTGGGGCTGAGGGCAAAGGGACTTCCTCTAGTTTGGTCTTGAGATCTTGAGATCTACCCTGACAGCTCCAAGGATTTGCTCGTTGATGTCAACAGTTCCTTCACCTTTCATAGGATGGCAAGACGCCTTGGTGTTCATCTGTGGGCAAGCATAGCTCCAGCAGACACCCTTGGGCCTCTTAGTGAAAGTGTGTCAAATTGACACCTACCAAGATGGCCAGGAGCAAAATCAAGGCTTCTCAGGTGAGACACAGAACACAGTATGACAAAGCCCATTATATAACAATGTGATAGCGGCAGGGTGCTCCACCAGTAGGCTGAGGGAGAGCGGGAGAGGGAAAGAATCTTATATACAAGGAGAAAGGGGGCTGGGAATGCAGACATGTATAGTCTCTGTTCTGCACAGGATGTAGGGCTCTCTCACAGGGAGGCGATCACTGAAAGCATAGTTAGATGCTGCGGGAACAGAGCTGAAGGGCACCCACTGCCCCACCTCTGTGTTTTGTGTTTTAAGGGTCGTTGTCTCGGGGCAAGGGAGGCCAGCAGGTGGCGCTCGCGCTCTTCCAGGATGGCCAGGATCCGGGCGCTGGAAAGACTGCAGGGACTCTGCACAGCTACTTGGGCCCTACCTGGCTGGGTAGTTCCTAATGATCGGTGCCACCCCCAGGGTAGGCATTGAGGGAAGTCGCCTGGTAGAGAGCAGTGAGCTAACTGAAAGGCTCTTTCAGCGTTTCTCAGGCGAAGTGACAGGGAGACCCTAAGCAAGAACAGACAGGAAGCCTTCAAAGCCCGCTTTGGGGGTCCTGGGGACACCTGAACCAGTCCTGTTGCTACAAGTATTATAGTCACTTGTATACAGGATGGGCCCAGGCAGCAGCCTCTCTCTACAGCACTCCCTCTGGGTGGGTGAGGACTGGAGGACTTCTTGTGGGCTCATTCATTTTCACAACTTGCAAACAACAGATGAAACTCCCTCGGCAGGAAGCCAGTAAAATAGCTAGTGGGCTCTGCACCTAGCAGCTGACTTCTGGAGGGACCCACTCTCCCATCCTGCAGAGGAGGCCTGTGGAAACTGATTCCTCTGGAAGAGTAACCAATGCTCTTAACCTCCGAGCTATCTCTCTAGGGGAAACTGATTCCTGAGTTGTGGTGTGAATTTAAAGTGCAGGCACAGAAGGGGAGTGAGGGTATCCAAAGTGTGGAGGGTATCCAAAGCCGACATGTTTTGTTCCCTTCCACAGGAGCTAGGGCCCAAGAGGCATTTGCATTCTCCAGTTGTCAGATGCTTGTGACCCTGACATACAGTTTATACTGAAAACACAGGGGGTCTTGATTTTTTCAGCCTTTACTGCTATAAATTTTGCTAATTTACATTTTATTTTTAATAATCTTCACAAGGCGACTGAATGTAATTGGTCACAGGGCTGCCTGCTTTAGTACATTTTTGGGCTCAGAATCCTTAGTATCAAAAACTAGAGCAGAAGACACCTCATTTGTTTTATGTTTTATTTTGGGGGGTATTGGCGCTAAGGAAATCATCAATATACAAATATGGATATATTTATGTAGTAATATGGCTTGAAGCAATTAAAATTATGAAGATGTGAAAATAATTTCATTCTATAGGTGCTTAGAGAAATGTGGTATGCCTATGGAATAAAATATTACATAGAAATCAAAACAATAGTTCTTAAAATTGTAGATCTTATCATTAAACTGAGGCTGAATAGAGAGATAGGGGACATAAGAAAGAAAGAGACCCATTCTGGATTATGCTGAAGCATCTTTCAAGCCAAAAGTTACGAATTGCAACAAAATCAGTAAACAATTGCTGTGAAGGTTGCAGACAGATATAGTATTTCTTTTACTTTAAATTACTTATATTCTTGTTAAAATAGCAATAGAACAGAGGAAATGCTTCCAGGATGGCCAGGTTGCTTTCCTGGTTATTCTCTGAGAATCATAGAGGTAAGACTGTGAATTTAGTTCACTATCAGTTGTCTTCCTCCCCGGTGACTCTCAGGAACATTCTGTCATCTCAGGACCCACCAATCCTGTGTGTGACCACTGATTGTTAGAACAATGAGGTCTGACCTCTGAGAGGCCCACACCCATGCTGGCAGAGATGCCTTACATTTCCCCCCCAAAACCTCTTCTTCTCTTAAATCTTGTGCTTAAAATCTACATTAAAAAGTCTTTTCATGAATCCCAGGCCCACTTCATAGTGGCTTATCCTGAAATTCTTCTCTAACTGAGTCAAGGCCCCTATAAAAGATAGAGGCAACTTCCCAGGCCACTTTGGGGAAACTGGGTAGAATGGAGCTGAACCTCTATTCCTCCTGCTGCTGACAATATAAGAAAATCCACCCAAATGTATACAGAAAATTTATGTAGGCAAACAAGCCACCGCACAAACTCTGAACATTTCTTTTTTTTTTATTTTTTTAATTTTATTTTTTCTTATCAGTTACATTTTATTAACTCTGTATCCCAGCCATGTCCTGATCCCTCCTTCTCTCCCAGTCCCTCCCTCCCTCCTTCATCTCCACCGTGCCCCTTGCCAAGTCCACTAATAGGGGGGACCTCCTCCCCATTCATCTGATCCTGTTTTATCAGGTATCTTCAGGACTGGCTGCAAAGCTCTCCTCTGTGGCCTAACAGGACTGCTCCTCCCTTGGGGGATGGGGAGGCCAAAGATCCAGTCATTGACTTCCTGTTAGAAATAGTCCTTGTTCCCCTCACTATGGGAAACCAATTGGTTACTGAGCTACCACAGGCTACGTCTGAGCAGAGGTTCTAGGTTACATTCATACATGGTCCTTGGTTGCATGTCAGTCTCAGAAAAGACCCTGTGCTCAGATATATTTGGTCCTTGTGGAGCTCCTATCCTTTCCTCATCAGACTAACTCCCCTTCTTTCTTATGATTCCCTGTACTCTGCCAAAGGTGTCCATCAACGGAGGAATGGGTACAGAAATTGTGGTATTTTTACACAATGGAATATTACTCAGCAATCAAAAA
Organism: Psammomys obesus; assembly: GCF_907164565.1. Taxonomy (NCBI): domain Eukaryota; kingdom Metazoa; phylum Chordata; class Mammalia; order Rodentia; family Muridae; genus Psammomys; species Psammomys obesus. Next base: position 11,320,379 of record NW_026596051.1, read on the forward strand.
GGAGGAAATCATGAAATTTGCAGGCAAATGGTGGGATCTAGAAAAGATCATCCTGAGTGAAATATCCCAGAAGGAGAAAGACAAACACGGTATATACTCACTTATATAGACCTATAAGATATGATAAACATAATGAAATCTACACACCTAAAAAAGATAATCAAGAGAGCGGACATGGGGTAAGATTATCAATCCTCGTTTAGAAAGACAGATGGGATGCACACTGAACATATGACAGGAGTCTATTGAGCACATTTGAAAGACTCTAACTAGCAGTGTTTTCAAAGCAAAGACTCATGACCAAACCTCTGAACCTTTCTTTAGCTCTCAAATGTCCTAGTATCCATTTACAACCAAGCCCTGCTTCCTTTTGTGATCCAGGCAAACACTGGCATTTGCTGTTATTTTTGTCTCTGTAGAGAAAAGTTTTATACCACTGGAATCACATGATCGTGCTCTTGTGAGTCGGCCTTCTCTATTTAGCATGAGTTTGAGTCCATCTCCGCTGCCAGCTCTATCTGTGCTAGCTACCTTCCACCTTAGTGGTTGGTTGTGGCCTTTTTCAGGGTTACTCATTGTTTTGTATATGCATTTGTAACTTAGTGGATGGTTGGACTGCTTTTGTGGGTTTCGAGTTATTGTTCTTTTACAACAGGCATGTCCCATGCCCAGCTTCCATCCCATTCCTTTCCCTAAATTTTTGCCGAGCCCCTCCCTCTCTTCATTTCAAATTCTAAGAGAAGCTTCTAACACCTTCTCTCCTTGGCTCATGTGGCCTAGCTTACAGAAAAGTAAGGTGTAAAATTGCTGAAATAGACGTAAATTTTAGAAAAGACAATAAGTTTGTCTGAAAAGAAAAAGATGTTGCTGACCCCAGAGGTAGAGGTCCCAGATTTTCGATGACCTTTGAAGAATGGCTCTGGAGAAAAAAACCTGCCAACCTTGGGTGTCCCTGCCCAGTGTCTTACCCTAGCCCTTTGTTCCCCTGTGAAAACCATAAAGGCCTTTTGCATTCCTGACTCTCTGAGGTGGAGATTTAAGAAAAGTTTCCTGTAGTTTCCAAGGCCTGACCATGAGTAAGTTTCTTTCCTTCCATTAACGCCCATCTCCAGTTGACCTTAGAATCCCATAGAGTTTCAGTCAGGACTGTGCAGCTCCATAAGATCTTCCTACATGGTGGTAGCATTTTATTTCTTCAGGCATTGTCCCAGGTGTCTTTTCTTTTCATCCTCACCAGCATTGGCTGATGTCTTAGCTATTTCAGTGGAGTTGTGGTTTTAATTTGCGCAGGCACCTGACCCACTGCAGGAAGCCAAAAGAAGTCATAGAGAAGGAATTAGGGGCAGAACTGTGAGAAAGGTCTCCCAATAGCCTTCGATCAACCCAGCTCTTCCCTCCATTAGTTAGCTCTCTGTTGAGAACACCAGAGATAATCAACTTAAATGTTGCAGCTAGATCTACAAGTCCAAGGTGTGGGGCTTAAAAGTATTTACCAGACCAAAGTTGACGTAGAAGTTTTAATAATGAGTAGACCTGTGGCCAGAAACCCAGTGGGTAGTTTCTCAGACAGTACCATTCTCCTTACAGGGAATAGGGTCCTTTTAATAGACAGGAGGGGCAGCTCACCATCTTATTAGGTAGTAAATTTTACATCATTTCTTCTTGTGTCTGGTCCTGTGAGGTGAGCCCCAGTTCATGTTAAGAATTAGGCTGTAATTGCTGGTAGAGCACATCACAGGTTTCTGGATTAGGATTCTCAGCCAACATGGGCTGTTCATTAGAGTGGGGGAATTTTCTTTGTATTTGGGGGGTTTTGGTCCCAACAATAAAGAACAACGGTTTCTTTTAGCTCATGCTTAGTTTGGTAGCTAGTCTGTTCTGCCCAGTTCATGAACCCCAAAAGACCAGGAATAAACAGACTCCGCTGTATATACATGAGGTTCTTTTTATTGTAAATCATTACAAGCTGCAGCTTGGGCCCATACCCCCCCACCGCTGAAGCGGTGGGAGCTGAGCGCCCTGTGCTCAGGTTAGTTGGGTGATTTAAAGATTCCTATCCCTCCCAGCATGTCCAAGGCAGGGGCAATTCCTGCTTGGCAAGCATCTATTGGTCAAAATGCTGCATTTTTAATTGATTGGCTATAAGAAGGTCCCCAGACCATAATGACCTGATGTCTCTCCCTGGGGGATGGGACAGTTTCCTAGCAACTGTATCTCTAGTGGGTGGGGAAAGAATGCAGTAAGGTGACCCTCCCCATCAGGGTGTTATTGGACTTCTCCACCCACCTAGTTCAGGCCTTAATTAATAATAGCTGCTAATTTTTAATCTTTTGGTCTCTCAGTCAAACCATTAGCAGGCTTGGAAGCCACTGAAGATGAACCCCTCCATCAATCTCTTCAAATGATGACTTCATCTCAAATTGCTCTGGTAGTACACTAATTCTAAGAAAAAAAAAGATATCATAATTACTTTATTTTAGCATTGAAATACCACAAGAAATGAGGAAAGAAGCATCAAAATTGTCTCTCCTGTATGGGACAGTGTTGTCAGCTTGACATGATCTAGAATCACGTGGGAGATGGGCCTTAAGAGGTATCTATGATTAGGTTCAAATATGAGTGACTTTGGTGGGAACCCAAATAGAGGTTTACTCACGTACTGGGTTCCAACATGGTGTTAAATAAGCTCCTGAAAGGGAGCCACATCTTACATTGTTCATTAACCCCAAGACTCTTTAGCTATTGTGAGAGATGAGAGTATTGCAGGCCCCGAGTATCATTACAAATTATCCGAGGCCATCTTTAGACCTATTAATAGCCATTCATTCCTTGATCCTTTGTCTGGCCTTACATCCTTGTGATTACCATGTGAAACCTTTGGAATTGTTAACTTGAAGGCCACTAGCTCCTACCAACAGCAAACATGTAGAATGCTGTCAGATAACATTTGAGGCCTGTAGAAGAGGTCTCACTTGCTTATAACTGCCTACCTGTATTTGCCATAAATGTACTGTTTGGAAATTGTCTCTAAAATGTATTATTATTGTTGTTGTTGTGTGTCTGTGATATATATAGATCTGCATGCCACAACATGTATATGGATGTCAGAGGATGATTTTATGGAGTTGGTTCTCTTCTTCCACTTTCACGGGCCTCCTGAGGATGAAACTCAGGTCCTCAGGCTTCCATGGAAAGTGGCTTTATGTACTGAGCCACAGAGCCATCTCACTGGCCCTTGAAAGTATCTTGATTTATGACTTTCTTTGTTCTGTTACTAAAAAAAAAACCCATTAAACTGTTACCATGATGGAACATGGAATTTAGTATTTTTGAGGCAAGCAAGCATAGGAGACAATTTAGTAACCTGGGAACATATTTGATTCGGTTATGCATAAACATCTCCTCTTGTAATAATAATGCACTTGGCAGCATGTACACACACACACACACACACACACCTATCCAAACAATGTACCCAGTGCCCCTTGAGCCTGTAAGACTAGTCATATTCCTATTTCTGAGTAATAGCGTAACTTTCCCCACTTCTAGTAATAATCAAATTTAGGCAGTTTCAGTGCAAAGATATTCCCTATGTATCTGGTATCAAAAATAGAAAAGCCTTGTCCAGTCTGAACTGGTTTTGGGTGCATACTTAGTAAGGTAAAACTGTATTCTTAAGTGAACTTTTAGGGAGACTCCCTATTTTCCATCTCTTGCTTATGCAAATTTTGGTGTACATATGATTAAAATAGGTAGCAATATAGGAAAGGGACATGCCCAGTAGGGAAAATAAACATATGACCTAATGTTTCAATCAAAACAGCTAAGCAAACTATATCTCTTAGTTACCTAACTAGTTCTTGTTCAGAGCTCTCACTCATGTGACCGGCTGCCAGTGTCACATGAGCAGTGTGGACTGGACAGTGTATCTCACCATGACCTCAACTGTTGCTTTGCTCAGAATGAAGTCATCTTGCTTCCATCGAGTTGACATAGAAGTTCGTCTGCACAGCCTCTTTATTATGCCATCTTCTTTCCTATTATTCCCCATGTTTCCCCATCCAATTCATTATAAAGAAACCCAAGGACCTGGAAACAATAGCCACTGCCCTCCAGACTAAAATCTGTGCCTGTAACATGAAGGTATTTCGCCACTGCTGGAGCCCAACGATTCCTCTCTGCTCTCTTGCCTTTTTACTTTAAACCCTCCATCCTTTTCCACACACTTGCGTCCAGCCTCCCTCCCATTGCCACACTATTCTACGTATCTGGTTTGATATATTCTCTCCCAGGTGTCAGGGCTATCCTGTCTAATCACCTTCTATCTTCCAGGGGAGTTGCCTCAGTAGCTGCCACACAGGAATCCCGGTGTCCTCCCCAGGAGACGATTTCATATCCTTGTGGTGGGTGAAATGCTACCCACTGACTGAGCAAGTCTGCTTTGGGTTTCTGTGGGGCTCCTGTGTGGACTCTCCATGACCTCCAGGGCCAGCAGATTAATGTTCCTTAGGAGGCAAGAAGAGGATTTGGTTGAACACAACTAAGTAACCAGTGTTGGTTCAAACTTCTGTAGTGTGTCCCTGAGTAGTTTATTTTAGGAACGGGTAAACACAACACAATTTGGAGAAAACTTCTCTGGTGATAGTTAACTGAATCCAGTGTGACAATAAAACATAAATCTCCTTGAAGAACAAAGCAAGCTAAAGATTGGACGTGGCTACATTGAAGCTTTTTGTAAAGTACATGTGATATCTTCCAAAAACATAGGTTCTATAGATTGACTAAGAAGAAATAGCTTATAAAAAGGGTCTGGGGGAAGGGTCTGGTGTTGTCTCCTCACCAGAGAGATAGCACAAATGTCACCAGGCTAGAATACATATCCACTTTCAGCCTTCTGGGCACCTAACAGGTTCTGCATTCTTCCTGCAGAAGGAACAACCCTGTGTGTGAGCATTCCAGATTCCCCTAGTACTTACCAGTGGGCACAATTACCTCTGTGCCTTCCACCCTCACTCCATATGCAAAGGTGAGGACTCACACATAGTATGGGCTGGCCTCACATTTTGGGAATGAAGGGTCAGGAGGCTAACTCTGGGGCTTGGGTTTGCATGAGAGAAATTTTAAACGTGGCAAACAGTTACCGTAAAGGGACAGCAGTGTAAATGTCACCGCCTTTTGTGGGAGTGTTCTCCACTAGGTTATGCACAGGGCCAACCTTCATTGCCCAAACAAAAACACTGTTTTGCCCACAAGTGGGATATCAGTTTCAGGGGGAAAACAAAGCTTTCTGAAACCCTTACAAGGAAATACAAGAAAGTTGCTGTGTTGGGGAGTGTCCTGAAGTATATGGTCCACCTGGGTGATATCATGACTTCTGAGCAAAGACAATCTCATCCTCACTTTCCTTGACTGTCAGAACAAAGTCCTGGATGAGGAATCTGTGAGGAACTGCCCACGCAGTCTACCCTGCAAGTCGGTGCTTTGCATAAAGATGTCTGTATGGCTTCTAGGAGGCGCTGGAAGTGAGATGCTGCCCACAAGGCCGTCCGGGGTGTGGAAGTCTCTAAGCGGATGACCCACCAGCCTTCTTTGAGTTCTGTGAGCTATTCAGTCCCATTTTAGGGCAATCTATTTTCCTGCTTTTTTCATGAGGTACCTTTGTGCCAATGGACCAAATTCCATTCCATGTGGCTGCTCTGGGGAACGTGACAGCTCTTCAGAGATGTGTCATTATTTCAAAAGCCATAACAAATAACAGATTTCTTTCACCCATCTTACCTGAAAGCTTTAGTGCCAGACTCTTCCCATTGCAGACCCTCTCTTTTCTTCCTCGCAAAGCAGGACTTTCCAGAAGCCACCAGTTCGTAGTACCCTTTTGAGTTAAGTGCATGAAGAACAGCAGTGGAATTTTCTGTCATGTGATTAAAAAAAACAACAACATTGAGTTGGAAAGAATGAAGGAAAATGTTTGACAAGTTTCAACTATGAATTTTTTTATGACCTGTTTCTGGAAAGGGTTGACTGTGAAAGCAGCCAGTGAAGTTAGCTCTGAAGTTTACTTCAGCCAAGAAGAGGTGTCCAGCAGGGAGCCTGGGGCTCCTTGCTTTCCATTTAATTTTTTTATTACATTAAAAATGACTTAAAGATTTATCTTACTTTCAAACTATGTGTATGTGTGTATCTGTGTGTGGGCATGTACATAGGAGTGCGGTGTCGATGGAAGTGAGAAGAAAGCATCAGATCCTCTGGAAGTAGCATTACAGGTGGTTGTGAGTTGCCTTACATGGGTATGCAGAGCCAACTGAAGCAGTGTAAAGAGGAGTCTGCTTTCTAAGCTGATGAACCATCTCTCTAGCCCTTTTATTACATTTTACTTACTCTCTGTGCATGAGTGTATATATGGGGCAGAGCATGGGCCACGTATGAAGGTCAGAGGACAACCTATGGGAATCTGTGTTCTCTTCTCATCACATGGGTTCCAGGGATTGAATTCTAGTCATGGGGTTGGTAATAGCATCTTTACATATAGACCTATCTTTCTGACCTCCATCTGTGTTTTCTAAGCAGCCAATCAGAGACTCAAGGGACCTTTCTGTGAGGAACAAAGGCCAATCACACTGCCAGTGGGACTCTACATTATCAGCTATCATTGGTGAATATGACAGAAGCCAGCCAGCCCCTCCACTCCATGGACTGCCACATCAACCAAGGTTGGTCTGAGCCATGCATGTGACCACAATGGCAGCTCAATCCTCCTTGGATCCAACTCACGTCTCTTGATCTGAAGTGGAGAAAAAGGTAATTTCTTGAGTGGGACACTGTTTTCACATCAAAGGGGGAAGAAAGTGGTGTCTCATCTTCACAAATGCCTCTGACAGTGTCTCTGACCACTGTCTCATTTTCTTGATCCCATTGGTTGCAGCAGGTCACATGGCAGTAGCTTCTTCCCAAGGATAGGACACTTAGCTGTTGAACAGTTGCTCTGAATCATTTTCACAGACTGGGTGGTCAATTAACATAGACAGAAATATACTCTTTCAAGGGCTACTGACAGAAAATCCAACCTGAATGAAATAGATAAAGGGAAAAATGAGATATAAAGCAAGAGGCATAGGGAGGAAACAATGACCCGCATCCAACTCCCAGTCTGTTTTTGTGCGCAGTTTGGCCAGGAATTGGCCAGGCCACTGTAGCCTTGCCACTCATGATGCTCGGTTTGGCTTGAAGCTCCAACATTCTGTCTGATCCCAGGAACCTCAGCCTGAGGCATGATGCCAGCAAGACATAGGTCTGGCATCCTCTCAGATTCCAACTTCTCCAGAATGGAACTCACGTTTCCCAGAACCTGGGGTCTTGTGCTTCTTCCTGGTTGTTATTGTATGGTGTAGTGCTGGGTCTATCTGTGATCAAGGAAATAGTCAGATTGGCCAGATTCAAGTCGTTTCCGTGGGAAACAAGAATTCAAAATGGGGGATATGATCTCTAATAGGCATGTGAGAAGGCAGCATGCAGTGAGACTTGCGGTGAGACACAACTAGTTGTCTGAGCTCCTGAAGTGAGTTGAACCATATAAGAACACTCAGGTCACTTGCAGCTCATATTTAAAATAACTTTTGCTTCTTCTAACAATACGTTTTGCATTACATGTGAGAAGGCCTGGAGCTAAAAGTTTCTAATTTTATTTTGGGTATATCTTTATCATAATCCTCACAGAGCTAAAGCTGTGCTTGTCCACTCCTTCCCTACGCTTTCCCTGACTGTTGCTCTGTGTCTGGACTACATCTGCTGAGAACTTTTCTAGGATGGGGTTATAACAGACTGTACTTTTTTTTAAAGATTTATTTGTTTGCTTATTACATAATTATATAATATAATTATTACACCAGAAGAGGGCACCAGATCTCATTATGTGAGCCACCATGTGGTTGCTGGGAATTGAACTCAGGACCTCTGGAAGAGCAGCCAGCGCTCTTAACCTCTGAGCCATCTCTCCAGCCCCAGACTGTATTATTAAATGCTCAGGAGTAAAACCTGGAGAAATAGCCATGGAAAACCCAAGATTCTAGGCAATTTCCAGTTTCCCTGCATTCAGTGTACTGTAACATTGGAGGTAAAATGCTTTGGGGAAGGAATGGAGAAGGTAAGGAAGGAAGTGGAAGTAATGAGATGGCACCTTGTGGGGAAGACCATCTTTCTCTTCTTTTTTCTCATTTGTTACTCAAAATATTTCTTCTCTTTAATTGAAAAAAATTTTTCATGCAATATATTCTGATCACAATTTTCCTCTCTCCAACTCCTCCCAGATCCTCTCCACTTTCTCAACTCCATATTTTTTTCTCTCTCTTGTTCTTTAAAACACAAGCGGGCAAAACAAACACACACAAACAGGCCTCACAAAACCACAAACTATAAATCTAACACATATAACCAACAGACCATTAAGACAGAAAAAAAAAAAAGCCCAAACAAAGCACCATGAGACAAAAAGTCTACAAGTTACCATTGAGTTTATTTTTGGCCATCTATTGCTGGTCATGGGGCCTACCCTGAAGTGTGGTTAATATGCCCAGTGACACTCCACTGCAGACAATTATTTTTCTTTTGAAGTGATGTCAACTGCAGATAGCATCTTGGCTAGGGGTGGGAGCTTGTGTCCACTTTCCCCTCTCAGCATTGGGACCCCATCTGGCTCAAACATGTATAGGCCTCAAGCGTGCTGTCACAGTCTCCGTGAATTCAAATGTGCATCAGTCCTGTTGTGTCTGGAAGACACTGTTTCCTCGGTGTCATTGGCACCCTATGGCTCCTATAATCTTTCTGTTGCTTCTTCCACCATAGTGCCCTGGGACCCAAAGGTTTGATGAAGATATCTCATTTAGGACTGAGACTTTGTTCCCAAATCTCACACTCCATGCATATTGTCCAGTTGTGGGTCTCTGTGCTATTTCCCATCTACTGCAGGAGGAAGGAGAAGCCCATCCTGAAGGAAGGAAATGGCAGGTTTCTGAAAAGACAAAGATAGGTGGGGGTGTGTGTAGGAACAAGGAGTATGTTAGGAAATGTCCTAGGCCCTCATGATAGTGACTGACCCTTGTGCATATTCATTTCTTTTAAGTTAGAAAGACTAATACCTCCGACTCTTCCTTGACTGTCCAGTGCTCACTCAATATGGGGTGAACACTTACGACTCATGCTTCCCCAGAAACACTTATGTATGTGTCTTTGAGATTAAGCTAAATAGTAATGTATTTGAAAGGTTCCACTGTAAAGTTCAAATAGGAATATATTTGAAAGGCTTCTACGGTTCCCCTTTCACCATAGCAAAAGACATCTTACGTCATCTTTCTACCCTAAAAGAGCAGAATAAAAGGAGAGAGAAGGGTCTGTTGGGATATGGATATTCTGCACCGGCGATGGAATTCCTCTGCTTTGTAAAAGCTTGTGGGAAAATTGCCTTTTAGTTTCTTCCATATCTCCATTCCCCCGAGTGTTCCATACTGAGTATGACCAGAGAACTGATCCTACAACAAATATGAAGAGAGTGAGGAGAATGAAAAAGTGTGGTCTGTTTAGGCCAAGCTTGGAATATGAAAGTGAGCTTTAGGCAGGCCTTCAATGTGGACGTCTCCAGAACTCCTGGCCCATCGGCTCCCCACTTCTTGATATCCTTCCCATCAAAGAGAAGGCAACTCCGTTCTTCTGTCTGCCCTGCCCACACTCAGTGTCCCCCCTGGAACATGCTGGCACATGCAAGCATCAGAAGACTCCTGGAACATACATGGCCAACCTAGCACCATGTCACTCCACCGCACTCCATGAGGACTTGTGCTTCTCAGCCTCTGGCACTGTAAAGACATGGGCTTGCTAGTGTCATTGTCATGCCAGTTCTCAGGAGTTGGTTTTGTTCTTGCTTGGTTTCCTTCAGCTAGCACAGGGCCTATTCACAGTAAGCCATAGTGTCTCACCCTGCTGCAGACAGAGCTGGTGCGGAAAGGTGGCCACGCTTTCTAAATGGCAAGTGTTGGCATGGAGAACCTAGTAGACAGCAGGCAGGGTGGTTGTTCGTACTTAGAATCTATATCATTCAACTCCTGACAGCTTGTTTGTTCTGAACCAGGTGCTTTGTTTTGTTGTGTGAGGCTGCTACATTGAGCTAAGACTTCCAGATATGGGAGGACTAGGCATGGGAGTCTTCAGAAGCTTTTTATTTTGTTTTGTTTCAAGACAGGGTTTCTCTGTGTATCCTTGGATGTCCTAGACTCGCTTGGTAGATCAGGCTGGCCTCGAACTCACAGAGATCCTCTTGTCTCTGTCTCCCTGAGTGCTGGGATTACAAATGTGTGCCACTGTGCCCAGCTGTAAGCTTTTATTTTTTTAATTTTTTTATTTATGATATAAAGAGTTGTTTCCTCTGTTGAAGGTGAAAACAAGAAAGAAGGCAGAAAAGGCTGGCTTGCTTCCTCTTCTCTCAGCCCCATCAACTCTGGCCACAAACTTAATCTGTGCATCTGTCACAGCTCCAGGATCAACGTGATTGCAGGGGATGGAGACATGTCAAGAGATGAAGAAAGGACTGGCAAAAAGACATAAGTACAGAAAATTTGGAATTAGGTGAGCTGTGTAGGCTTTGAGTAGGGGCCACACCCGCTACACCTAGTATGAAACTGGAACCTCAAGCATGTTCATTATGAACTGCACAGGAAGTGTTAGGTAGTGTTGGTAGGAGGTCTCTGTAGGGAGCAGCCTGAGGCTATTAACATCCAGAGTGAAGAAGCTGCAATTGTTAGTTTTTGCCATCAATAATTCATAAAAACTCATAGTTGAATCAGAAGAAGTCTTTGTCACCCCCCTGAGCCTCTCTCAGTCACATAAGGGATTCATTTGGTTTGGAACAGAATTCATACACAACAGTTATCAGGCAATTCAGTAATTCAAGTCAGGGTTCCAGCTAATTCCAGAGGCAGGTGGGAGAGGAGTATTCACCACTGAGGAAGGAGTGACTCCTCATTGAGGAGACCTTGAGGACATAGAATCCCTGGAGGCAAGAGCTCTGCTATGGCAAGAAGAAACTAGGAAGGGAGGAGGGCCTCTAGCATGGAGCACCTCCCTAGTGTTTTAACTAGAGAAGAGATTCAGGTAGACTTATGCCCTGGGACCATAGCCTATAGCCAAATGGAAACTCAAGCTTTCTCTGGAGATGCATTATCCATGTACATGCTTATGTCTGTCAGTGTCTAAAGGCAGTCCAGGTCTTGGCAACAGGACTCAACACTGGCCCTTTCAGTGACACCAGGACCCCACTCCTCAGGACCTATCTATTGAGAGTAAAGGCCCTTGTTCCTTGGCAGCTTTGTAAGGAGGTTGAGGTTGCAAAACAGAGCGCACTTGGGAAGCTGTGCCTCTCCCACCTTTCTTTCGATTGTAAACAAAGAAATTGCCAAAATAGAAACTCTCCCCCTCTTGTCCTTTCAAAGGGTGATAATGTGGATGATCCATCATTTTTATATCCTGTGGTGAGTGATCATAGAGAGATGGATACTCCTCTCCCCGTTGGCTCCTGCACTTTTGTCCCCGTCAACAATTGGATCTGGCACCTGCTAATGTTTATTTCAACTTCATAATTAAAGAAGAATGTTAAATGTGCAACTCGATTCTATTCTAAATGTTGGAAAGATCATGGCTCATAAAACCCTTTAAGAAAAGCTTAGAGAGGAAAAGAAAACACATTTACAAATAACAGATTTTGGGGAAAAAAACCCAGAACATTTTGGGTTAGGGTACATGCAGCTTTCCTAGACTGTGTGTATGTATCTATACATATATTTACTTAGAAAACAAGGATCCTGTGCAAAATCAACAGGAGAAGTCAACTGTAGTGACAATTTCAGAATAATCATTAGATGCCATACTTGGAAAAAAAATCTGGAGATGATAGATAAAAGGATATGATACTCTATATTTTAATAAGGTGACTGATGTTTAAACATAACAATGAAACCAACCAGCTCTCCCTATGCTCACTTGTGTCAGAACACAAAATCTTAGCAGAGGATTTTCTAGAGAGACAGGACTATCATTATGTTTTATGCCTACTATCATCTCAGTGAGCTCTGCAGCAACCAACCAGAGAGAGCTACCATACCCAAGAAGCTGAGGTGATCCTCCACATCACAGGGCTCCTGTGTATGCAGCTTAAGCTGATCTCTTTGTCTTTCTGTGTCTATCTGTGTGTCTCTGTCTGTGTATCTCTCTCTCTCTCTCTCTCTGAATGTGTATGTGTTTTGTGCCTGCCTAGTCCAGCCTGTTCTGTTCTAGACAACCCCATGTAGCTATGGAGGGAGCAGGCACCATGCCTGAGAGGTGGCCTCGGGCTTCCAGGTGATGTGTGTTTAGGGAGACTGATGTGATGCTGCTGAGGTCCAGAGCTCAGTCCAGAGTAGTGATTTCTGTTACATTTATATCCCAGGCCCTTGTGGAGGATTGACCAGTGTCCCTATGGAGGACCCTTTTTTGGGATAAGGAAGATCTTGAGGTTGTAGGCAGGAATGGTGGTAGTGATGATGGTGACACACACATTTAAAGATACTCTTAATTGTACGTGTTTCTGTCCTATATTAGAAGATTGGTTTTGCCTGGTGAGTGAGGAGTGGGAGCTCAGCTTGTCAGAAAACTAACACCCCCCCCCTTCCCTGAGGGAAAGTGAGGGAAAGCATGGGTAGAGACATTCATAACCAGCTTATAATGGAGATCCAGGGGAGGTTGCTAGTGAGCTAACTAAAAGTGTGGAGCTTTGCTGGAGTAGATTGAAGTCTGACATCCCCAGATAGTCATTTGTTTGCGCTGGGTCTGTGATGATGGACTCCTTTTTCTCAACAAATTTCTAATAGTCTCCCCTGATTTGGGTGACTCCAGCTTTTGTAAGAAATGTTCTATAGCCCTCAGGGTAGATTATAGGCCAGACTTTTTTTCCTGATAAGGAAAATGGTCCAACAAGCATCTGGGAATTCCTAGAAATACCCCACCCTGCTAAGTATCTTAGCCTTCAGCAGTGACCTTCAATTGTACTTAGAGTTTCTCCTATCCATTGGATAATTAAGTACCGTGTTCTCCTTCTTGTGGTAGGATCATGCTACTGCACTGAAAATGAGGCACTGTGCCACTACATGTAAAGTATCCCTGAACACCAGATCCCATTGCATCAAACACATTGACCCTCTAAACCCCTCCAACTGCCAAAGTTTATAAATCCCTGATTTTAAATAAACATGCTGCTGGTTGGTTGTGTGCTGTGTGATACCATCAGCCTTTCACCACGGCTGCATGAGATTTGTCATTTATCCCCACTGGTCCTCATCCCACCAGGCCTGCCCTCTAGACCACTGGGCCTGGGCATCATCAGGCCTGTGTCTTGGCTATTAGCCTACCGGGCATGGACTTTCACCGGCACCTTTCCTGTGCTCAGCACAGCAGCTTAACCAAGAGCTGTAACACTTTGGTATTGTCATAGGCTTTGGAAAGCCTGAGTTTCCACTGCCACTGGTGATCTCATTCTGAAAGAGTCAAACTGTAACACTCTGTGGAAAACTTTTTCTACACCCTAGCCTAACGTACAGGTCTTGCTATAAAATGCACTAGCTGTTCCTGAGAGAAATGGAACCACCATTCTCCATCCGGAAGCCAAGTTCCAGGAGCCCGCTGAAAGGACAATGACAACTAAAATTTATATGACAATGTGAATCTGTCTTAGAGAAGCCTTTAGCCATGCTCTCTGATGTGCCTGTTTTCCTTCTGAGAGCCTTTTTCTCGCATACACTGCCAAACACGCAGTAGAAAGACTATTTCAGCATCTAGATATGACCTGGACTTGACTTCCTTGTTTCAAAATTTACCTATTGATGTAAATGAGCTGAAATGTTATCATCCTGCTTTTTTTGAATATGTGTCTTAATACAGAGATGGTGCTTTAGTGGCATATGTGCATATATACATGCATGCATGTATATTTATATATCTAGCATATAGATATATGTATGGTATGGAGGTCATTTGCATTTTGGGTGTTTAGGAATGTCCCAGTTGTCCAGGGTCTATGTGTTTTAGCACACATTTGACTCAGCCTGTCAACTGTTTACAGGAGGACTCTCTAGGAATTTGATAAACATTAAATCAAATCTATATACCAATTTAGAGAGGATGGTCATCTTTAAACCCAGTATTAGAACGATTCAATATTGAATATCAAATTATTTAAAAAATATTTGTTATTAGATTATTGTTAGCACATATTTAGAATTGATCTTACAATCCTTTTAAACTAGCTTAGTTTGACAGGTTCATTGAGTTCTTTTTAAAAAACATGCAAGGTTTTTACCAAAATATCTCTTCAATAAATATAAAACCACTTAGGTTATTTTTTATATTTTTTAGCTTTTCAATAAATTAAGTCTTTCATCTGGTCCAGTACATGGGAAGACTGGATACTTCTGTTTTCACCTTTGATCTTGCCTGTGGGGTCTGAGCCTCTCCTTTCTGCCACTGAGTTTTTCTGTAATCTAGTTTTTAGCCTTTGATAGATCTTATCGCTTGTTTCAAGGGCTAGATTTTCTCTCACTGATTTTACTTATTGTTTTTATTTTCAATTTCCTGTATTATAATTTATATTTTCTTCTTTTCTTTGGTTTAGAGTTATGCATTTTTCTAGATTCTTTACGTAGATGCTTAAATATTTACATTATTGCTCTGAGAGCTTTTTAATTTTTCACTCCCTCTTTTTCTTTTCTCTCTCTCTTCTTTCTTTCTTTCTTTCTTTCTTTCTTTCTTTCTTTCTTTCTTTCTTT
>NW_026596051.1:11335225-11458339 GCF_907164565.1 Psammomys obesus
TTTCTTTCTTTCTTTCTTTCTTTCTTTCTTTCTTTCTTTCTTTCTTTTTTCTTTCTCTCTTTCTCTCTTTCTCTCTTTCTCTCTTTCTCTCTCTCTTTCTTTCTTTTCTTGTGCTGGGGCTTGAACCCAAAGCCACATGCATGCCAGACAAGCACTCCCCTGCTCAACTATATTCCTAGTCTTTTTTTCCCACCTTTTTTTTTTTTAATTTAAGTCACCAGGCTGTCTTTGAGCTTGCTAGCTTCCTGCCTCAGCTTCCTTACACAGAGCAGGAAGGAAGGCCTGCACCACTAGGCCTGACTCTGATTTTTCTAATAAAAGTGTTTTCTATCATGAATTTTCCTCCAAGCAGTGCTTTGGTAGACATTAGCAACTACTTCATTTTCATTCCATGCAGAACGCTTTCTAATTTCCCTGGAGACTTCTGCCTTGACCATGGCATTATTTAGAAGTGTGTCATTTAAATTTCAAATACTTGGGGATTTTCCCAGATTTTCTTTGTTTTTGATTTCTAGGTTAATTCCATTTTTGTTAGGGAACTCAGTTTGCACAGCTCAACTTGATGGAGTTTTGGAAGCTTGTTTTTTTGGGGGACTTGTTTTTTGGAGGTGCTGTGTGGTAGAAAAATTTTCCTGAAGTGAGTTTTCCTCTGTGAAATAAATTGCTTTTTATATGCCTTTTAGTCTCTCATGTCTATTGATAACTATAGAAAGAATATTGATAGCTCTGACTTTAACGAATGGCTGCCCAGTCTCTTTTGAGGCCTGTCAATTGTTATAGAGACTGAGATAAGGTACTTCTGTGTTTAGGATTGCTGCATCATCTTGGTGAACCCAACCTTTATAATTACATCATAACTTTATCTATCCCTTGATCATTTTTTTGTTGTTGTTCTGAAGTTGACTTTCCTAATATTAACACAGCCTCCATGGCTTTTAATATTTGTAACCTGCACATTTTGTTTTGAGATAATTTTAGATCTGGAGAAAAGTTGACTATTTTTCACATTTTATTATTGTCCATTTCCTTATTGCAGAATCGAGTTCAGCATGTCTCATGAGTGTGGTCCTCACTATTTCCTTTCTGGTCTGGGAAAGTGTCTCAGTCTTTCTTTTGAAGCTATTGACAGCTTTGGAAATGCCTGTTGGGAATTTTAAGAAATGCCCTCTCATTTAAATCTGTCTGATGCTTTTAATCATGATTGATTGAGTTTTGGATCCAGTCTTCTGAATAGTGTTATATTTTTCCTTTTTATTTATTCTTCTCTTATATGTTACATCCTGACTGCAGTTTCTCCTCCCTCTCCTCCCTCAGACCCCTCCCCCACCTCCGTTTCACTCTCTTTTACCTCCCTTCAGAGAAGAGCAGTTGTTTTGGTACATCAACCAAATATGGCATAACAAGCTACCATAACATCAGGCACATATTGTCACGTGAAGGCTGGATGAACCAACCCAGTAGTAGGGAAAGGGTCCCAAAGGCAGGTGAAAGAGTCAGAGACAACCCTTGCTCCTACTGTTATGAATCCCACCAGAACAGCTAGCTATACAACCATAACACGTATGCAGAGGACCTAAGTCAGACCCATACAGGCTCTCTGATCTCTGTGAGCTCACTTGAGTCCTGATCAGTTGATTCTGTGGGCTGTGTTCTTGATCCCTCTGGCTCTCCCAATCCTTGATCCCCTCTTCAGTAGGACTCTCTGAGCTCTGCCTTATATTTGGCTGTAGGACTCTGTATCTGCTCCTATCAGTTGCTGGATGATGTCACTCTGATGGATGATATGCTATGTTCAGGTGCCAGTACATCCTGCAGGCATGACAAACTGTAGGTCAGAGGTTTCATGCCTGGGTTGGTGTCCCAATCCCTCCACTGGAGGCCTTACCTGTTATAGAGGATAGCCAGTTCAGGCTCCATGTCCCCCATTACTAGGTGTCTTCACTATTGTCACCTTCATAGTTTCCATTGCACTAGGTTTTTACCTCTTTCTTGAAATACCACCAATTCTATTTGTCTCTCTCAGTATTCTCTCCCTCCATCCCCTTCACCTGATCCCGCCTGTTCCCAACCCCTCCAACCCCCAAGCCACCTGCAAAATCTACTCTCTTTCTCTTTCCCAGGAAGATTTTTACCCCACCCCCCTTTACTTAAGCCCTCATTGTTAGCCAATCTGTTTCTGTGGATTTTAGCATGATTATCTTTTAATTTACTGCTAATATCCACTTATAAGAAAGTGCATACCACATTTGTCTCGGGATGATTTTTTTTCTAGTTCCATACATGTGCGAGCAAATTTCATGTTATCTTTTTTTTTTTTTTTTTTTTTAACAGTTGAGTAATGCTCCATTGTATAACTTACAGCATAAATATTTTCATCTATTCTTTGGTTGGGGGACATCGAGGTTGTTTGCAGTTTCTGGCTCTTATGAATAAAGCTGCTCTGAGCAGAGCTGAGCAAGTGTCCTTGGGGTAGGGAGGGTCATTTGGGTACATGGCCAGGAGTGGTATGGCTGGGTCTTGAGGTAGGTGGAGTCCCAATTTTCTGAGAAGCTCTACCAGATTGATCTGAACAGCATTATTTGTAACACTACGAGCAGATTTTTTTCTTTCCCAGTTTATGTATGTAAACTTTATCTATATATATTCATAAAATTTATATTTTAATAAGAATAAAAACATGCATTTGAGCTGTTCAGTGTGTTCTTTTTATTTGCATCGAATGTGAAATGATTACTGCTAGCATATTAATTAGCATATTTGACATTCACTCCACCTTTTATGGAGTGTTTCTTGAAGATAGCATAGAACCCAACTTTCCATCCCCATGTTGCAAGTGGTCATTTTGTAGTTCATACAGCTGATTCCAGATCAGTCATTTTGTTTGTCTTTTTTAGGTTTTGTTCTGGTGAGTTCTTCTTTTGAGTTCTGTTAAACTGAATTTTTAGTGTGTCCTCAAATCTTTCCTGTCGGCTTTTGAAGAATAGCTCTTGTATGTGTGTGTGTGTGTGTTTGTGTGTTTGTGTGTGTGTGTTTTGTCATTTTAAGGAAATAACCTACACCTAACTTCTTACTAAAAATAGAGGACCCTTATAGTGAAACATAGAGACTGTGGAATGATGGAGGACTTTTCCCTCTTCACTAATGTGACTTCTGTCATGGAGCAGTGTTTTCTTTTTGCTCTTAGGTCATATATAAGTTAAACATCACAGAAGAGAATCACTGTTTATTCAGTTTACTAACACAGTTATGATTTCTGCTTTCCTTTATTAAACACCATCTCCTTGAAACACGAAGAACTGTCTTCAGTGTATTTACAAAATATTTCAAATTGAATTTTATTTAATATGCACAGATACTTTGCTTGCACATATGTGCACCATATGTGTGCCTGGTGCCTACTCAGGCCAGAGAGACGGTCTTTGGATCTCCTTGACCTGGAGTTACAGAAGGTTGTCAGTGCTAAGAATCTGGACCCGTGTCCTCTGGAAGAGCAGCCAGTGCTCTAAACTGCTGAGCCATCTCTCCACCTTCCCTTTCTTCAGTGTGTTAAAAGACATTTCTACTCTCAAATTCTGTGAGCTCTTAGACATGGAGAATGCTTGGTATTTGTCTTTATTTCTTTATTTTTTTCATTCTCCAAGGATACCTTCATTGTTTGTAGACTTTTACATAAGTATTTTTTTTATTCTAATACCCAAAAGATATTGTTCTTCTGGTCTTTTGGGTTCTGATGAGAAATTTGTATCCATACACATTGTCATGGTCTGTGGTCCTTCTCTATCTTTGTGTACCTTTCAAACATTTGTCTCTATCTTTGGCTTCTGGAAGTTTGATCATGATGTGTGAGGCCTAGTTTACTGGGAGTTTTCTTTGGAGTCTTCTTTGGTGTTTTCTGGACATATCTGGTTTTGTATGCATTCATCTTTTATTAAGGCTCTGAGCTTTAGCTAATATTATCTAATATTCGATAATATTTATTTATTATCTAATATTTATCTAATATTATCTCTGGCCATAATCTCTGGGTCCACTTCAGAGGCAGTGATGAACACAGGATTCCTGTTATTTTCTCAAGTGTCCCTAAGACCTACTAATTTTTTACTTTATTTTTCTGTGTTCTTAACACTGTTTCATTTCTTCTGTCTCTTTCACTGGCTTTTCTTCTGTTATTGTTATTTTGCAGCCAAATCCAGGGCAGATTCTATTTTAGATTCTGTGCTTTGCAAATTCTAATATTTTCCTTAGTTTCTTTTTTATGTAGTTTTTATTTGCTGTTGAAAAATTGTATCTAT
The DNA here is from genome assembly GCF_907164565.1 of Psammomys obesus. Lineage (NCBI taxonomy): Eukaryota > Metazoa > Chordata > Mammalia > Rodentia > Muridae > Psammomys > Psammomys obesus. The sequence goes on from NW_026596051.1 coordinate 11,339,518, forward strand.
TATTTGTGTCAAGAATGTTCATTTTTAATCTCTTCAGTTATGAGAAGAGTGGCTGATAGTTTCAACATCTGGACCATTTTGAAGTTGAATCTAGGTTGTCCTTTTCTTTAAGGATTGTTCATATTTTCCTGGTTCACATATATCAAGTAATTTTGGATTGTGTTTTTGACATTGGAGTATGAATCTTCTTAGATGCCACAGGAGAATGTTGGTGCTTTTGAGGTTGGCTCACTTCAGCTTCCACGTCAGTTCTGTTCAGTCTCCTGTGAGTAGCAGGTTCAATGTCAGGACAAACTTTTCTGTCATTTACACTCACTGCTCAGTGTTTGGCCTGGGATTGGGAGGTATGGATGGCTCAGTTCAGTTTGATGCTTATTTGTTCTCTACCCTCATAGGGCAGGAGTGAGCCTTGTCTTTGTGTTGGATTTTGCAAAGGATTGGGCTCTTATTTTCAGTTCAGTTTTCTTTTCTCAGAGATTTATTCCTTCTCAGGAATTTTCCTGTTCCTGGGGACCATCTGGGTAGTCTAACAATGGCTGTCTCATACTAGAAAAGCCAAGGATACAGAAATTTCTCAGGTCATGAAGCTGTATGTCCCTGCCCTCTCAGTCTGGTGCAGAAGGCTTGGAGGATTCCTGGAGAGCTGCTGGTCTCCAGTCAATGGTGGAAGCCTGAAGAAGTTAGTTTTGATATTGGCAAAGCAATGGCACAGTGTCAGGATAGATGAACTTGCCATCAAGAGTGAGGGTACGCAGGCTCTTGTAAATGGGCTTGTAAATGGGCTGTCACCAGAAGATGCCACTCACACCTAAGGTGGGTCTTCCTGTTTCAAATAATCTGGTCAATAATATCGTTTAAGGAGGGCCCAACAGCTTGTGTTTTCATTGATTCTACATGCAGTCCTGGTTTCTTTCAAAGTTTTACTTTCATCTTTGTTTTCCAGGTTTGTCCAGTGAGGTTTCTACACAAGTATTAAGACACAGAGGATAAATGAGGATAAATGGGAAGACAGAAGAGAAAACAAGATTACCATATAGCTACACATATAGCTGGTCCTTGCTATAGAGCAGTGGTCCTCAATCTGTGGGTTGTGGCCCCTTTGGGTCAAATGATCCTTTCACAGAGGTCACCTAAGACCATTGGAAAATATTGAAAAATGCAAACAGATATTTGCATTATGATTCATAACAGTAGAAAAATTATAGTTATGAAGCAGCAAGGAAAATAGTTTTATGGTTGTGGGTCATGACAACATGAGGAACTATATTAAAAGGTTGCAGCATTAGGAAGGCGAGAACCCCTGCTCTACAGACATGGGTTTTACATCAGTGTCAGGTGACTCTGATGTTGCTGCTGGTAAGGTACAGTTGTTTTGAGACTGGTGGCCTTGGGACACAGGGACAGGGACAGGCACACAGACTGAGACAGGGAAAACAAGCAGGAAACCTTTCTCTGTACTCTATGTGGAGACTTACATCTTGAGCCTCTGCTGTAAGATACTCTTTCCTGTTGTACCATTATCCAAATTTCTTCCATGTTCACCTCTTAACTGCATGTAAGAGACATAAATCTAAAGGAAACACAACTGGTATATTGGTCACTCTTTGAGCTTTGACTCCAGTTTTGCAGCCTTTCTGCTGTTATTTACAGGGTTCTCAGCTCATTGCTATCCATGCTTTGGCCAGTATTTTCCCAGTACTTGGTAGAGAGACCACCCAAAGTGTTCTTCACTTGTCTTTCTGGAGCATGAGACCAGAGCCTCCAATCTCCTGCTTTGTAATATAGACTGTGCTTTTTCTCCGTAGGATGACTATGCCCTTTGGTATATAAAAAATGTGTAAACTTTTTTTCTAAAAGTATATCCTGGGACTATACTCCCTTTGTCTAGAAGTGGTGCTAGCAATAAATAATCAAAAAGTTTGATCTTCAATTTTTTTTGATAAATGTTTTCTGTTTGTAGTGGTTTGAATGAAAAATGTCCTTCATAGCCTCAGGCATTGAGACCTGATGGCATTGTTTAGGAAGATTAGTTGACATAGCATTGCTAGAATAAGTATGTCACTGGGGAAGGGCTTTGATATTAAAAGCTACCAGCCATTTCCATTTGCTCTTTCTGCTCATTTGTTGTTAAAGATGTGAAATGAGTTCTCAGCTTCTTTTTCCTGCTACCATGCCTGCCTGCTGTCATGACAGACTCAGAGAGCACCTGCCCACATAGGTACATAGACATATGAATATGCATGGATAAGAAAAAAATTAAAAATAACTCACTTAACAGGTGTGAGGTGATATATCATTGTGGCTTTGCCTTTGATAGCAGTCTACTAGTCTGAACTGTAAACTCTAAGAGGATAGAACTCACACTAAATGCTGCCGCTGAAAGAAAAACAACACCCACAAAATAACACAAACAAAAAATTTCGAGGTAATAGATGTGTGTGGTAGCTTGATTATGATACTTGCAATATATTCAGATTCGTCAAGATTCATATGTTAAACATGTATAATTTTTATATATCCCAATAAAGCTTAAAAAGAGTACAAGATCAACTGGATTACCTGAAAGAATAAAACAAAAACCAAAAAACAAAACCTAGCTACCACTGTAGTTATCGGCAGTGTCAACATTTAAATCTGTTTGGTGAGAGTTCTAAAACAAGTACTGACTATTTATTAGTTATTTAGAATAAAAAGTTTAGGATAGATAGGTTAAAAGGTGAAGAGACAACACTGTTGTGTCAATGGTTTCTTGTGCCCAGAGAAACGTTCACAGGTAGAACGTCAATAGCCTTGGCTCTTATACTAAGAAGGGAAGTGACTTTAAGGTTTGTACGTGGCAATACACTACAGTGACTTAAAAGATAGTGTATTAGTTATTTTTCAGTTGAGTGAATAAAACATGGCTAAGACAACTTAACTAAGGAGGAGAGGGTTTATTTCTGCCTACGGTTCTAAAGGAACAAGAGTCCATCATGGCAGCAGGCATGTATGCCACTGGGGTGGGCTTTGAGGTTTAGAAGGCCAATCCAGGTTCAGAGGCTCTCTCTCTCTCTCCTCTCCCTGCTGCCATGCAGGTCAAAATGCAGAACTCTCCGCCATATCTGTCTGTGCTCCACCATGCTTCCTGCCATGCTGATATTGTAACTAAACTTCAAAACTGGAAGCCAGCCCCAATGAAAGCTTTTCCTTATGAGAATTGCTGTGGTCATGGTGTCTTTTCACAGCACTAGAACATTCACTAAGATAATGCTTTGCAGAGGACCAATTGCTTTCTACCACACACATATAGCTGACTACAACTACAGTCCAGGGGACCTGATAGTACGTCAAACTCCAGATTTCATTTGGACCCTAGGGCAGTCCTAGACCTAAACCTCTGCTCAGATGAACTTGTAGTAACTGTACTGTGCCTAAGTTTATCTTTCAGCAACTCATGGGCTGTTGTTGGCAAATGTCACCGTGGAAAACCCAAATGATACAGTAGAGTTGATGTCACCTATGCTAACCCAGGATCTCTAGAAGCCAAAGGTACGTGGTATTGGTGGGGCAATTATTGTATGTAACATCTGAACTAACAAGATGTCTGTCTTTGGTCTTCTACTTTTTGTCCTATCAAACAAAAATGATGTCCTGTCCTCACTGGGGCCTGTTATGGTTTGAATATGCAATGTCTTCTGCAGGGCTTATGTTTTGAGCATTTAGTCCCCAGTTGGTGGTGCTGTCTTGGGGTTATGAAACCTTTGGGGTTGGAGGTGTGACTTGGGGAGGAGAATCATCCACAGTGGGACTTTGAAGGTTATTGCTTGATATTCTTCAAGGCTGAGCACTTTGCTTCCTAATTTGTCAAGATGTGACGCTCTGCCCTGATATGACTCCACAGCCATGCTTTACCTTTGAGGGAGGCTGTGATCTAAGCCACGAGCCCAAGGTACCTTTCCCCTCCCTGAAACTGTTCCCAGCAGCTATTTTGTTATGGGGACAAGAAGGTTACTAATACAGGTGCGGTGAGCATTTAGCCAGATAATGTGTGTGGAGCAGCTAGCGCTGGTTGCTTAGCACAATGTATGAACAAGCCCCAAGTTAACTTTCTTCGGGACATCCGATTGCCTTGTTTATTTCTCGTGGGAGACCTGGCACTGCTATCAGGACATCATGTTCTTGTTTTTGGTTCTTCTGTCCCGGATATGAATGCATCTAAAGATACGAGAGGAAGCCTCACAGGGAATTTCTGTCTGCCATATTGTGATGGACATCGCATGACTAGCTGACTGTTCGCTAAAGAATGCCACACCTAGCATCAATCTCATTCACTCAGGAGAACTCTGACTTTGAACATGTCAGAGTAGGCTGGGAATTTGTTCAGAGTTTTCTCTTTCTCAAGACTTTTGGCACTTGCTGCTCTGGAGGGCGATGCTCCCAGCACAACTGCTTGTGAAATTTCAACACTTCAGGTTACAGTCATCTCTTGATTTGTGGAAAAACAAACTTCGCCAGTTCCCCCAAGAGCTCTCGTTTCTTTGAACTAGTACATGAGCTTATCCGTCACACACAGGACAAAGTTCAAATGACCATGATGATCTTTGTTACTTTTTTATTTTATTTTTTTTACTTCCCAGCATCTCACTGGCACAGATGACCTCTGCTTTTTTCTCCAGTGAAACAGGGTAAGGCGATGGAGTGTGATCATTGCAATCCTATCATCTTACAATGTGACACTTTGCCAATCTCTAATCTTCTTTGTTGTGTTACTGTCATGTCACTAGCCTGTCATGTCTGTTTGGAGTGTCTACAGAGAATAAATGTCATGTTTTACCCACTTACATAAATAAGACAAAAGAACATAATAACAATGTCCATAAAACTAGAATTAGATCAAAAGGTGGAATGTTTGGTATAAGGTTACAATACTTGTTCACAGATGAGTCAAGACCAGACTAGATTTCTGTTCATTGGTTTGGTTCAAATTTTGAGATATTTTGAGCTGTAACGTAGGTACTATTGCAATATCTTACCATTTCCTGTGTTCCCATTTTGAAATTAATGTCTTTGTAGTAGATATTGCAGTGATGTAGGCAAAGGAAGATACTTTTCTATATGATGAAGCGAAGGGAATTGTATTTATATATCAAAGTACTGACATCCTTGTGGCAGATTATGTCTATGGTAAACATATCCCCAAAGAGTATATTTGCTTAAATCTCTTACAAAAGTCTCTTCTCTCACTGAAAACAGTACTACATAAACATATTAACTTCTGACAGAATATGGCAGTATTCCAGACAGCAACGAGTCTTTGCTCTAGATTCAGATCATTGTCTTTAACACCAAACAAAGCACTTGTGTTTTTCCCCCCCACATAACCTCTGATGGGCCAAATAAATGTCAACCACCTAATGCTATCTAAAAACAATGACACTTCATTCATTTATGTCTATTGTATGCTTACTAATGAATTAGTGTCAGGTTCTCTGCCTGATGCTGGGGCAAAATGATGAATAAAGCAAGACAAGTGGACTGAGTGTCCCTCCCCACTGAAAGCCATTTGTTGGGTGTATGTGGAGGTGAAGCCTCTAGGGAAGTAATGAGTCATAGGGTGGGGTCCTGATCAGTGTTACTTCTCTTGCTTCTCCCCAATTTATTCTTTTTTTGTGTGTATGCCTGTGCAGGTATGTTCTTCTGCGCAACTTCATGTTGGGGCCAAAGTTGAAAGCAGATGCTTTCCTCAACCATTCTCCACCTTTATTTATTTTTATTTTGGACACAAAATCTCTCTGAACCTGAGGTTTGCTTAAAATGCCTATCTGGTGAGCTCCGAGGATATGCTTGTTTTTACCTTTGTTCCAGTCCAGGGGTTACAGGTATGGCCATCACATTTGGATTTTTCCTAATTAATTGATTAATTAATTTGCTTTACATCCCTATTATAGCTTTACCTCCTTCATCTCCTCCCCCCTGTCCCTTGCTCACACCTCCCTTTTCCTCATTCCCCACAGAGAAGGAAAGGCCTCCCATGAATTTCAACCTGCCTTGGCATATCAAGTTCCAGTAGGACTAGGCACAGCTTCTACTGAGGCTAGAAAAAGCAGCCCAGTTATGGAAAAAGGATACAAAGGCAGGCAACAGAGTTAGAGACCCCTGATCCAGTTGTTAGGGAAGCCACATGAGGACCAAGCTGGACATATTTTATGTGTAGGAAGCCTAGGTCCAGCCCATGTATGGTGGTTCCATATCTGTGAGCCTCCTATGGGCCCTATGGGCCCAGGTAAGTTGATTCTGTAGGTCTTCTTGTGGTGTCTTTGACCCCTCGGTCTCTTTTAGTTCTTCCTCCCCCTCTTCCACAAGTTCCCTGAGCTCTGCCTAATGTTTGGCTCTGGGTCTCTGTGTATCTGTTTCCATCAGTTGCTGGGTGAAGTCCCTCAGGGGACAGTTATGCTAGGCTCCTGTCTGCAAGTAGAGCAGAGTGTCATTAATAGTGCTAGGGGGTTAGGTTTCACATCTGGCTTTTGCAGTACATGTTAGGGACCTAGGATCAGGTATCCAAGCTTATACAGCAGGCATTTTACCTACTGAACTATCTCCTTCAACTTTTTTTCTTTTTATTCCGTTCTTCATCTTTGTCTTCTTTCTTTTTTCCTCTCTGCTTTCCTTTTTCTTTATTTGTCAATTCTTTCACAATAACAAAGTGAAAACACTTCCACTCAAATCTGTAGAACATTTGAAAGTTACTCTCCCTACAACTTTGGGAGACCTTGCCCCCTAAAGAAAAAAGTGTGGGGGATTTAGTAGCTCAGTGGTAGAGGCTTGGCTAACAGGTTGGAAGCTCAATGTTCAAATCTCAGTACTGGGTAAACAAAACAAAACAAACTCCTCTCTCTTGTATTTGAAAATGATAACTCACTTATTCAATTTCTGTGGATTTAGAATTTAGCCATGGTGACTGACAAATCCATGAAAAAGTGTGCTGTTGGTGATCAAGTAGAGACTCCCAGGCGTGGGATTAAACAGGATACAAAAGTGACATTATCTGAGAGGATAGGTCTCAGAATAATAATCTCCTAGGCTTTATTCCTGTTCATAAGTCTTCTGTGACAAATCCTCAGGGAAGCAAGATAATACAGTGTACTTGGAGGAATGAGACCAGGGATTTCCAAATAATAGAAAATGCAATTGTTTTCTATGTAGCATATAGTAAGAGCAGAGAGTAGCCATTTGTGATCGGGCCCAAAGAAAGTTTCTCAATGAAAGACACACAAAGAGAAGCTTTGTCTTTTGGGTATCCAATGTAGTAAATAGTTGTTCACATTGGGGTGACACCTGAGAAGACCTCTTCTGTGTTTATGAGTATTCTGATTCTGTTTATGATTTCACTGGCTGTGTTGTTTTTGTTTTAAATAGTTGTAAAAATATATCATGCTTTGCTTTTTCCAACTTATCTTTTCAAGAATGTCAGGCTTGTTTTTATGAAAAAATATGTCTTTAAGAAAGTGATACATGGCCCAGATAGGGAAGGTTTTGTGTTTGAGCCACCAACATTGACAGAAGATGAATTGATAAATAGGAGAAGAATAATACTATATATTTCATGCTTCTTTCCCTTCCTGGGTGTGTCAATGTCCATATCCGACTTTAAAAAGAAGAAATAGCTCAGTGTGCTTGATACTTGCCTATCTCTTGAGAGGGAACACAGGTGTATTTAGAAGCTTCTCTGGAAGGCCTGATTCCACAAAGCAAAGGTAATATACATCTCTGTTTTCAAAGTAAAGTAGTATGGTTTAGCAAGTGCTTGGAACTTTTCAGTTAAAAGTTCCATTTTAGTTAAATACCAGAAGATTAGAGCATTATGGTCTTTGCTCTGCTTCAGATGAATGTATTCTTTTTTTTTTTTTTCCTTTTTCATTTAGTTATTATGAGTCTTAGGGTTTTTTTTCTTTTTTCCCTTTTTTGAAGATAGATTATTGTCTCAAGAAATATATTTTTATTACAATTTTCCCTTCCTCTACTCCTCCTAGTCCCCCCTACCTCCCCTTCTATCCAGGTCTACTCCCTTTCTGTCTCTCATTAAGAAAGAACAGGCCTCTAAGAGATAACAACAAAATATAACAAAGTAAAATATAATGAGATAAAACAAAAATCATCACATTGAAGTTGGACAAGGCAAACTAACAGAAGGAAAAGAGCCCAAGAGAAGGCACAGAATCAGAGACCCATTTGTTCGCACACTAAAGGGTACCATAAAAGCCCTAAACTAAAAGCTATAATATATGCTGAGAGGACCTGATGCAGACCCTGTAGGCCCTGTGCTTGCTGCTTCGATCTCTGTGAGTTCATATAAGGTTTGCTCAGTTGATTTAGTTCTTCTGGTTTCCTCTATTCCTTTTGACTCTTACACTTTCTACCTCCTCTTCCTCGGGGGTTCTCTGGGCTCTGAGGCAAGGAATTTAATAGAGAGCTGTGTGTTCCAAGGTCTCTCTGCAAATGAAGTCTTGCTGTGAGTCTCTGTATTTGTTTCCTTATGCTTCAGGAGGAGGCTTCTCTGATGATGGCTGAATAAGGCACCGATCTATGAGCATAGCAGAATATCACTAGGAGTCATTTTATCACTTTTTTTTTTTTATACCAGCACTACTTGTTTTTACCATAACTCTCTGAGCTATCTAGTCTGGTTCTTGGTCACCCAAGTGATGTTGGGTATGGAAACACTTTCATCTTGTAAAGTGAGCCTTAGGCCAAATCAGATGTTGGCTTTATGCCACCTTTGCCCTAACATATTTTGTAGGCAGGTCAACACTGTAGATCAAAGGTTTTGTGGCTGCATTGGTGTTTATATTTCTATTTTGGTAGCCTGAAGAGTACCTTCCCATACCAAAGGTGCTAGAATGTAGGGGAAAAGGTTCTATGTAGGTACCAGCTTGACTGCTCCATGTTCAATGAGTTGTATGGGTGTTGTTTTCAGTGAGAGGGCCTAGCTATCAGTTTATGGAAAGTAACCTATTGTCTTGGCAATAGCCTGATTTGTTTGATATCTTCAAGGGCCAACAACTCAATTGGATATAACCCAGTCTTGGTACTGGAAGATTCATTTGGTGACAAGAGACTGCCAATTGGGACTTGACTCCTGACTCTGGCTCCCCCTTTATTGGGAGACTTCATTAGGATAACCTTCCTATGTTTTAGGAGGTTTTTACTACACTAGGTTTCCATAACACCCCTCAAGTACCCTTTATTTTTAACTGTCTCTCCCCTCATTCCCTCCCTCAATCCCATCTCCCCTCCCCATTCTTACCTGATCCTCCTCTTTCTGTCCCCCTTTCTCTCAGTCCACCCATAGACTCTATTCTATTTCTCTCTCCCAGGGAGATCCATGTGTCTTTCACAAGTCCCTTCTTCTATACCTCACCTCTCTGGGTCTACAGTTTGGTTAAGGTGACTGGATTCTTAATGAAGTGGGCATTAGTTCTCTGTAAAAAGTAATATTGCAAACTAGGAAGTGGATATAAGTCCCATCCCTAAGCCAGAAGCTATCTCCAATTAATGACTACTCAGAAATGAAAAAAAAAATTGTTTTATCCAATGGAGTTTCACTGGGTATATTAAACCATTCACTTTTGCATGTAATTTTTGTTTTATTCTTATTAATTACAGTTTATTCACTTTGTATCCCAGATGTAGCCCCCTCCCCATACCCTCCCAATCCCTCCCTCCCTCCTCCTCCTTCTCCTATGCCCCTCCGCCAGTCCAATGATAGGGGAGATCCTCCTTCCCTTCCACCTGACCCTAGTCTATCAGGTCTCATCAGGACTGGTTTCATTGTCTCCTCTGTGGTCTCGTATAGCTGATCCCCCCTCAGGTGGAGGTGGTCAAAGAGCCAGCCCATGAGTTCATGTTAGAGACAGTCCCTGTTCCAATTGCAAGGGAACCCTTGTGGACACTGAGCTGCCATACAGCAAGCCTATAGCCAACATCAAACTAAATGGAGAGAAAGTTAAATCAATCCCACTGAAATCAGGAACAAGGCAAGGCTGCCCACTCTCTCCATACCTCTTTAACATAGTACTTGAAGTCCTTGCTAGAGCAATAAGACAGTTAAAGGAGATCAAGGGGATTCAGTTAGGAAAAGAAGAAGTCAAAGTATCACTATTTGCAGACAATATAATAGTATACATGAGTGACCCCAAAAATTCTACTAGGGAACGCCTACACCTGATAAACACCTTCAGCCAAGTGGATGAATACAAAATCAACTCAAAAAAATCAGTAGCCTTCCTGTATACAGAAGACAAAAGAGCTGAGAAAGAAATTAGGGAAACAACACCCTTCACAATAGCCACAAAGGACATAAAGTGCCTTGGTGTAACTCTAACCAACAAGTCAAAGACTTGTATGAAAAAACTTTCAGTCTCTGAAGAAAGAAATAAAAGAAGATATCAGAAGATAGAAAGATTCCCTATACTCACGGCTTGGCAGGATTAACATAGTAAAAATGGCCATTTTACCAAAAGCAATCTACAGATTCAATGCAGTTCCCATCAAATTACCAACACAGTTCTTTACAGACTTTGAAAGAAAAATTCTCAATTTCATATGGAATAACAAGAAACTCAGAATCACTAAAAACAATCCTCTACAATAAAAGATATTCTGGAGGTATCTCCATCCCTGACCTCAAGCTGTACTATAGAGCAATAGTAATAACAACTGCATGGTACTGGTATAAAAACCAACTGGTGGATAAATGGAATAGAATAGAAGACCCAAAAATAAACCCACATGCTTGTGGACACCTGATTTTTGACAAAGATGCCAAAACCATACAATGGAAAAAAGAGAGCATCTTCAACAAATGGTGCTGGTCTAACTGGATGTCTACATGTAGAAAAATGCAAATAGATCCATACTTACCACTCTGCACAAAACTAAAATCCAAGTGGATAAAAGACCTTAATATAAAAATGGACACACGAAGCCTGTTAGAAGAAAAAGTGAGGAAGAGCCTTGAACTCATTGGCACAGGAGACAACTTCCTGAACAGAACACCAACAGCACAGGCTCTAAGATCAACAGTCAATAAATGGGACCTCATGAAACTGAAAAGCTTCTGTAAAGCAAAGGACAGTGTCATCAGAACAAAACGACAACCTAAAAGATTGGGAAAGGATCTTCACTGACCCTATATTTGATGGAAGGCTAATATCTACAATATCTACAATATGTAAAGAACTTAAGTTAAACAGCAACAAATCAAGTAACCCAATAAACCACTCTTTTTGTTTTCTTTTTTAATTTTAATTTTGATTTTTTCACAATATATTCATTATTTTTTTGCAATTGAAGCCCCCTCCCTCAACTACTCCAAGTCCCACCTTCCTTCCCTCTTCTCCCCATCCCCTTCTCCTAGTCCACTGAAAGGGGGAGTTCTCCTCCTTTGCTATCTGCTCATAGTTTATCAAGTCTCATTAGGACTGCCTGGATTTTCTTCCTCTGTGGCCTGGTAAGGCTGCATTGCCAGGACAAGTGATCAAAGAGCAGGCAACTGAGTTTATGACAGAAGCAGCCCCTGCTCCCCTTACTTGGGAACCCACATGGAGACTGGGCTGCCAAGTGGCTACATCTGAGCAAGGTGTCTAGGTTCTTTCCATGCATGGTCGTTGGTTGGTGCATCAGTCTCTGCAGGATCCCCTGGGCTCAGTTTTTTTTATAGCTTTGTTGATCTCCTTGTGGGGCTCCTGTCCCCTCCATGTCCTTTTATCCTCACCCCGCTCTGCCCAAAATTTGGCTGTGAGTCTCAGCATCTGCTTCAAACCCATGTTGAGTGGAGCCTTTCAGAGGACCTTCTATAGTAGGCTCCTATTCTGATTCCTTTCTTCCACAGCTTCTGGTGTCTATGCTGTTTGCCATTCTGTATGAGATTTAAGCTTCCTCCCTAGGGTCCTCTTTAGTGCTTAGCTTCTTAAGGTATGTAGATTTTAGTATGGCTATACTATATTAAAGAGCTAATATCCACTTTTAAGAGAGTGTATACCATGTGTGTTTTTCTGTTTCTGGGTTATCTCACTCAGGATGATATTTTCTAGTTCCAACCATTTGCCTGTAAATTTCATGATTTTCTTGTTTTTACTAACTGAGTAGTATTCCATTGCTTAAATGTGCCACAATTTCTGTAACTATTCCTCCATTGAGGGTCATCTAGGTTGTTTCCAGATTCTGGCTATTACAAATAAAGTTGCTATGAATATAGTTGAGAACATGTTTTGGGTATATATCCTGGCATGGTATAGCTAGATTTTGAGGTATGCTAGTCCCATTTTTTTTTTTTTTTTTTTGAGAAAGCGCCAGATTGATTTCTGGTTGTACAAGTGGTTGCACAAATTTGAACTTCCATCAGCAATGAAGGAGGGTTCCCCTTTCTCCACATCCTCTCCAGCATGTCTTATCACTTGAGTTTTTGATCTTAGCCATTCTGATTGGTAAAGATGGAATCTCAGAGTTTTATAAACTACTATTAAAGGCAGGCCTCATGTCCAGCAGTAGATGGACAAAATTTTGGAGGTTCTATGTCTCATAGTGTTTTTTTTTTTTTTTTGAGATTTTTTTTCCTTTTAAACCTTACAGGTTCTTTTTCCTAATATGTTTTTTCAGTTTTGGGTTTATATGGGATTTCTGTGTGGGTAAAACATGTTATGGTATCTGTGTTTCTTGTGCTTTTTCTTTAGCTCTTTTTCTTCTGTTGGTTTTGTCCTATCTTTGTTTGTTTGTTTTTTATTTTGTCTTATTTTATTACTATTTTTTAGATGTCTATTTGCTTTGAGAGAGAGAGAGAAAGGCTAGGGACTTGGATCAGAAAGGAGGTGGGGAGGAGCTGGGGGCAGGGGATCTATAATCAGAATATACTGTAATATATAGTATATGAAAAAGTTTCAACTAGAGAAAAATAGAAAATAAATTGCAAGCTGGTCTTGTAACCAGACAAAGAAAGTGTAATTTAATTAAAAGCCAGCAAAACAACTGAAGGTCAGAGACCAGCCACACTAGCTAAGGTTGGTGGACTGAGGAGTAAACCAAGGTCAATAGCTAACAGAACAAGCCAAAGACAGACAGAGGGGCTCCATCTCCCTGATAGAGTGAGCAGCATGCAGTCATTTTTCTAGTTGGACTGGGGGAACTTGGTCCATGATGCTCCCAAACTAATGAATCTCAACAAAAATTAGCCTGGTGTTTGTCCAGTTTCAATCTCAAATCCCACAAAGGGCCTTAGGCAAGCAGCTCAATGGTACCCCACTCTTGGGACCCTCTCCTATCCTAGAGAGTGGTCTCACTTTTCCTTAATTTTCCTTATTCAAATTGACTTTGAGTGACTGTTGATTGCCTGGCATCTTAGTTCCTGAGTCAAGCCCATCTGGACCAGGAGAAAACCCATCTCTCTCAAAGGCAGGATCACTAGGACATGTGATATGTGAATTGTAAACTCAAGTAGAATTTGCACCTCTTGATAGGATACCTGAACTGTAGAATGTATGCAAAATCTGGCTATCATCCTTCCACGGGAGCAATGACTTGAAGTCTGTATTGGGACATAACTGAGGTTACATCTTTATTCTGTGGGAAAGTTTGTGATAGATTAGTCACCACAGGTGAAAGGGAAGCAAATGACATGTCATAGGTGCATAGATTTGCCACCTAAGATAACACTGGTATTTGGTTAGTTATCCTAACCCAATAACTGCGTTCAAAGTGTTAGGGTCCAGAAGACCCTGAAAGAACAACCCCAAACTTGAGTAGCATGCAAACAACAAAAGGTATTTATTCTGCAGAGAGCCAGCATTCTGGGGCTGCCACCTTCACAACATGGCGGTGGCCCCGAGGGGCATTGAAGGACCCTTTTAAAGCCAGGGAGGGGAATTCCTACTGTGGCTACATAACCTCGATTGGGATTGGCTGGTGCCCATGGAGGCTATGTGATTTTGATTAGGGTTTGGCTTGTACCCATGAAGGCTACGTGATTCTGGTCAAGGCTTAGGGGCTTTTCAAACCAGTAGCTAAGCAACCTTATCTGACTAGGCCAATTGTCCTGGCTGAGTTGGTTCCTCTGTGTGTGTGTGTGTGTGTGTGTTTCTAGCAACCAAAGTTTCTTTTTCTGAGGAATGAAAAACTCAGGCCTGTTCTATTTCAGGAAAAAAAAAAAAAAAAAAAAAGAAGTCTGTCACAGTTAGTTTGGTCCTGCATCTTTAGCCAGGCCCTGTCAAAAGCATCCTTTTCCTCATACCAGTATAGATAAGGGTCAAAGGGCAAGTGAAGTCCAGAGTCCTTATCATATAGCATCCATTGCAAGCACTGACTTTATACATTTATCTTTAATCTGTGTTCTCGGTGTTCACACAAGGACTCTTGTTTGTTTCAGACATTCTTGAGTTACTTCCACATAGGTGATGTGTCACATACAAATTTTGACACTTTAACTCCTCTCTTTCCAATTTTCATGCATAAGAAATCCTGCTAAGGTGGCTAGGGAGATGGTTCAGTGGTCAAGAGCACTTGTTCCTCTTGCAGAGGACCCAGATTTGATTTCCTGCACCCACAGATGCCAGCTCACAGCCATCTGTAATTTCAGTTCCAGGGGATCTGATGTCCTCTTCTGATCTCAGCTGGCACCAGGGACACATGGGGTGCAGATATACATACACAAACAAAACATTTATAAACATTAAAGTGCTCCTTTGGAGCAGCTCTTGTTGCAGTTGGTAGCACATACCAATAAGAAATGCTTTAAGAAAACACAGATATACAAAGATTTACTGTAAACCAGAAGTTAGCGCTAATATTTGATGGCTACACATTACGAGATAACATATACAGGCAGGGTTTTATTCTTTCCTTTTTGGCAATGTTGAGGATTGACTCCAGGGCCTAGTCAAAATTCTGCACCAGAGATTGATCTTCAGCCCATTTTAACAATTTGTTGTTGTTTGTTTGTTTGAGGAAGGGTTTCATTACATAGCTCTGGTTGTCCTAGAACTCACTGTATTAGACAAGGTTGACCCCAAATTCACAGAAATCTGCCTGTCTCTGCTTTCTAAGTGCTGGGTGTGTGCCATCACACCCAGCTTAACAATTTTTAGGACTACAGTTCCGTGGGGCTGAGGAGATGGCTCCATGGGTTAAATCCTTGCTGCAAAAGTACAAAAATCTGAATTCAAATCCTCAGAACCCACATAAAAGCCAGACACGTAGTGTGTGTGCTTTGTTGCCTCAGCCAGGGGAGCTGGGGACATGCAGATTCTGCTTGCTAGCCAACCAGTCTAGCCAAAATGGCAAGTTCAAGCTCATTGTCTCAGAGAATAAGGTGAAGGGTGGAGGAGAGATGGGAAAATGGCTGCTGGTGACCCATGGTAAGGGAGCCTAGGAGCAAGAGTCATTCACTATGGCATCAAAGGCATGGGTTCATATGGGCATGACTCCCAGAGTGTGGAGTACTGACATAAGCAAGGTTAACCTACAAGGCAGTTTGGAGCCATGGAAGTCAGTTCATGTAGGACACACAAGCTTAATTTTACCCCCTCTATCTGAGAAAACCATTACAAAGGGCAGTCCTAGGCTTTGGCAGACCCGTGAAACACCGCTGAGGGAAAAATCTGGGACACTGAATAGGCCTTTATATCTGTCCCCTATTTTCCCACAGCTAGAGAAGTCTTCCCTTTATTCCTCCTGTCAACCTAATACTAATCACTAATCCCATTGCTTTCTCTCCTTTTCTTTTGTCTCCCTGATTCATACACTTAATCATTAACTTATTACTACCCAAAGCATGACTGATACCTGCCCTCCTCCTCACTCTCTAAAATGACTGATTTCTTCAACTGGGAATGGTGGTGTGTATGCCTTTATTCCCTGCTCAGGAAGCAGAGGCAGGCAGGTCTCTGTGAGTTCCAGGCCAGTTTGTTTTACACAGCAAAAGCAGTGAGCAGCATGGCCTTAGGGAGTCACCCTTCATCCTCTGACTCTTGGCTGCCTTAGTTCCAGCTGGTGGCAGCTGGCTGCTGGGGCCCTTGTTTTATATCCCCACTGTGAGGTGAGTGGGAGATGAGTCACTCCTATCTTCAGAACCCTGGAAACAGCCTCTCCCAGTGGCGCCTTGTGTCTCTGCCAGGACTGAGACTCTGTAGCTGGGGACAGGCGAGGGGACGTTGTGGTTAGGTTATTTATTGCTGTGAATGTTGAGCAATGCTGAGGATTACTGGGGTGGCCTATGCTTGGGTTCTTCAGCTGTTCTGATTTCCCACCCTGAGTATCCTGGGCTCCAAGTGGCCATTGGTCACTTAAAGGTCGCTCAGGATACCCCACGGCTCTAGTTCCTTTCAGCCTTTCCATTTCCGTGAGGAACAGGAGCCACACAGAGGAAGGCCCTGGCAGGCTGAATTAGACTGGGAGACAGGATGCTTCTTAGCAGACATGTCAGTAATTGAGGCACCGAGGACATTGTTGAGATCCTGGGAAAGGGGAGCTTGTGAGGAGAAATGGAAGGCTCAGCATTCATGTACTGCAGTCAGAGCTGCAGCATATGTAAACCAGTGGGGAAGTGTGCTTCTCTCTTCCTTGCGTAGGGCACGGCTGAGTGAGATCCAGCTGCTGAGCTGTGACAGCCAGGGAACAGCCTCATTCCAGGCAGATGACCTAGGGAGGCAGAAGTGCCCAGCAGGGCACAGCAGTAACGGCAAGGCGGAGTCCTGCTGCAGCCTGAGGTATGTTGAGATGACCTCTTCTGATGTCCTATGATGGCTATGGAAGCCTGTCATGAATTTCATCAGTGTCCAGTGCTGGGAGTTAGCAATGGAGATGGTCCCTGGCAGCTGATGAACTGAAAGGCAGTGCTATACAAATATTTGTCAGGAGATCTGTGGTGTATGTAGTTGGAAGAGATGGATAGTCTGGGTCCCCAGAGCATAGTCAGGGTCTTGTGGAGACCTGTGTAAACTCCTCAGGTTGGGGTCTGAGAGGCATACAGTCTTCCAACAAACAGAGGCCTTGCATTCAGCGAAACCTCCTAGATTTGCATGGCTAGAGACAGAGTTTCACAGACGGTTTCATCCTCAGTGGAGTCTGTCTGCATTTACTAGGTTTGTAGATAGTTTCCTGAAGCCCAAGGCTCAGTTTCAGTTCACTGGATCCAAGATCTGGTTCCTTGGCTGGGGATGAACCTGAATGGTGACTCCATACCAAACGAACATGAAAGAACCTTCCAAACTCTGTGTTCCACACCTCTTGCTCATTAAAGTATTTTTTTTAAAGTTAAAAACATTTTTAAAAGGTATATTCATTTTTATTATTTGTATGGGCATTTGCCTGCATGTATATATGTATATATATGTATGTGTATGTATATATGTGTATGTATATGTATATATGTGTATATGTGTGTGTTTCATGTGCATGACCTGCCTGTCAGAGGAAGGTGTTGAATCCCTGGGACTCGAGTTATAAGGGGTTGTGAGCTGCCATGTGGGTGCTGAAAATTAAACCTGGGTCCTTTGTAAGAGCAAGAGGTGCTTTTAAAACTGAGCCCCTCATTAACGTCTTGATACACACTTGTTTCTATGATTTACCCTGACCCCTTGACGCAGGACAAGGCTGGATCCTGCAGTCTGGTGGAAACATGGGTAGAATTTTTTTTAATTGAATACATCATTTTGAACAAGTTATCTATGAAAAGAACAGAAGTGTATGCCACAAGTGCTGTTAATTTAATGTGATTAACTATGAACAAGCAGTCACTATGCTTTTCTAAACTGATAAATAGTCAACATTTCTTGTGTTCTTCCTACTTCTGCTATGTCAGGCTCCTTGGATTTTCTCTTTGGACTCTCCCTCAGCATTCCTGGTGTGGGCCTGAAGAGTCCTGTCCAAAGGAGACATACATACAGAGATACATATACAGTTAGATAGTCTGGCTCCTGGTGTGAGGATATCTGGGTTCTAGTTTGAGTTCTGCTATAGCCTGAGATGTTTGTGGCCCTGGAAAAGTTCAGTACAGCAAGGGACAGCCAGCCGACAAAGTGACAGTGTGCCCTTCTAGAATTATCCCTTGCTGCTGCTGAGACAAGGAGTATGCTGGGATGTAGTATAGAGGGTACATTTTAAGTCTCATACAAAAATAGGGAAGCCCAGTTACAGGGTCAAAGACCCACTTAAGGCCAAGGTCTCTAAAAGAGGGAACTTGGGGAACAGTCTGGGAATATTTAGACTCTACTCTTGCATTTTCATCAAAGGCTCCCAGCTACAGAGACTCCCAGCTCTTGCAAAGACACCGTGTGCCAACGGGAGAGGCTGTTTCCAGGGACATGGTCGGGTTGTGACATGTTCCACTTTTCTCGAGGGGAGCATGGCTTTTAGCATAAGCCTCATAAGCTGGAAAACACTCTTCTGGCTTCAGGCAGGGATGACTAAAACCTTAAAAGAAACTGAATTCATAAACTATGGAGAGACAAAACACATCCAGATTGGACAGAAGAAAGAAAAAATGTCCTGTTTTCCAGTGTTATGTGATGGCATGATCCAGGGCAGAGCAAGCCTGAAGACACACACACAAAAGCTATTGAGACAGGATAGGAGTTAGGCGACATTACAGAACACCAAATAAACACAATGTCGGGCATCCTGCTGAATGCCAACAGTGGGTCATCCAAGGTATGAAATAATATTCCTACTTATGAAAACTCAAGCAGACCAATTAGTAAAGCTAATGGAATGTCAAACCTGTATACAGAACAGTGAAGAGTATCCTTGGTGCTCACCGGGGAAGCCTTTAGTGATGGAGGGACAGCCCATGAAAGAAGTTGAAATTCTCACATACAGTTTCAAAACTTACTCCAAAGGCCTTGTGGTCCAGGACCTGAGAAGGCAGGGACCAGTAGAGACAATCTGAAAATTCAGAAAAAGGCCTATGCAATGGAAATGCAACAGGTGGCCCTGAACTTCAGTAGAGGCAAACGTTTTCAGCAAATGCTACTAGAACATATTCATACACATAATAATTAATTAGGCCTTTGCCTCATGCAAAACCCAACTTAAAATGGATCAAAGATCTAAATATGAAATAAAATACGTCGTCATGATTATGGCGTAGGTGGTGTCTTAGGATACCAAGATGCAAGCAATGGGCCGGAGAGATGGCTTGCCAGTAAAGAACACTGCTCTTTCAGAGGAGTTCAGGTCCCAGCATCAGGAAGCTCAATGAATTTTACAGCATGTAAATTCTTCCTTAAATAAAAAATAGAGCCCAGAAAGGAAGGCATAGGTGTTTTGAAAAAAACGCTCAGGCAAATTTGAGTCCATCTTTATTTTTGGAAGAAGGGAAAACAATTATTATAGGCCACAGTGGCATGAACTAGATCTATTTTCAATGCGCCGCTTATTAAAAACTTAGTGATCCTGGCAGTAACTGTGTTTAGAATGATAGCAGGCATTTTGTCATTTACTACAGAAACACATAAAGCCAGGGACAGTTATTCTATAAATCATATAGTTTATGCTATAAGAACACAGATGACTCGCAGTTTTAGTACCTGGGACAAATGTGAAGGTAGCAAATTTCTTTGTTGTATGTTTAATTGATTGACTGATTGATTAATTAATTTTTATTTATTTTATTTTATTTTATTTTATTTTATTTTAAAGACAGTTTTCTTTGTGTAGCCCTAGCTAACCTGGAACTTGTGCTTTAGGCCAGGCTGGCCTTGAACTCAGAGATCTATCTGCCTCTGCATTATGGGTTCTGAGGTTAAAGGCATGCATCATCTTGCCCAGCTTACTCTTTTATGTGATCATCTGAATGAAAATGGCCTCCATAGGTTCATATGCTTGAATGCTTGCTTCTTAGTTGATGGAATTGTTCAGTAAGGATTAGGAAATGTGGTTGTTGGTGGAGGTGTGTCACTGAGGATGGATTTTGAGGTCTCAAAAGCTCAAGCCAGGCCCAGACTTTCTCTCTCTGCTTTGTGCTTGGTTCAGGATATAAGTTCTTAGCTACTGTTCTAGCACTATGCCTGCCTGCTGCCATGATCCTTATTCATGATGGTGGTGGACTAAGCCCTTGAAACTGCAAACAAGATGTTTTTTTTTTTTTTTTTTTTTTTTTTTAAATTGCCTTGGTCATTGTGTCTCTTCACAGCAATAGAACAGAAAATGTTCTGTAAGCATTTTCTATGAAATTCAAAACTTGTAACCATTAAGAAACTGTTAAGTGGGTGGATATTGTTGTAAACAAGACACCCAAATAAATGTATAGACTGAGTAGAAAAATTTATATTCAGTTTTCTCTGGGTGTTTGTATGAGCCAAGTGGGCTCTTTCTTGATGGCTCCTCTGACTATTAAGGTGGAGGTGAGGACACAGTTATGATGGGGCCTCTGAACAGAACACGATACTGGAGTATACGAAACACAGAGATCCTATGGTCAGGCAGGGAGCTATAACTAGGGAAAGGGCTTTCTAGAAAGAGGCTTACTTTCTTGAGAACTAATTCAAGGTTCTCTGAGGATGATCTTAGCCCATTCTGAGATCCATGCTCCTAATGATCCATATTCCTCTCATTCAACCCGGCTCCAAATCCGTGAGCAACTGAAGGAGCACCCACATCCCGGCCATAGCCATTTAGCCTTCATGAGGCCGCTTGTGCCTCCTCACGTCGCGGCTGTCTCAGGGCAATCAGTGTCAAGTCTGATGGCTGGATTTCCCCTGAATCCATAACCTATGTTAATGGGGCAGAAGCTTGAATTTCCTGCAGGGCCCAGCTGTGGAAGTCATACAGGCTGCTTAGGCCACACCGTTGCCTGCACAGGATAAAGGCATTCACATAGATGAAAATGAAACCATGGTACAAATACAGTGAGGTACGGTTCGTCGGGCAACTTCTTTTGCAAACTGTTATTTAAATTTCATTTGTTTCTATTACTTTGCTGTTACCAGTATGCTGCAAGAAACCCTTTTTGTGCCTTAAAAATCTCAGTTCTTATTTTAACTTTGAAAATGTTTATATGACAGTGAGCTAGTTGTGACTTAACAGAAAATGTCTTCAAGAAAAAAATTATTTTTAAAATGTTTTAAATATTTTTACACAGACGCATATGTATGTGTCTTTCTGAGTGTATATGCCACATGTATGCAGATACCCTTGAAGGCGAGAGAAAGGCGTTGAGTTCCCTGGAGCTAGAGTTAGAAGCTGTTGTGAATCATTTACTATGGGTACTGGAAACCAATGTGGGTCCTCTGGAAGGGCAGCAAGTCTTCTTGGCCACTGAGCCGTCTCTTTAGGCCAATATTTACTTATTAAGCAAAGAACAATAAACACCTTTATCACAGGGGCTAAAGATGATGGCTAATTGGCTTTTCTGGGACTCCAGCTCCTTGTCCTTCAGCACGCAAGCTTCTGTTGTGCCACCCTGGCAGAAAGCTTGCCTTGCTGGAACTGCTCCTCCTGGAGATGGCTGATTTTGGCACTCTTTTTCCCTTTCATCCTTCTCTTGAATTTTCTTTGATTGTTTCTGGTTTATAATCTCTTTCTCCTCAGGAGAGCTTGGCCCCTTCTCATACCCCAGAGGCAGTGCAGAGCGGGACTTGGACCACCGCCAGTGCCACATGCTGTCATTAAGCATGATGCGGTGTTTCACCAGGGTCTGGTGAGGACCAGCTCCTTACTGGATGCATTGTAGACAAACTAAATGATCGATCCTTGCTTTGTGAATACTATACCTAAAACATTCTCCATATCCAGTACAGCTTACTTGTTATTGCCTCCTGGAACTGGGAATGTGTGTATGCAGGGTCAATCTTAGGGCTGGCAATAGGCAGTCACAGCTCAGACTTCTGCTTCATGGGGATGAGGGGAGTGGGGCTTTTTTTTTTTTTTTTTTTTTTTTTTTACCCCTGGTCTTGTCGTACTTGTGCTAATTGTCCTGAGAGATGCTCATCACCCATTTCTGTCTCTCCCTCTCTCTCTCTGTCAGACACACACACACACACACACACAGAGAGAGAGAGAGAGAGAGAGAGAGAGAGAGAGAAAGAGAGAGGGAGGGAGGGAGAGAGAGAGAGAGAGAGAGAGAGAGAGAGGGAGGGAGAGACCTGTGTGTAAGTCAGAGGAAACCCTGCTGAAATGAGTTTTCTCCTTTTTTCATCTGAGCCATGGGTACTGAATTCAGGTCATAAGGCTGAATTTACTATCCATCCTGTGGTCCCAATGATTGATTTTTTTGGCCTCAAATGCAATTCTCCTGACTCTATATTCCCCTAGTGCTCGGATTACAGATGTGTACCAGTCTACCTGTCCTCTCCATATTTCCATCATTCTTATATTTCCTCCTTTGCTGACTGTTTGTATCTAATAACACATGTGCGTGTGCATGTATTTCTTTTGGATGTTAGGGTATAATCCATTTTGTGTGCAAATTCTTCGTATAATTAACCTAGCTTCTCACATGAGGAATATGTACAAATATCTTGCACAAATGTTTGGTATCTTGCTTGCAGTGTGTAAAGATGTGACACTGTGACACTGGATTCCTCATTTTGTTCTTGTTTTGATGTTTTGTTACTTCATGCTTCGGACACCCATTACCTACCATACATAACTTTCACAGGGTACTCTAAATTTTGGCATCAGTTGGATATTTACTTTAGAAAATGACGTAAGAATAAGAACCTGTTAGTTCGGTTACAAATTGTAAGTTACTTTCCTATATTTTGCTCCATGTCCGGCTTTTCTCCTCCAGATCTCTTATCTAATGAGACAAATCTTAATATGCGCTACAGGAAAACACACACAGCTTTTACATGTACATGCACAGTGCACTGCGTCAGTGGTTCTATTCTATTAAAATCATCCTGCACAAGGCAATTATGCGGATGTTCCCCCCTCTTTCTTTTTTATATTTATAGCGTTTATTGATGCATCATAATTATGCATGCACATTTAAATGACTCCAGCAAAGAAGGCTCAAATTCAGTTGTGCTAGGATTCTAGAAACTCCTGTGTGAGACTTGGCAGCTCCTCCTTCTAAACAAGCCATCCCATTGTTATCTTTGGTAAGGTCTTTTCTAGAAAAAATGAGGCTGGTTCATCTTGGCTCAAATTTGCCTTGACTATAGGATTGTGCTGGAGGGAGAGACACAATTAGAGAAAGATTTTTTTTTTTTCCCAGAGACATCTATATGGGAGTTTCATCCTAAAAATACTCTAAATGTTAGAAGAGGAAGGACCTAATTAGGAACATTGGGTTCCTAATTAAGAAGAAACACAGAGTTGCCTTCTTAGCCTGTAGCTGTGCAAAGTTATCCAGCCCCAGCTATGCTGCAGTCTCTGCTTCTTTCACAACACTGGTCCTGGAATCAAGGCCCACGTTACTAGAAATCAGTGGTTTAGAGAGGCTTCCTTCCTTCTACAAAGATCCTGAGGTCCAGCTGCTGCATGGCAGGCAGGGTGGAGTGGCAGTAGAGGGCAAAGGACACAGAGCGACAGTTCTGCAAAAGCTTCTCATTGCATGAAAATGTGCAATTCTGATCCAAGCTTGGGTCTGAGCTGTTGGGATGAAGGCTGGTTCTGTGAAAACTGTGGGGTGCAGCTTCCATGGTCCTCACCCCTGGTTGCTGTGTGCCTGAAACTGGAATGCTGTTAGAGATGGTAGTGGGCATGCTGACTCACAGGCAACTTTGAGGAGCCAGGGACAGAACTGGAAGGAGGCTGATCTGTCTGGGAAAAGATCTAGCATTTCAGATGCACAGGCAGAAGGATCAGAGTTCAAGGCTATCCTCCACCATAGCATAAAGTTCAGTGCCAGCTTGGGCTATAATAATAGCACATGATATTAGGAGTGCTTGGTGAATGAAAACCAACAAAATTTATGCCATTTGGCTTGGGGATTTTTGTTCATCAGTAAGTCCTGACATTGTGAAGGCACACAAGTGGGTCTGTCTGTGCCTCTCATGTAGACTGCTCATAGATCTCAGACCCAGAAGCTTTGTATCTGGCCCCAGCTGCCTCCATTAAGAGGCTGCTCAGTGGGGTCTGCATTCACCCACAAAGCTTTGCACTTTCTCTTCACTACTAGTAAACGATGGATGCCTCTGCCTGCCACAGACTTGGTGATGCCTTGCAGGCTGACCCTGTCCAGCCTGGGGGGAATTTGGAGATGGTAGACTGGAGGATGAGAGACCAGTTGGAGGAAGACAACTGATTCTTAAACCCATTTGCTCAAACTTAATTATTAATGCAGCTGCTAAAAATGGAACAGAGAAACTGAGTCAATGCCTCCAAAATAAAGGGAGCCTAGAGTACAGCTCAGAAATGAGCAAGAAGACCACTGCCCTCTCACTGTACATTAATAGAGGGTGGACATTTCAAGGACGATCTAGAGTGAGAGGTTGAGTGAGCACAGGAATGGTGTTGAGAAGGGACAAGTTTGGAGATGCATGACTTCATAGACCCCTTTGAGTTCTGTGTTCTTTTCTCCAAACAGGCACTCCATAAACATGCTTCTCCTGTTCATAATGCTGTCTTTCTGAGATTTAAAGGTGGAAATGTGTATATGAAAAACTTTAAAAAGACAGGAAAACAAAAACAAGGACTAGAAGAGAGTGACCAGACCTTCCTTTGATCAGGCAGCTGAATTTCTTGCCCCACTTAATCTGGTCTGTAGTCAAAATAAAGTCCTAGCCTTCATTTGAAGGAGAGCTATAGAAGGGTATATGAGTACGAATAGCAAAGGAAACAAAATGTTAAGAAAATAGAAAGAGGAAGGGGAAACATTAAAGAGAAAGTGCTTTTAGAACTGACTAGGACTTTTGTCAGTCACTTTCCTTTTATTGTAATTTAAGAAGAGGAAAGGTTTATTTGGGGGAATTTCAGTTCAGCGTTAGAAGAATCCATTTCTTGGTGCCTCGTGGCAGGGCTGAAGATCAGAGTGTAAGCAAAGCTGCCCACCTCGTGCAGCCTGAAGTGAATGACGGAGAAAGACAAGATCCCACAACCTCTGAGAGGACACTCCTCCAATGACATAAGACTGTTTCGTAGATTCCATCTCTTAAGTTTTTCACAATAGCACCCCACCAGAGTCTTAGCACTTAACACATGGAGCTCTGGGGACATGTTTTGTATAAGCCATACCATTCCACCCCTAGCTTCCGAAGGCTCATGTCTTACTTCCAATGAGTAACGCATTTTTCATCTATACCATAAGTGTCTCCAACGTCTTAGCTGTTCTAACATTGTTTAAGCCCAAAGTTGCTTCCAAGACAAGTCTGGCTGGGAACTCTTTAAATATAAAAACCTAATGTGCATGCTTCAAAGATACAATCGTGCAAAAGTGACCCTTCGCAGGGGAGGAACAGCAACTAGGAAGGAGGGACCAGACCAAAGCAAGGCTGTGGCAAGCCAGCATCAATCCTGCAGCTCCTTGTCCAGCCCTGAGAGCTCACTGCAGTTCCATGCAGTCTCCCAAGGGCTTTGAGATCTCTAACTCTCCAGCTTTGCTGAGGACAGCCTACACATACTGCTGAGAACTTCTCTTGGCTGGCACCCCATTTTCGCAGCCTCTCTTCTTTCCTGTGGTCTCCATCATAGCTCCAGCCTCTTTACCACACATTGCCCAATCTGCAAGGACTTGGTCTTAACCACCTGTTATCTGGCCTACAAGCTTCTCTTTCGGGTCTCAGCCAAAGCTTCTACTACCCGAAAGCTCCTACCTTCAAAAAAGATGTATCCATCTTTATTTGATGTGTATGAGTGTTTTGTCTGCATGTGTATGTGAACACACTGCATACATGGTTTCCAATGAGGCCAGAAGAGGGCATCAGAACTCCTGGAACTGGAGTTGCAAATGGTTGCGATCCATCATGTAGTACTGGGAACTGAACCTAAGACTTCTGTTAAGAGTAACCAGTAACAAATATATCTGGGCACAGGGGTCTTGTCTTAGACTGATTCTCCAACCAAGGACCATGCATGGATATAACCTAGAACCCCTCCTCAGATGTAGCCCATGGCAGCTTAGCATCCAAGGGGGTTTCCCTAATAAGGGGAACAGGGACTGTTTCTGACATGAACTCAGTGGCAGACTCTTTGCCTCCCCCATCCCTCCAGGGAGGAGCAGCCTTGCTAGGCTGCAGAGGAGGATATTGCGGCCAGTCCTGATGAGACCTGATAAAATAGGGTCAGATGGAAGGGGAGGAGGACCTCCCCTATCAGTGGACTTAGAGAGGGGCAGGGAGGAGATGAGAGAGGGAGGGTGGGATTGGGAGGGAATGAGTGAGGGGGCTACAGCTGGGATACAAAGTAAATAAACTGTGATTAATATAAAAAAATAAAAATAAAAAAGAGTAACCAGTAGGGTCAGAAGGAAGGAGAAGAAGACCTCCCCTATCAGTGGACTTGGGGAGGGGCATGGGTGGAAAAGGGAGAGGGAGGGCAGGATTGGGAGGAGAGGAGGAAGGGAGCTACAGGGAGA
This sequence comes from Psammomys obesus, assembly GCF_907164565.1. NCBI lineage: Eukaryota > Metazoa > Chordata > Mammalia > Rodentia > Muridae > Psammomys > Psammomys obesus. The sequence continues at coordinate 11,366,003 of NW_026596051.1, forward strand.
TACAAAATGAATAAACTATAATTAATAAAAAAAATACAAAAAAAAAGAGTAACCAGTGCTCTTAATGGCTGAGCCATCTCTTCAGCTCCTTAGCTCCTGCATATTTGCAAGCTCAAGGATCAGGCTGCCTTAGAGTGTGTCCAGATCTTTAGCCAGTGTGCTGTGTATCTGGACACATTTGATCCAAGGTTACAGTGGTCCCTGTGTACCTTGCTGGCTCAGGCAATCTGAGGAAACATCACCTGCAATTTTTGAGACAAGGTTGCATTTCTTTATCCGTGAAGAACCTGAGAGGGCAGTGGTTTTGCTCATTTCTGAGAAGACCTCTAGGCTCCCTTCAGTTTGGAGGCAATGATTCAGTTTCTCTGTGGAGTCTTTAGCAGGTACATTGTCTTGGATCACTTCTGTACATTCTCAGCAAAATAGAAGTCCCCTGAACCTTTTCTGTTCCTCTTTGATTTTCACTACAGATTTGAGTAATGCAGCCAGTTTTTAAATTATTAGCCATCATGACCTGAGTAGTGCTCTGCTTAAAATTTCCCATGAGGCAATAGGCCTCATCCTTCCTAATGCTGCAACCCTTTAATGTAGTACCTTTTATTGTGGTGTTTTCCAATTAAAAAAAAACCTTTTTTGTTGTTACTTCATAACTGTAGTTTTGCTATTGTTATGAATCATAATGTAAACATCTGTGTTTTCCAATACTCTTAGGCTACCCCTGTGAAAGGGTCATTCAACCCCCAAAAGGGGTAGCTTGCGACCCACAGGTTTAGAACCACTGTTCTTGAGGATAAGCTAGTCTGTATGCTTAAACCTAATGCCCTTCAGGCTCAGAGCACAGATCAGGCTCATCCCAATTTGATTCCACAATAGAGCTGATGATCTCTGGTCCATTCTCAATGATAACATCACCTTTACAGTCTGCATTCCTGTCAGGACTCTGGACTTCTGAGCCCATCAAAATCACCCAAGAAATTTAGTTTAGGGAATTACCTTTCAGCATGCTAGGCATCTTCTAACTTTCTAAAGTTTGGTAGTGTTGTCAGCACAGTGTATCTCCAACATTTTTCCATGTCAGTAAGCTTTCTGTTACTGCAACAAAACGCCTGTCGGAATCAACTTAAAAGGAAAGGTTATTTAGAGTTTTGGTCTGGGAGGTTTCAGTGCATGGTTAGGTTAATCTACCACTTTTGGATTTATGGGGAAACAGTGCACTGTAATTTAGGTACATGCTGGAGCTGATGACATTGTGGCCAAGAAGTGAAAGAGGAAGAAGTCAGGATCACATAAACCTTAAAAAAATAAAAAGGCTCCAAGTGACTAAGTCAAACTTTTAAAGACCTCACCTTTTCTCAATAGTGCCAAAGCAGGCACTGTGCCATAGCTCATTGGGCTTTGAAGGAGGGAAGGAGGCTATGAGGGAAGGAGAATATACAGATTGTGACAAATTGAGAACACTAAAGTGAATTACAAAAAGGAGGACTAACAGGTTGAAAAGAATTCTCTACATAAATATCCTCTCAAAGTAGAGAAAGAAGAGCCAGTGAGCTAGAAAACTGAGTTGCAAGCCGACAGTGAAAGAGTCAAGAAAAGATAGAAAAAGATAGTCACGGAGCTGAAAAGGAGCTAAGTGAACACAAAGCATGACAAACGGCCCAACAAAGGCGATGAGAGCTCCAAGATCAAACAATGACAGCAAAAATCTCAGCAAACTGAAAACGAACAAGATGAATGTTAGAAAGCAAGAATTCAAAAGACAACACAATCTAACAGCACGAATCGGCAACATTGCACCACGAGAGCCACAGAGGTTGGAGTGTCTTGAAACCCAAATAAACACAGCCCCAAGGCTGGCAAGCAAAACAAACTAAGAGAAAAACACTTGAATTGAAAGCCAGTTCTGGAGGGTGTCGTCAAGTGGGTCCTTGAGCTAGAATGCCTGTTTAGAGCTGGTTACACACAGGCTGGCGCCAGCCCTTCACTCCAAGGCTTTTGTGGAGCAGCTAAGGAGTGGGATGAGGACTCAGGTGGTGACCGCAGCTGTCAGGAGAGGCCACCTGAAGCAGCGTTGTTCTCTCAAGGACATTTTGCACAGGATGAGGGATGGTTAATTTTATGCATCATCTTGGAGAAGCCACTTTATCTAATTTTATGCTCTGACACTGGCCTAGAAACTGCTGTGATTTTTTTTTGATGTGATTAACATTTGTATTCACTTCACTCTGAGTAAAGCTCATGACCCTCCATACTGTGGAGAGCTTTGTCCCATCAGGAGAAGATCTGTGGAAACCAGATTGTGTTTTCTTGAAAAAGAAGTAACAGCAATTCCGTAAGATGAATTCTTCCTGGGTTTCCCACCTGCAATGCCTAGCCTCTGGATTTCCAAGGCAAGATTGGCTCAGAACTGGATACTTTAGAACCACATTGATGAGGTGTGCACAGGAAGATTGTCCCTGTCCTTTGTCACTGATAGGAGCTTCAGGCTCTTTTGCAGCCTATCTGTACTGACTATGGGAGTAATATCCCACTAGATCATGAACCAGATGAGGGACATAGGTGCATGCGACTTCCAAACATTCATTTCAGGGACCAAGAGTGTAAGCTGCTGGTAGCATTCCGGGGGATGGGAAGATCTTTCTAAACTTTGTGACACCAAAAATCAAACCCAAGCTGGAAGCCTGGAGAGGTAGCCAGGGATGCTGGGCTGGATTCCACATCTGTAAGCCAGATAGACACTCAGGACAGCTAGACAGAACAACGGGGAACCAGTGGTGGATGCCAGGATGGAGTTGGTACTGCAGCCTGGGAGGCCAGGTGAATGCTGTTCTGGAATATGAAGGCTGAGCTGAAGGTGGACACTGTGGAGACCCAGGAATCGGGGTTCTCCAAACACCTCCAACTAGATCGCGGAAGGCTAGGGATGCATTCTACAGCAACAGAGCTAAATCTTTTCTAGAATGCTTTTTTTTTTTTTTTTAAAAAAAGTCATTTAACACTGAGGTTACTAAATCAACATAATTACTATTTTTAAATCCCCCTTTCTTCCAAATGAGTATTTTTAAAAAGGTCTCTCTGTCACTAAGATAATTAAGTTGCAAAATATACGAGAAGCAGATTTGCTCTGAAACCCAAACTGCAAATTAAAATCGTATGGAAAGAAGTGTCAGGAACATGCTTGGCGTGGTACAGTTCTCCTGTGATCAGTGACGGGCTCGGAAGAAACTTAGAGTCCGTGCTCACTTCTGTTCTCTTGGTTGCTCCTCATCCGGCACAGTTCTGCAGATGAGCAGAACCACATGACTACCCCACCTTCCAGGCTGGGATGGAGGGGTTAGCGTCACAGCAGCTCACTGCAGTGAAGAGTTTGCATCTGCCATGACAACCCTAGATGTCATCTGGGGGCATGACAGACACATACTTTAAAGGTTACCATGTCTTGGAGTCACATCTTGGAAGTGGCTCTCTGGGAGAAGCACCAAGATATTCCTGTGCTTCCATAGGAGGGCCAAACAAATTTTTTTTCTAGTTGTCTGATGGAGTTAATTCGTTATTTGTTCTAATAGCCTATCTTGGCTAAAGAAGCTGATGAAATGGTAGGAGTGTGCGTGATTATGAACATGTGCTAGTTAACCTAGCGTTCTGATTGCTTTTGTGATTGGCTTATTCTTCACGAGTAGATTCCTATGTGGGACATCATGGCACCGGGACTTCTTTTTTTCCCTCCCACTTTCTACCTCAACTTTCTACCTCAACTTTCCTACCTGCCCTGCCCTTTACTTAAGTATTCTGTATGTTCCTTGGCTGTCATCTTTGTTTGTTTGTTTGTTTTCCCTCTCCTCAACATTGTCATGCTGCACCATGGGCTTAGATTTCTACCAATAAAAACTCATGCTTGACTATTCTTCCTCAGAAGCATTTCACCTTCAAAGCCAAATTTAAACTCCCACTTCCCTGAACACGTACTATTCCCTGGGTCAGATCTCTCAACTCTGCTCTCTTCCCCTTTGATCACACTCTTCTCTGGCAGTTTTAGCATGCCAGGACTGATCATGCTCCACTCTAGGACCAGTTGCCCTCCATGGTCAGTTCTGACAGAGAGATGAGAATGAAGATAAATGTGCCATTGAGACTTACTTACCCACTAGGGCAGTTAGGGTTAATGATTTTCTTGTCCTTGAGTTTTGGAAAGCTGTAGAAATAGGTATCATGAACTGAATCAGTCTGTACAGTGCTTTCCATATAGGCAGGAGAACCTGAGTTTCATCTATAGTGTAAAAAAGACCTGGATATGTTCTTTGGAGGTGAAGATGGGTGGACACCCAAGGATTTCTGGACAGCCAACCTAAGGTAATCAGTAAGTTGCAGCCCAACAAGTGACTCTGTATCAAAAAAGAAAAAAAAAAGCAGATGGCACCTGAGAAATGACACCTGAAATTGTCCTGTGACCATCATCCACACACATATGCCTATGTACATGTACCTGTGTGTCCATGCAACATATCCACAGTCAAGAGCAGAGACAAACAAACTACTGCAGGCCTACTCACTTGCTTGCTTTCTCCTCCGTTACACAATTCAGGGTCTCCTGGCTGGAGAACGGTGTTGTTCACAGCTAACTGGATTTTCCCACATCAACTAGCAATTAAGATAATTCCCCCACCCCAAAAGACATGCCCCCAGGTCATGATGTATACAATTCCTCAAGACTCCCTTTTCAGGTGACTTTTGTTGACCATTAAGAAGCTGAGGAGGTGGCTCAGCAGTTAAGACCATTTTCTGATCTTCCTAAGTTTTGTTCTCAGCACCCTATCAGGTGGCTGACACTACCCGAAACTTTATCTCGAGGGATGACATTGTCTTCTGACCTTCTCAGGCATTTACACACACGAGGCACATATTCACACAGACACAAATACATTAAAAAAAACAAACAAGCAACAAAACAAAGTAAACCCCAACAACTGAAAAAAAAAAAGTTGACAGTTAAAGTCTAACCACACAGCCTTGATCTTGTGGCAGTCCTCTGTTAGCGACTAGGTCATAGAGGCACGCACCACTATGATCAGAAAAATCAGACAGAAGAAGAAGAAAAAGAAGAAGGAGGAGGAGAAGGTTGGAGAATTTAGATTCTCTGATTTGAAGGCAAAATGAAATAAATGACTGACTGACTGAATAAACAAACAAACAAATAAGTCAGTAAAGTATTGCTTTATTCTAGGGTTAGACATATAGAACAATAGATCAGAGTAGCAGAACCTAAGAAAGAGAGCCCAGGAATACGAATACATTCTACCCCAGAGGCTGAGGTAACTCAGTCTCTTAGGTAAGGTTTCTACCTCTGTGATAAAACACTATGACCAAAATCAGCTTGGTAAAGAAAGGATTCATTTTATTATACAGATTAAAGTCCAGCAATGAAGGAAATTCACGGTAGGAACTTAAAGCAGGAACTGGGAGGCAGGAGCTAATGCAAAGGCCGTGGAGGAGTGCTGCTTACTGGCTTGCTCCCCAGGACTTGCTCAGCCTGCTTTCTTTTACAGTCCAGGACCACCAGCCCAGGGCTGGCATTGCAGGCAACTGAGCTCTCCCACATCAATATCAATAAAAAATGCACTACAGCCTTTTTCACATGCCAATACTGTGGGGACATTTTCTCAGCTGAGGTTCCCTGTTCTCAAATGGCTGTGGTCTGTGTCGAGTTGATATAAAACAATCCAGTACACACGGTAAGGACTTTTCTTCTCCCAGAAAATGGATTCTGGACCCACGGAGATTAATTTGAAATGTCAGAGAACCTAAATCTTTGTCTCACATGATCACCAAAACACCACCACAAATGGAACAGAGACCAAACTGTACAGAACTCCCAAAGGAAATATGAAAAACAGCTTTTGACTGAGATCAGTCATGTGTTAGGTATATGCAAACAGCATAATCCACGATAGAACAGGTACCTGAATGGAGTCCACCAAAATTAGAAACTATTCATTGTTCATGCTGGATAGGTTTATGCCAACTCGACATAAGTTAAAGTCATCAGAGAGGAGGAAACCTCAGTTAAGAAAATGCCTCTGTGAGACTGGGCTGAAGTTGAGCCTGTAGGGCATTTTTTAAATTAGTTTTGCGGGAGGATCCAGCTCATGGTGGGTGGTGCAATTCCTGGGCTAGTGGTCCTGGGTTCTGTAAGAAAGCAGGTTGATAAAGGGAACAGGAGCTCCACAAGGAGAACAACAAAGCCAAAATATCTGGGCACAGGGGTCTTTTCTGAGACTGATACTCCATCCAAGGACCATTCATGGAGATAACCTAGAACCCCTGCACAGATGTAGCCCATGGCAGCTCAGTCTCCAAGTGGGTTCTCTACTAAGGGGAACAGGAGCTCTCTCTGACATGAACTCAGCGGCTGGCTCTTTCATAACCTCCTCCTGAGGGGGGAACAGCCTTACCAGGCCACAGAGGAAGACAATGCAGTCCTGATGAGACCTGATAGGCTAGGGTCAGATGGAAGGGGGGGAGGACCTTCCCTATCAATGGACTTAGACAGAGGCATGGGAGGAGAAGAGGGAGTGAGGGTAGGGTTGGAAGGGGATGAGAGAGGGGGCTACAGCTGGGATACAAAGTGAATAAATTGTAATAATTTTTTTAACAATAAAAGAATAAAAAACAAAGCAGGTTGAGCAAGCCATGGGGAGCAAGACAGTAAGCTACACCCCTCCATGCCATCTGCATGAGCTTCTGCCTTCAGGTTCCTGCCCTGTTTGGGTCCCTACCCCACTTCAATGATGAACAGTGATATGGGAATATAAGCCAAATAAACCCTTTCCTTTCCATGTTGTTTCACCACAGCCATGTAAACCCTGCTAAGGTATTATCAAGCAAAACAGTGAATTAGCTAAACTGGGTCATGAAACACAAGACATGCAAAATAGATCCAATAGAGAACTCTCCCAAATATGCATAGTAAGCACATATATGGACATTTACATATAAACAGGACAGATCTTGAGGAGAAGGGCAAAGGATTTGAGTAGACAGCTCATGACAAAAGGACATACAAAAGGGCATTTAAGCACAGGATAGATACATAATGTCTTTCATTTTTAAAGAGATGTAAATTAAAACCATAGCCAGTAGATAGCTCCTAGCAAGTCTAAAGTTAAGACAGGATGGACAGTAAGGCTGGCGAGGGTGTTCAGTAGATCAAAACTCATACACTCTGGGCTAGGATGGATGAAACATGGAACCAGTTATGTGCTTTTAAGTGAAATCAAGCACTCATCCTAGGCATTTTAGCAAACGGCTTTGTGACCAAATTCTGCTGCCACATCAGCTCTGGTATAACTCAACAGGGCACTGTAGGATGAAAATGGCCTCAGTCAAGCGTTCAAAGTAAGTGCCATGCTTTGTCCTTACCAACCCCACCATTGGGCTGTCATGACAATCCAGTTGTCATAATGGAAAAGAGAGCAAATCCATTAGGGCCAGGAATGAGGCAAATTACTAGGTAAGTCTACCCAGTGGCACCGTGCTGCCAAGTCTGCAGATACTGCGAGCCCTTTCCTCAACCCCAGTGCAGGGTGGATGAGCCGAGGCTGATGAGGTAGTGACAGCTGCTGGCCTGAAAGGGCTAGTCTGTGTCATGGATTGTCTCCAGGTGCCTGGCAGCTACCCCTGGAATGTCATCCTTAGCCCTGCCAAAAGATGAGTTTTTGATCTTCATGATTTATAGCTCTTAAAGACAAAGTCATCCAGATTTCTAGCTCATGACTAAGTTGGGGCTTCACATTCTCATTTATCTCACTCCTGCTTTTCCGAGCGGCCGTTTGCCGTGGGGCAAGCTCAGTCATGCCTGTGTGCCGTGGGGTCAGTCGGGAGCCTTGGCCTCCAATGCTGATGCAGTTGGGAAGCACTTGGGCTCCTGGTCCCCTCCCCAACGTGCAGAGCGACATTGAAACCTGAGGCTATGGCTGAAGCCAGACCTCCTGAGCCCCACTCAGCCTCAGGCCTTCTAGAGCAATGGATCTAGGTTCTTCTTCTTCTTTTTTAACTTAAAGAAATTACATACAGAGAAGTAAGTTTCAAGGTGGCATTTTAAAACCAACATTTATTTCTATTGATTATTTTTTTCCTTCCCTTTCCACCTCCTTCCTCCTGTGCCTTTCATTCCTGGCAGCCTCTCTTCCACTTTCCTTCCTAGTCTGAAAATCTGAATTTATTGTGAGAATTTCATCCATGAGTGCGGTATTTACATACCTTCCTCCTTCTCCCTGCCCCCAGTACCTCCTCTTTGTCCCAATTTTCTCTCAAATTTTCTCTCTCTCTCTCTCTCTCTCTCTCTCTCTCTCTCTTTCCTATAGTTTTTCATGTAGGGGTAGAACCCTATGAAAGTTCCCTCATCCACCCTATGAGAGTTCCCTCATCCACCCTATGAGAGTTCCCCCATCCATGTTGGAATTTCGACTGGTGCTTTAATTGTGCAGGTCTTGTTTAGTTAGCTATATTGTTGAGATTTCATGGGTGCATCTTTCCTGTCATATATAGAAGACACTGTCTCTTAGCAGACATCCTACTCCTCTGTACAATCTTTGCTCTTCCCTTTCTGAAATGTCCTCTGAATGGTAGGTGTAGGAGTCGAATTGCAGATGTATTAGTTGGAATTGAGCACCTATAGCGGTGTGAATGAGAATGACCCTCATAAGATCATATATTTTAATATGTGGTCCCCAGATGGTGATGATGTTTGGGAGGGATTTGGAGGTGTGACGTTGTTGAAAGAAGTGTGTCACTGAGAGCAGGCTTTGAAGTTTCAAAGGATTCCTGTTATTTTCCCTCTCTCTTTCCCTCTCTTTGTGTGTGTGTGTGTCAAGACATAAGCTCTCAGCTCTGCTATGATGGACTCTTACTTTCTTACTTGCACATAAGACTATAAGCCTTAAATTAAATGCTTAAAAATATTTAGAGTGCAGTTAGGAATTACACGTATTTAAGAAAGTGGTGGTTGTAGGTTCTACTCTGGGGCCCATTATCAGTCTTGGCTAAGTGTACAATACCTGTAAGGATTCCCTCTTATTGCAGAGCCTGGAGTCAAACTAAACAGCTGTTGGTCATCCCGACAATTGCACCATTTGAGTGAGCTTACTGGCTTTGTCATTGTTGGAGTTCCTAAGTGTTATAGCTAAGTAGTGATTGCTTTTCTCTCCCAGCAGCTTGCATAGCCCCTTTGCATACTGTGTGAGCCTATCCTCATAAAAGAGGCCTCCCTGTCAGTTCCAATTCAGTTCTACAAAGTACTGTGCCTGAAGCATATGGTGTCTTTATTAATAGGGTTTTACCTTCAAGTTCTGAGAGGAAGCCAACCCAAGGCAACAGCCTATATTGTTTTGGGAATCTCTTAGGTAACCCTGGCCAGAAGCTTAAAGGAAGGTTTGCCATGCCTGATAGCAGGGTTTTCTTAGACAGTCAGTGGCTCTTGGGGGTGCACTCTTACACTCCAAGTGGCAGACAAGACTTTGTTCTACCTCCTTCTCATTACCTCTCGTTCTCTTCTCATAGTCTCATTTCATGGTCTAGTTCCACTTCCACTAATCATTATTTACATACACATAAATATTCTAAGAATCTTAGATCTTTACATTATAGTATAGATAGTATAGTAAAGAGGATGAACTCTAGAAAGCAAAGAGGAAAACTGTTGGGGATTGGTTTGATGCTTGTGTTTTGATGTTAATTACTGGCCCTCGAGATCTGGCTACTGCCTGGATACACCTATCATTGTTGTATAAGCCTGCCTAAAACATTCTATCTGATTGCTTATTAAAAGGCCTAAAAACTGGGCAGGGCAGAATGGGAAGGTGTGGCTAAGGTTCCTGGGCTTTGGGACCAGGAGAATCAGGGGAAACAGACAGAAGGAGAGGAAGAGAGGATGAAGGAGAATACCATGTGGGGTTAGAAGGAACCATGTGGGCCTGGAGGAAGGACTCCAATAATGGCGTGCAAAAACACAGGTGAAGAATAAGATTATGGATAGAAGGTAGCCCAGATAGGAATGGTTAAGATGGAGATGGCACTGGATGGGGGCTGGAATTGGATGGTGAGGTTATTGTAATAGCATCGATGGAATTATCTGCCCAACCCAAGATGTTTTAAGGCAATTATAAAATCTAACAGGTGTCTGTGTTTTAATTAGTTGTGATAGCAGGTTAAAATAATAGCAGCTCAATAATTACAGGGCTAATAATAATAAATAATATATAGCCCAACACCCACCTTTTAATTTTCTACGACAGAACACACTCTTTCCAAAGCATGAGGGTATTAATACACTACCTGCTCTTCATGGTGCCGTATGTCCATGAAAATGCTCCCCTGGCTATAGGAAGGAAAGCTTGTGCTGCAGGAGACGGGAGCACCACAGAAAAGACTGTCTGGGGTCACACCAGGAGAGCTCAGAGATCTTGGCCAGCCCTTGTGTACATGATGTCACCACTACTCTGACTTCAACACCACAGCTGTTGCCTGTAGGTTGGTTAGGTTATGTCCTGTGGCCATGTGCTTCACATTAACTCACCATCGTGAGATATTAAGAGCAGAAACTTTCCAGTTGGGATGTTTCAGGTGGGACGATAGGAGTTAGACAAGGTCATCCTATGGGAATCCCTACGACTGACTCCTGGTCCCTTCCCGAGGAGGAGAGTTGCCAGAAGTCTCACACTCAGGTGAGATTCTAGTCTCTTCCTTTGCAATGCACTGACATGGGGGTCCTGCCAGCAGGAAACACCACCAGATATGGCCCCTCCGCCTGAATATCTGGAACTCAGAGTTAAAACCAACCTATTTCCTTTGCAATTTAGTCTCAGGCATCATAATAATGTAAAATGGACTAATGCATAACCTTTTCCTCGTTTTTGTTTACTTTTTATTTATGAACTTTTAAAAACTTCACATATGAATACATTGTAGTTACACTACTTCCTTCCCTCCCCTTCCAGTTCTAACTCCTCCATCTTTCCCCATCGCTCTCCCTAGAATTCATACCTGCCTCTTTTATAATTATTATTTTTTAACAACTGCCCACAGCCTACTGAAGAGCCTGTCACAACATGGGTATAGGGATGACTGCTTAGGTTTGGGCAACCTATCAGCAAACTTGTCCCTGAAGAAGACTGACTCTTCCTCTCTCAGTGGCTGATTATGGTCCTTCAACTAGGGTGAGGCCTTGTGAACCTTTCCTCCATCCATGTTGTTGTGTTGACTGGTGTAATCTTGTGTAGGCAACCATATTTTAACACACAATTTTAATTTTGTCCTGCTTCATCAAGTGGTAAGTTTCTTAAAAGTTTATAGATCTATAGTTCATATATATGATATATATCTAATATGTCTGTCTATCTATCTATCTATCTATCTATCTATCTATCTATCTATCTATCTATCTACTAGGTAAGTTATTATGACAAATAAGAGCATACCCCAGATTTATGGGTTGAAGCTCAAGCCCACACTGGGATCCTGCCTGGGAATGTGAATGTTAGGGAGTGGTAGTGGGTGGCAGGTCAGTCAGGGCTAATCCCAAGGTCCTGTTGCTCATTCTAGATTTTAGTCGACATTATTGGGCATTATGCTAGTCTGGTTCCCAGCACGGTGATGTGTTACCCAAGAACATCAACTAAAAGGTGAACAGTTTATATTGGCTCATGGTTTCAGATACGTTAGACTGTTTTCTTTTAGGTCAGTGGCTTTGGGTCTTTGGTGAGGCAGAACATCATGTCAGAGAAGGTGTTAAAGCAGAGTTTTTGCCCCATGGCAGCCAGGAAAGAGAGAGGGCAGAGGCTAGATCAAGATGTATCACCAAGGCATGTCCCCAAGAACCCACTCCCTTTGACTTAGCCCCACCCAATATGTTTCCATCCTCATGAATTATAGAGCCATCAATGGATTGATCTAGGATGAGTCAGAGGCCAATGAAATAACTTCCTCCGAATCCTTACCTCTGAATGCTGCTGCGCAGAGACCCAAGTCTGCAACACAAGAGGCTATGGGAGACAAAAAGCCCATTATACAGCTGCAGCAAGCAGGTGGTGGCACAGTCACAGCGATATTGCCACTGTCATGTTGGGAAGGAATTCAAGCAGGGAAAATTGCTTGATAAAAGGTCATTGCATCTGTTAGTCACAGACAAGGAGCTGAAGGCTAAAAGACTCCTCCTCAACCTTGGTGGTATGGCTGGAAAAATGATGGAGACTGGAGAGTTGGAAAACCTATAACTCCTGCCTATGGAAGATATGTCCTAGTCCATCTGGAGTAAGCTTGCAGGAAGCTTGTATGCATGAAAGGCCATACTGTAATTATCTTCCAACAGGAGCACTGGCCTTGCTAGGCTGAGATGTCATAGTCAAGTACTCTTTGGCAGCTTATCCTTCACACAGTAGCCTGCATCCCATAAGTCTGTCTTGATGCTTTCAGTTCTGACGTGGCACAGAGAGATATTCATGGTATTCTCCCTAGTATGGAAGTTCCTCTACAGTTATTCTAAGGGTTGATACCGAGTGAGGAATCACCAGAGGAAGAGAGAAACAATCCCTCTGAGATACCAGGAGAAGCACAGACTCCAGGCAGGGGACTTTCTGTTTGATCACCCCACTCCTTACTGCAGGAATGAATGGAAGACTCAAAAAAGCTGGTTGAGGGATCTGTGTGGTACATCTCAAAGAGTGCACACATCTCGCTTGTTGGAAAGAGGCAGGAATTTGATGACAGTGGCTGCACTGGATGTATGACATGTCCTTTCACCAGGGGCATGCCTGAAGAAGGCTTCTTTAGTCTACATAGAGATCTTATTTTTCTTTAACTTCTAGGTTTTGTTTTTTGTTTATTTGTTTGTTTGTTTTCCATTCATGGCAAAATTTTGGTGAAAGTGAAACTTCCACACAAAACATTTCTGTTGCAAGGAGAACATGAATCCACACAGTCAACATTCGTTAACTCCTTTGGGTTAGTGCTGGAATGCTGGATGCCCTTGACAAAATAACCTTGAGTCCAGAATCCTTGGACTCATACAACCTAGTCTTGGCTACAAGACCTTTGGAAAACTCTGTTACTGACTGTGAGGTAGCTTAGCTCAGTGCCTGAGAACCCACAGGCATCTTGGGACATCTTCCTCACTAATACAATGGCCAATTGAGAATTAAGGACCATGGCACATCTGTTCAGCCAGACAGCTGAAAGATTAGCCATTAGCTCTGCTTCTACTCTTTCTGTACACACGAGGGAAATGAAACCTCAAACCAAATACCAGCTTTTTGCAGATAGTGACTTTATAGAAAGAGAATAAGGCCTGTCTGGTGTGGCCGACAGATGTAAACCAATGAGAAGTGATGACTTTAAAATTACCCCTTTACGTGTGTGAATTCATCTCTGTCAGCATGGTACTTTACCAGTTGGGGACTTATGCTTTACATATGTATAAAGAGAAACACTGTTTTGATTTTAGAAGTCTATATGTGGGAACCATTCTCCAGGCTAGTTTTTGAACTAGTTAAAAATATTTTTTAACTCAAGTCAGCTTGCTAGACTGTTAGTAGCCCCTGTCAATTTTGGCATAATTTATATGAGAAAAATACACATCTAAAAAAATCTGAAAAAAAATATTTTTTAAAAGGAGCTTAAGAACTGGTGGCCTTACACTAGTGAACAATGCTTTTCTCAGAAGACGTGGGTTATTAAAGGAAAATCTCAGCACAAGGCATGGATTATTTCCCTACCAGTTATTGGTTTAAAAGGTCCTAGAAATGCCCCAAACAAAACAAACTACTGCCATTGCTCTTATTTGCCCACCATAAGTAGACGATAAGACCCTGTTGCTGAAGATTCCACACGTACTGGTTACAGGACATCAAGAAATTGAGCTTGAATGGACCATAAAACTCTCTGCTTGCTAGCTTTCATAGTTCTGGAAGGTATTACCCAGAGGCGGTACACTTCAGTGGTCTTCTACAGAGCTGGATCCTGCATGCCACATTACCAACCCACCAGTCAAGGTGTGCCCATGGGTGCAATAATGGTAGACTCTTTCCGGGGGTAACCAACTGATCTCTTGGTTGAATTTGAGGTCCGCTCTACAGGAAAGGAAATTTGTGCTTTGTATTGTGCACATGGTCAAAACCCGTGGCTAGGGAAGTCGTAGGTCCTAGTGAAGAATTTACTGAAACTGTTTTTCTAAATGATATTTAATATTTATATTTCTATTCATAGATTTCTGCAGCTCTCAACTTTGGTCAGAGAAGCTTCTTACTGCAGTGGGCATTGGTAAATGCAGAAACATGATACCATTCATACTGAGAATAAGTATGCTCAGCTATATAGATGGGGCATCAGTAGCAACTATTCTTTTAACCCAAAGACTCAGAGAACATGGCTGACAATGAGATGAAACTTTACAGCATGGAAGGACTCTTGAAGTCACATCCCTAGCTGAGGAGTTATTGCTGATGGTTTCAGGGTAAGTGAGGTTTTTTTTTTTTGTTGTTGTTGTTGTTCTATTGACAGTGTCTTTTTAATTTATTAATTATAATTTATTCACTTTGTTTCTCAGCTGTAGCCCCTTCCCACCTCCCCTCCCAATCCCACCCTCTGTCCCTCTTCTCCTCCCATGCCCCTCCCCCAGTCCACTGATAGGGGTGGTCCTCCTCACCTTCCATCTGACCCTAGAGTTATTTTTCTTTGGAGTGTGGTCACTGGTAGCTTTTCCATGCTCCAGTACCTGGGGCCACATACCTGGGATATATGAACAGCACTAATAGGATTCAGTAGATTAAAAATAAATAAATAGAAAAAGAGACAACCAGGCATGGTACATGCCTTTAATCTCAGCACTTGGGAGGCAGAGGCAGTTGGGTCTCTCAGTTCAAGGTCAGTGTAGTCTACAGAGCAAGTTCAAGGACAGCTACAGTTACACAGAGGAACCCTACCTCAGAAGGAAGAAAGAAGCAACGAAATGAGGAGAGAGAGAGTGAGAGAGAGAGAGAGGAGAGATAGATAGATAGATAGAGAAATAAAGAAAGAAAGAAAGAAAGAAAGAAAGAAAGAAAGAAAGAAAAAAGAAAAGGAGAACATGGAGTTGGGAGGGAGATGTGCTGGAGATTCTGGGGACAGACAGTTGAAGGGGAGAAGAAAGGGGTAGATCAAGATACATGGTACCCATGTGTGAAACTTTCAAAGAATTAAAAAAAGGGGCAAGCTTCTTAGTTTTAAAAAGAAGCGTGGGGGGAGAGAAAGAAAATAAATCTATTTGCAGGAAATGACAGTCTATACCCTGATCTGATAGCCTCTCCAGCCTCAGACCTACTCAATACGCTGCTCAAGGGAATGGTTCTAATGGTTCTTCTGTCCACCTTCGTGACATTATTTCAACGCATCGATAAGGAAGACTACTTTCTGACTTAAACCAACATTCTTCAGCCTACACGCGCCAGCTGATCATGGTATCTGACTTGATTACCTTGTTACAACTGCTAAGTAGCACCAGCAGGTTTCGCTTTGACTGTATACCCATGTACCCTTCTCTGACAAAACACAAGGTGTCTCTGTCTAAAAGATAAACTCCAACCTCTAATCTCCTCCAAACACATACATAGGTTTATTTTTTGTTTAAACCATGTTCTTTTTCTGTGACTTATAATTGATTGTATTTTTATTAGATTTATTCATTTCATTTTGTATGCGTTTTGCAAACATCCATATCTCTGAGGCACATGTGTGCACACGGCTCCTGTGGATTTAAGAAGAGGGGACTGGATCTCCTCGAACTGAATTTAAGCATTATGTTTAACATTTTCTTACAGGGTGTTGACTGCCTTTGTAAATAAGAAGAGAAACTTGACAACGATTGACTATTATATTTCGCTAGACCCAGGAAGGTATCTTCAAGCTCAAGTGCATTCTCTAAGGAAAACTTGGAAGAAATAATCTGTTCATAATTTTGTTCATAATGACATGATTACTTAAGCAGAAAATTAGAATTAACAAATTTCTTTGAATGAAATGATTGCAAAAAGGTGGCATGTTTAAGGTCAATAAGCAAAAATAAACCATCTTTATGTACCGAAAATAAACAAGTAGGATTTGAAGCAAAAAAAAAAAAGTATATACCATTCAAATTTTTTTGGATATTAAACCACATATTTCTAAGTAACATGAGCCAATAATAAAAGCTGACAAGAAATAAGTAACAAGCTAATAAAATTTGGACATATTTATAGAGTGTAAAGAAGTACTTAGAGGGAGAGTGATTGCGCTGGATGCATGTGTTAGAAATGATTCTGGCCTAGCAGAGTAAGTCTGTGAACCAAGCTACCTGGGAGGCTGAGGCAGGGGGACTATAAGTTCAGTGCCAACCCAGACAGCATAGGTAGGCCTTCTTTTTAAAAATCTAGAAGGTTAAGATCAGTGGTAGAATTATTTCTTAATATATCTGAAGATGAAGACTTTTTTGCCAGGTACAAAACAAAACAAAACAAAACAAAACAAAACAAAACAAAACAAAACACTCCAGTCCCCCAAACTCCAAAAGGCAGTCCAAATATATAAAAATGAGCTAACTTGGACTATAGGAGGGCTATAGTGGTTAGACAGAGGCAGAGAGAAGCCCTATAGTCATCTCTGGGGTCTCACGGGCAGAGCTTAGGACATGGGTGGAGCTCTTGTGTAGGACTTGCTGTTCCTGCCTATCAGAGACTCTCCATGTTTTCCTTTTTATCCCTGTTTTGAGCACACATTTTGCTGTGCTGGGGCTGTAGCCCACACCTGTCAGGATACAGCTAATCCTATCTGTTCATGGCTTTTATAGCTACTGTAATGCTATATTTCCAGTTATTGTGCAGGCCAGAAGCAGATGTGTCCACCTGGGCTCAAGTTCTTCTCTGGGCCAGAACCCATGGCACAGCTGCTTGCTTTCTACATTGGAGGAAAAGTCAAGCTGAATGATTAGGGGAGGTCTGTGGAAGTGAGTGGGGTCTGTGTGAAAGCCAGTAAGTGACTCACCAGCCAGGCTTGAGAACCTCTGTAAGAAACACCAAACAACAACATGGGAAACCAAGGGAGCATGAAATTACCAGGAGCAGAATCATCTCGAAGCTGGCTAAGAAATTCTGTGCAAAGGGGTCATGATCTAGTTGAGCTCTTTTTGATAATGGAAAGAGGAGAAGAGGGCTAACATGCAATGCAGCTAATTCTAAGAATTATTTTTTGCACAAGGTCAACTTGAAAGATGCTATTTGAATTCAACAGCTGTAGTGTTGGACTGACAGTGACCTAGACAACAAGATCATTTCAGCAGCACTAATTTTCTCCATCCTGACAGCCACGGGAGGGTGGCTTTCTAAACTGAGAGTGAGAGCATATGGTGTGCATGATATCTTTGTGCCTTTTTTGAGTGCAAGATATAGGACAGAAGCAATTTTGTTTTACGGATCTAAAATTTAGCATATGGCCATTGAGAGTAAAGAGTAAGGGCCACACCTTGGCCCCAGAAGTAATGGGCTGCAGGTATGGGAAGGCAAGATGAAATCTTCTGAGCTTGTCAACCATTCCAGATGAAATTCTGGGCAGAGGTGTGCCCACATGACAGAAAGAGGTAGGCAAGACAGTTTCTGCTGGAAGCAGTGGAGAGAGAAGCCTGTCTTCTGTGCACAATCAGGCTCACCACTCAGATGTCCATTTCTGTTGCAAATGCGAAACCCAATGGAGTGAAAAGAATTTTCATTTCTTACCAGGATCCCTTGGTCTGGCCAATGCCACTTTCTCCCTCTCCGTGTTCTTACTCTATGTTCTTATGCGACCATGGGACTGTGATGGGTTAGCTTCCTGTCTTAATGATCTAAGATCAATCTTCTTGCCTATGGAAAGGGCAGTCTAAGGTGTGGATTGAGAAAGAAAAAGGAGGGGAAAATGTGGCATATAGATCCTTTAGGGTCACAGCAACCACTGGGGGAAGGTGTCCTGGGATGGGCCTTGCACACTAGCCGATAAGGAAATTCAAACCGAAAGCAGGGAGAAACTCACACACAGTCAAACAGTGAGAACAGGTAGGTAGAAGACAGATTATGCAAGGTTTCTTTGACCGTTACCCAATTACCTATTTGGCTTGTTAAAGATCAGGGTATATACAGTGAGTAGGAGGACCAGCGATTGTCCATCTGGTGTGGGGGATGCTGGGAGTGTTGCTGTGCTTTGTTTTCATACATTCTTTCAGTGAAACCTCCTAACACACTCCGAGTTCAGGTACTGAATAGTGGGATGGATGGAATTTAGGGTCCTTCCTCAGAGAAGAATTGATCTAATTGAGCAAGCAGAGATTGAAGCTGGCTGTTGATGATAGAGTGAGGAAGAGAAAGCCCAAGGTGCACGTGGATGGCATCCTACAGATGGACAGAGCCCATGCTAGGAATGGTTTGTAGGTGATTTTGGCAGACGACCTTAAGGTTTGCTGGATGGGAAAGTGAGGGGGAAGAGAATACAGATCATGCATGGCTGGAAGCGGAGATATTTTCCAGGAAATTTGAAGAGTAGAAAGTGGTTCAGTGGAGCTGGAGGAAGGTCAAAGGGGCTGCTAGGGATGATGTGGGAAACACAGGCGCTATTGCATGGGAATTAAATGTGTATTCCTTTGGCTTGAGGCTGTTTCCTGCATTTAAAATCTGCCAAGGATATGGTATACACATGTCAGCAGCTCATACCTCAGGGACAAGGAATCTATGAGAGCCTGTTTTGAGGTGACATTTGATAGGTCCGAGGTTAGGTAGAGTTGAAGGACGGTGCTGCAGGTGCAGGCCCAGAGGCCCTGTGCAGAAGGGTTACTGGAAAGGTGCCTGTATGAAATGGAGGAGTGGAGAAACGGACAGGGGAAGGCAAGGTGAGCCACGTGGGAGTCCTGAGGGCCCTCATGGCCTGTGCAGATGTAGATCACCCCTGTGTGAATAGAGTCCTGGAGGCTTGGAAAGGGTCATTTCTGGGTCTCCAACCTATCCCAGACCTCAAGCCGTTTCTTCAGGTTTCAAGCCTGACCCCTCTAAGGGTTAACAGTGTAGCTCTCACAACCATGACTACCAACAGAGATGGGGCATATGGGACTGAGACTTAGAACAAGTTTTGCATCCCTGTTTCAGGGTAAGATTGGGAATAGGGGACTGAATATGTGTGCAGCCTCCATCTCTGCTCCAGAGTTCATCCTTGGTTTCCTTCTTACGCAAGGGAAGAATTAGCCTATAGATCTGTTTAGAATGTGTCACGCTAATGTCAAATGTGCTCTGACACAGAGGACTCTGACAACTGTTGTAATCTTCAGTTGGTAGTTAACTAATGAAACTGTGACATGTCTTCAAGTATTCTGAAGAATACTACTGATGAACTGCCATATAGTCCCTGTAGCACAATGCCTTGGGATGCTCCTATGGGCTCCTCCCAACTTTCTTATTGACCTCCTCCTGCCCCCACCCCAAGCTGAATGGTGCGTTATTTCATGTTCTAAGTTTTCTCTCTGATTCCCAGGAGCACCATGCAGGATAGAAAGTATGTGGGTTAATTTGGCCTATTAAACTAGGCTGAATGTTTAAGAACATGGGGCCATGCTGCGCACTGGCTGCAATTTGCTTTCCTTTTACTCAGTAGTGCTTTGGGCCTAACAAGTTCATTTGTTCTATGCATTCGATGGCACTCTTGTGTGACTGTTCTCCCTTCGCTTCTGGGCTTGGTCATGAGGTCACCTGTATCTCTCAGTGCTACTTGGCATCTGAGAAAACACACCCTGGTCCATTCTTTTTAGCCAGAGCCTTTCTGTCACTTTGGTTTGTCTGTTGTGCTCTTCGGCTCATCTTCTGCTCCCAGCAAGTGGACACAGGTATGTCTTCTGTTTTCCCTGTGGAAAAGCTGTGGTGTGCAGACTGTACAAGCTCTGTTCATGGAGTTGCTAACTTTCACCGAATTCCAAAGAGTTTGGACCAAGGTTTTTTTTTTTTTTTTTTTTCACACCACATGTGAAGAGTCCCCCGAGCTCCATGGCCTCACTGGCGCCAAGTGTTTCACTGTTTGGCCAGTTTGATGGCTCAAGATGGCGCTGGACTGTGGCTCCAGTTTATATTTCTCAGGTTGCTAAGCAACCTCTTGAGGATTATTGGAGTGCCTGCCTTTGCCTGATTGGATTCAGTAAAGCAAGGGTAAAGGAAGGAAGCAGCTGGGTAGGGAAGGGCAGTGACCGGCCAGGGCATTTTCCTCTGGCTTTTCATCTTGCTCCTATAGGATCCAAGTTCATCTTTGAAGAATTACATCCCTCTCACTGCCTGGAGAGATTTCTGTTCTCCAGACGTTTTCTAGGAAAATCTTGGGTTCTCTTAAGAATCTTGATTTTTTTTTCTCTACAAAATAATGCCTTGTTCTGTGTACAATGTTTTCTTTAACAACTTAGACCACAAAATATTGGCAAGAGAAGGGGACAGGGTTCTGTGTCTTAGGAGAGCTCAAAGCTACAGCAGTAGACAGATTTCAAGCAACATAGATTCTGCAAAGTGCAACACAAGGGCTGAGACCATTAGCCTAGTCCCTTGTCTCTGGGGCTCTTCTACCTTCATGTCCTCATGGCTCCTTTTGGTCAGATGGAGACTTAGACTGGGCCTCCTTATTTGCTTAAAAAGTTACCTCTATGCATTTGCATATAGCTTAGTAGAAGCTGTCTGGGGGGGGGGAAGGGGTCCTACTTCACAGAATTGGTCTGAGGAGTTCTGTCAAGGACTCTCCCCTAAACATCACAATTGACCTTCAGTGTCCAAAAAGGATTGGTTCCCAGAACCTCTGCAGCCCCATGAAATGAAATGGCACAGTCCTTGCATGTAACATACATACAGCCCCCTGTCGTTTTGTTATTAACTGATTCTGTGTTTGTGTGTGTGTGTGTGTGTGTGTGTGTGTGTGTAACTGTGAGCATATGAAGGTGAAAGACAACCTCAGGGATTGATTCTCATGGTCAAACTTGTTTGAGACAGGCTTTTTTGTGTTTTTGTTTTTGTTTTTTTCACTGGTACAAAAAAAATCTACCTGGTTTCTCTTGCATCTGTCTCCTATCTCTTGCAGAAGCACTGGAATAAAAGATGTGCGTGCTACTGTCTGGCTTTTCTGGAGATTTGAACTCAGATCCTCATGCTTGCTCAGCAAGTACCTCACCCACTGAGCCATCTCCCCAGCACTTACTATTTTAACTGATACATCAAAAAGAAAAGAAATTGTATAAATTAGCAGGGCACCATGTTTTAATATATGCATGCACAGTATGATCAGGTTAAATATAGCTATGTTCTCAAGCTCTTAACTCTTATTTATGACAAAATCATTTCTTCTGGCTTCTTGAGACATGAAGTACCTGGTCCTCACTTCTAGTGACCCTGTGGTGTAACAGCATCTCAGAACTTGCTTCTATCTAGCTGCAACTGAGCACTCATCATAGATCAACCACCCTCTTTCCCTTCCCGACTCTGCTCCTACCTCTAGACTGTAAATAAGTTCTGGGTGACTTATGTCATGGAACACAGCAGAATTGGTGTTGTGCTGTAGAGTTCAGGACTGATTATGAAGGTTAGTTTAGACTGTTGACTTGATTGATTGGGAAGCCTTTAGAAAAGTGGTACAGTACCCCTCTGGGTGTGGCTATGGGGGTCTCCAGACATGAATAACTGAGAGGTGTGGAAAAGAGCTCCCCTGAATTTGGGAGGCACCATCACAAGAGCAGGGATCATGTGGAACAAAAGAGAAAGAAGAGAGCTTGCTACCTAGTCATCTCAGTTCTTTGCTTCTTGGCCGCTGTGATGTGAGCATTTGCCTGCCAGGCCCTCCCACCATGATAGACTGGTATCTTTAATGCTCTGAGCCAAAACGAAATCCTTTCTCCTTTGGTTCTTCCCTCAAGAGCTTTATTATAATAAATAATAGCTGGTTCACACAGAGATACAGTATTTTGTGATGAATATTTTGTAACCTTAGCTGACTGGATCTAAGAATGTAGAATCCTTGATACATAGAGGCAAAGGCAGCTAACAAAAGGCTAATCTATGCTAATTTGCCCAGTGTTTAAGACTGATAACTTCTAAGTGCTGAGGACAGTGTTGGGTAGAAGGGTCGCTTGTGTTCTGTAGTTTACACTGTCCTGGGGGAACCTGGCTGCTGCTCTGTAAATACAGAATCAAGCACGTGGCTTCTGATAGTGGCTGATGTAACAAGAATCAAGCCAGGTCGCCAGCAGGGCCCAGATACAAGGAAGCAGTTGCCAGTTAACATCGAAGGCAGAGCATGCTTGGGGCAGCAGTGAGGATGCGAACAATGCCCTGGACATGAACTCCCTGAGATCAGGCAGTTAGGGAGGCTGGTATCTATAGTGAGGTAGAGATTTGGTGGTCACAGACTATGCAGGTTGCCTGAGTGTTCTTAGCTGAGGGGTAGAACATGGAAGGAACTGTTCTTTTCTTTCTTAGGCCAGCATTCCGGGATGAGATGCCACGATGCTTCAGGAATGCTTTCCTACGTGCAACAGGAAGTAGATGTGCAAATATGGAGGAACTTCTCCCCAGTATGGACAGGAAGTCAACTCACCACACCAGTGACATGCCCCCCTGAGCACTCCCTAGCTTACCCATGTCCCTGCTGGCATTCCACCTGTCGGATCTCACACAGCTCCTAGGAACTCAGGTTGCAGATCCCATGATGGGGAAGGGGCTCAGTGGGCACATACCTTTGGTTAACTCAGGGACCCGTGGTTCTATACTTTTCCACAGGGTTGGGGCATGTCAAATTCTGGACTCATGTTTCTTGATGAATCTTATACATGAAAGCTCTATGTTGTCCACTGGAAATAAAATTAAGGATTCGTGTAAGCATTTTCAGTCTTTGGATCTCGCCCCAATACCTGTATGTTACATTCTGGAATACACATGATGAAAGTGTGTTAAATAAGGAAAATTGCTGAGACATAAAAATTTTGAAGATGTTTGATTAGAACAAGGTTGGAAAATAAAATCCTTCCCCAACCATCTCCAATTGTTCCTGGAAGGTGTCTCCCTTTGAATAAGAAACGACTTCAGTTAAAAATGTTATATTAGTCTTCGTGTTTCTACTCTTTAGTGAGGAATTTGATGGAAAGAGAGAGGGAGAAGGGAGAGAGAGAGAGGAAAAAAAAGAAAGAGAGAGAGGCAAGCAAGAGAGAGCTTCACTGTGCTGTTTCTCAGAAAGACTGTGGTAAGCTGGAAGCATCTCATGGGTGTCTTCATAGGTATGAATTTGGATTTTGGATGGAGCATGGTGTGTTATTCCAAGGGCAGGTGGGTTTTCCCCAGTCTGAAGAAGGGAGACTGACTCTGAGTATGGGAAGAAGGGGTTCATGTAAGGACCTGTGGTCAGATCAAGCACGGTTGGACCTATCAAACAAGATTCATTTGTGTTTGGGAAGCAGCTGCTGCCCTTGGTGGGACTTGAACTCTGGGCATCTCTGGCATTCAGAAAAGATTTCCAGTCAGGAGTTTGAAGATGCTTAGTAGAGATCTGGATCAGGGGTCCAGATTTGAAATCTTCAATTTAGACCACTCTTGCGTTTGGATATTGAGGAAACTGGGCTGTGCTGTTTCCCATTTTCTTACACAACAGCTGTCTCTTTCAGGGTTTTCTGTCACCAAGAATCTTTTATCCTTAAGCAGAGGGGTGGTGACCTGGACCTAGGGAGCCCTGTTTCTGAACTACCAACCATGGAAATCCAGAGTACTCCTTAAAAAGGACTCCTCTCCAGCTTCTCAAGAGTCATCTTGCCCATTGAGCAGTGTCCTGTGCTCCTCGAGTTGTTAGTCAGTTACTATTCATTTCATCTTAGGACTATACCCATCCTTAAAGAGCTCCGAGGGACCACTGATTTCCAATCTTTGCAGTCTATTCTCAGGTCACTCCTAAGATGCACAAGACATTGTAAATGCAGCAGTGGAACCATTTTGTGTCTCTGGAGAGGACCTCATGAGACTGCTCTGACTAATCACACAGTGTCCACAGCATGGACATGGATAGGGCAGTTTCTTCGATGCAGTTCTCTGGCAGTTGGCCTTCTTCTTCTTCTTCTTCTTCTTCTTCTTCTTCTTCTTCTTCTTCTTCTTCTTCTTCTTCTTCCTCCTCCTCCTCCTCCTCCTCCTCCTCCTCCTCCTCTTCTTCTTCTTCTTCTTCTTCTTCTTCTTCTTCTTCTTCTTCTTCTTCTTCTTCTTCTTCTTCGAGTGGCTCATAGTTCCCTCCATGCCTCTATTTCAACCTCCAAAGTGCCTGTCTCTTGTAAGAAGATGCTCTAATTCTACCAATAATACTCATCTTCCCTACCCATCCTGGTTATTGTGTGTCTGCACACAGGTTCTGAATTCACCCTGATCCTTTGCTCTTTTGAGGAGGGAAGGGACCTCCCCCCCAGGATCCCTCATCAGCCTTCTTCTCTTCCCTACCACTCTTCTTTGTCTTCCTCATCATCCCACTGCCTCCCAGCCGGATGGGATCATTTTCCATCTGCTAACTGCCTCTACTCAATGTGAGGCAATCCAAGCCCTTCAATTTGGAGTTTAACTACCAGAACTACCTCTCAGGGCCACTTTTTAGCTGGACAACTTCGTATTTGTAGTTTAACCTCTCTTTGCTTTAATTTCTTACTTTTTCAAGAAAGGCCTTAACCCTATGGAGGGTCAACAGAGGAGAATAAACACACCCCACATCTGATTCACAGTGTCTGTGGTGATAGCAAAGCTAATTTCCCTGTCAATCACTGGTAAAGTCACACCCTTCTGCAGTGATAAGAATCTAGGAGCCCTAGGACACTCTTGAAATCAAAATAAAGCAAGACACGTGAGAAGAGGTGTTACTGTTTTAGTCCAGCAGATGGCAGTATTGAAACAGGAATGCCCCAGCCTTGCCAGATCTAGATATCTATTAAGATCTATCGAGAAAGCATTTATCCAAGAAACCACAATAAAATGAATGTTGTCTGTTCCTTGCTAGGAGACCTTGTGTGCATGATGAAGAAGAAATGCTTTTCCTCAAGCCATTGTCCTGGATTTCTCCTAGGTTTCTGAAAAATGCTGACAAAATACAGCACCCCCCTCCCCAGGTCAAAGTCCCTTAGTTTCCAGTCACCTGAGGCCTCAAAGCTGATGGTCTCCGAGGTTTTCTAATAGACATCTTTTCCTAGCACATCCCATCATTTTCCTGGAAGAACGAACAAAGAGGCACGGTGTCTCTGGCTGTGGTGACAGCTGGGATTAGGCTTGTCAGGTGGAGAGGAGTTGGGTTACTTTCTTGAGAAAGAACGGAAAACATCTGGTGCGGACATGCTTCTAACCAGCTGCTATGGAAGGTCGGAGGTGGCGGGGCTCGGGGACCATTCTTCCAGATCACGTAGCCCTAGAGAATGGAGCTCCGCTCAGGTGGACCGCTGCGGATCCCAGAGCTCCCTGCCCATGCCTGTCCACTGCTTTTCTCGTCTCTGCGCACACCTCATCCCACCCTCCACTCTTCCTTTCCAGATGCTGGGCTTACGGAGTGGATACCCAGGTGTGCGAGGGTTTCTTGGGAGCAGGATCACATTGCATCCTCCACAGGGGGGTTTATGCATTCTGTGTTTCATGGAGAGAGAGGCCCCTCGCCTCCAGCCCTGGTAATTAGGCTGCTTCCTGTCACCGTAGCTGCAAGGGCTGACCTCTCTTGTATCTTGTGAGATGGCCTTCTCCCCCTTTCAATGCACATACGGGGTACATTAAAGTTCAGCCTTCCCTCCAACCCACACTCAGCATACCTATGCTGCAAGCACAGTGGCTCCTAGGTGTTGATGCTGTTTTCGAGCCAAGCAGTGTGGTTACCTCAGCGTGGGACACTGGTCCACGCCCTGCTCTTTGTCGTTCTGTGTCAGAAAACCCAAGACCCAAAAACATCTCCCCATCTTCGGACTGTGTGTGTGTGAAGATAAATTTGCTATTTCCTTCCCCTCTTCTATCTTGGAAGGTGCACACAAGTGTCCCTGCACTGAGCCTCTCTCTCATCATTGTCTTCCTGGAGGTGCACCCCCGCCAAGAAGGCGCTTTCTTCTCTGCACTCCTAATAGCCTCTGTGTCTTTCACATCTTTGGGGTCCATTCATGTGCTTTTGGAAATGCTTCCCTACCTACATTAAACAGCAATTGTAACCTTGTCATCCCAAGAGGCTGCAGCATGGGGCAGGGGGCGGTAGGGAGAGATTTGCTTTTTTTTTTTTTTTCTTTTCCTCTTTGGTCTTTGCCTCATGCAGTCCTTCAGGGGACAGAATCTCAATGATCAGAAGTTCTTGCTCTCATGTTGACTGGTGAGTCTACACGTGACTTTTATAGGCCAGTTCGACGGGCCCTGGATACCTAGATTGGATGTGTATATGAAGGGATGTCCAAATGAGACTGTCATTTGAACGGATGAACTCATTAGAACAGTTTCTCTCATCAGGTATTGTTGGTGTCACCTGGCCTCCCAAGGGACAGCCTGGTTTCCTGTCTCTGTGCTGAGCTGGGCCCTCTCGCTGCTTGCCCCCAGGCTGAGATTTACATGTTCATCCCTCTGGCCCCCATGTGTCTGCATGAGGACTGGAAAACAGCATATGTTTCTGTGTCTGCAGTTTGCAGGCTGCAGATCACAGGATTTCTCAGGCTTTAGAACAGCAGGAGCCAGTCCCTCACGGTAAAGTCTTTACATTATGTACGTGCATGAAGATTCGGTCAACTAGACAAGAGTTGGCATTTGGGAGGATGTGTATAAGTTCTATGCAAACACTATTCTAGTTTCACAGAGGTTATTTGAATCATTGGCTATTGGTGCACGGGTACGGGAGAGCTGGTTTCTGAAAACAATGAATGCTCCATTGTTACTGAAGGATGGCTGCACACATGTAAACACGCTTGAAAGTGTGTCCACATAGACGTGCATTCCTGTAAATGTGTGCATTTAGCTATACATTCTATTGATTTGTCCTTTCTGAAGACCCGACCTCATACAACAAATTACATGAGATAAAACATAGGTTGTGTCCTAACAAGGTCCTGGCATTCTACATCTACTTCTTCACAGTCCTTCCTCCCAGAACCTGGATGTTTGCACAGCGGCTGAAAGCAGTGATGCTGGCCATGGGCGGTAGAGCTATGGGGAAACTGCTTTCTCCGGTGAGATGAGCTGAACTGTTTCTGCTTTACTCCCACACCACCTTCTCCCTGTCCTTTATGTAGCATGGCCCACGGAACACCCCATTTTGAGCAACAGGGCATCTGAGGGGTTTTGGGAAGAAAGGAAACTTTCAACTTTTTAATGTAATACGTAGAAAATTTAATGTATATATTTTTTAATTTTAGGGTGTATTTGGCTGTGGAGGTATGTGTGAGTGCGCATGAAGTTAAATGTGTCAGTGGGTCAAATGCAGACCCACTAACATCAAATAGCATCAACTGCATTCAACACATTGCTTCCTGGGTTTTCTGAGGTCTTCTGGACATAGCAGGAGGTTTCCATCCAGGCCAAAGGCAAAGTGTGAGCTAAGAGGGTTACATGTAAGGCTTTTTGAATTCCTGTTTGGGTTTTTAATTTTCCATTTGCAGCCAATTCTTTGATCTACATGACTTCTAAAAAGTTATTTTTTTTCCCTCCTGGAATTCACTGCATGTTATGTGTTGAGCTGTGCGACACTCCCAGATTTTGAAGTTCGGGGGCCCCTAATATCTGGGGATGTGATTTCATTAGGAAATACTCTTTGCAGACCATCAAATGAAGACAAGACTCGGTAGTGGACCCATTCCAGAATGACTCAGTCCTTTTGTGAAGAGAAAGCCTACTTGAAGAGACACAAAGAGACCCCATCTAAGGAGTTAGGTCTGCGATGGATCCCTCCCCAGAGTCCCTACAAAGCTGCGGCTCTCTCCTGATTTCACCTCCACCAGTTAAGCTGTCCAGTTTCCAGTCCTTTACTGGGCTGACAGAACAGACGCTATCATTCCTTACCAGCCTTTCCTGTCTGCAGTAGGCTGTGGGAAGGGTTCTGTCTTACAGAGTACAGGTGACTTGTTCTTTCACTCAGGGGCTGGAGCTGCCTTCAGCAAGGGTCTGGACTTCCTGAAAGACTGGGGAAAGTAGTAACTGTGTCACACGTTTGTTGTCATGCTCCTGACATGGAGACCCCAGCTTCCCAGCACCCCTTACTGTAGACACTGTTTCTTTTTTAGTATGTGTTTTTGGCGCCTTTGCTGAAAATCATTTGCTGTGATTTTGTGGGTTTATTTCCTGGCTCTTCATTCCATTTCCTTGATCTATGGGCTTGTTTTGGTGCTAAAACCATGTTGCTTTGGTTACTAGCACTTTGTAATACATTCTATTTTTTTTTTTTTTTTTTTTTTTTGTCCTCAAGATTGCTTAGATTACTTAAATTCTTTTTCTGGTTCTATATGAACTTGAGGATTATTTTCCTCTTATGGAACAATGTTGCTGTTTTGTTGAGAGAGTTGACAATGAGTCTGTAGATTTCTCTGAGCATTGTGGGCATTTGACAATCATAATATAGTTCACAAATGTGAGAGTACCTTTGTCTTTATCTGCATCTACTTTATTTTCTTCAACCAAGGCTTGCTAATTATCATTGCAAAGATCTTGACCTCATTAAATTGGCTCCTAAGTACATTGTAGCTGCTGTAATTGGGTGGTTCTTAAATTTTTAATTCTCTAGGGAGCTGTCTATTTGAATGCTGAAATGTTGCTGATTTGTTATTTGATTTTTGTGTTCTGCAACTTTTCTCATCTAAGCTGTGGCCATCTTCTTCTATCAGCTTCCTAAGAAGTTGAGGTCACAGACACATGCCATCAGACTTGACAAAACAACTCTTAAACTTTTTCATTGATCCACGACTTGTTCAGCGTCCATGTATTTGCAGAAGATACTTTATATGATTTCAGTTTGTAATATTCTTATGTTTATTTCGTGATCTAATATTTGTCCTTCAGAATGATCCATTCATAGTTGAGAAAAAAATGTTTTGGGTAGACTGTCCTATGACTGTATGTTAGGTCCATTTGGTCTGGTATGTGAGTAATAGCCAATACTCCTTTGTCAGTTTTCTGTCTGGATCTGTGTATTGGAGGACGCAGGGTGTTGAATACTCCCTTGTTTGTGCTATGCAGTTGATGACCTTGTTTCTTCAACCTAGCATTGGGAGCCCAAGCCAGCAGACAAGAGAAGGAAAGAAAAGTCCTCTTACTGGCAAAGAATAAGTCAAAGTGCTCCAATTTTCAGACCATATCATCTTATATATAGAAAGCCACAACAATCCTACCAAGGAACTACTAAAACCAACAGCTATTATTTTTCACCTCATGCCTTTCTTTTAAAATGCCTTTTTTTGTTGTTGTTTTAGGTTTTTATTGCTATGATGAAACACTGTTAAAATCATCTCAGGGGAAGAGGATTTATTTCATCTTACAGTTTGTATCCCATCATCCAGGGAAGAAAGGGCAGGAACTAGACATAGGAATCTAGAGGCAGGAACTGCTACAGAGACCATGGAAGAGTCCTGCTTGCTGGCTTACTCAGCTTGCTTTCTTATATACCCCAGGACCACCTGCCCAGGAGTGGCATCTCCCACAGTTCCCTGAAAATGTACCCTAGGCTAGCCCACAGGCCAGTCTTATGAAGGCATTTTCAGTTGTGGTTCCCTCTTCTCAGATTACTCTAGCGCAAGTCAGGTTGCCCTAAAAACTAGTCAGCACAATTGACCTCTTGTTAACTTAATACATACACACACATCACTATTCAACTGTAACCTTTCGTTTCTTGTTCACCCCCAGGACCTCATATTAATAATGACATTACAAAATAAAATGAATAAATAATCTTTAAAGTTCCAGTCCTAAAATTGAATCTCTTTTAAATATCCAAAGCCTCTTAATATTCATAGCCTCTCCAAAATATCCAAAGCATCTCTAAAATATCTGAAGTCTCTCTAAAATACCAGTCTTTAAAAAATTTCAAAGTCTCTAAACTATGGTTTTGTTAAAAAAAAAAAAGTTACTACTTTTCTACTGAGGGGAAGACCCAAGGCGTAGTCACAATCAAACCAAAGCAATTGTCTTTCTGTTCTTTTTTTAAATTAAATTTTTATTTTTTATATATTAGTTACAGTTTATTTACTTTGTATCCCAGCTGTAGCCCCTCCTTCATTCCTGCCCAATCCCACCCTCCCTCCCTCATCTCCTCTCTGCCCCTCTCTAAATCCACTGGTGGGGGAGGTCCTCCTTCCCTTCCATCTTACCCTAGCTTACCAGGTCTCTTCAGGCTGCAATGTCCTCTTCTGTGGCCTAGCAAGGCTGCTCCTCCCTCAGGGTAGGGGGTGTCAAAGAGCTAGCCACTGAGTTCATGTCAGAGACAGTCCCTGTTCCCCTCACTAGGGCACCCACTTGGATACTGAGCTGCCATGGGCTACATCTGAGCAAGGGTTCTAGGTTATATCCATGCATGGTCCTTGGCTGGAGAAACAGTCTCAGAAAAGACCCCTGTGCCCAGATATATTTGGTCTTTGTGGAGCTCTTGTCCTCTCCAGGTCATACTGACTCTCCCTTCTTTCATATTCCCTGCACTCTGCCCAAGGTTTGGTTATGAGTCTCAGCATCTGCTTTGATACACTGCTAGGTAGAGTCTTTCAGAGGCCCTCTATGATTGGCTCCTGTCCTGTTACTTGTTTTCTCCTACTTCCAATGTCCATCACGTTTGTCTTTTTCAGTGTTTATCTTCCTAAAGAAGATAAATAAGAAAGATGTCTTTCTGTTCTAACAACCTCTTTAAACATTTCTTTTAGGGGCCTACTGGCTAAGGCCCCCCTCAGCTTATTTGTCTGGGAAAACCTTTTACTCTTTTTGCATTTTACTTGTTTTTGAGATAGGGCCTTGCTATGCAGTCTAAATTGGCCATGAACTCCCCACCATCCTGCCTCTGTCTTCCAAAGGCTGCGATTATGCAGGTCTGTGCCACCACTCCCAGCTCTAAGGAAGCCTGCATTTTTCTTTTCATTTTCAAGTTCTTCTACCCAGCATGCGGTAGGGTAGTGTTTCCCTGCACTTCCATATTATAAATATGTCACTCCATTGTCACTTGTATGTTCCTATCCTCACTAAAAACAAATTCTTTTATTTCTTCTTTTTTTAATAGGTAAGGGGTTTCTTCCTCTTTTGTTGATTTAAATTTGTTTTTTTTTTTTTTTTCTTTTCTTTTTTACCTCGGTCATCTGCAGTCTAAATATGTAAATTTTTGGTAATTATACTGCTCTTTGTTGTCTGAATTTCTTAATTCTACAATTTGGCTTCTGTCATTAGTTTTAGAAAATCCTTAGTCATTATCACTTCAAATTTTCTTCTGATCTATTTCCTTTTCTTTTCCCCTCTGGCATGCCAATTATGCATGTGTTACTCATTTTGAAGTTGTTCCATGCTTTTAGAATGTTCTAATTTTTTTCATTCTTTTTTTTTTTTCCTTTTTCAGCATTTTGGATTCAGAGTTTCCACTGAGTTATGGTTAAAGTTGTTGACTCTTCTTGGTACTATCCAGTCTTCTGAGGAAATCTCAAGGTATTCAGGATTATTAGAATTTCCGTTATCTATTTTTAATTCTCTCTTAGGATTTCCATCTTTTAGCCTTCCTTGGTTGTCTGGTGCAGGTGGTGTGCTCCTCTTATGGTATCAATTAGAGGTATTTTAAATTCTCTATCTCATAGTTACCCAACCCGTGGCTTGCTTGAAGTCGGTTTTACACATTGCTTTGTTTCTTTGGATGTGTTTTGATCCTGACGTCATTCAGCCTTGTAATTGTGCTATTGTTGTGGAACCCAATAGGACTTGCTGAGTAATCAGAATTGAGGTAAATATGCAGGAACCCTTCAGGTGTGTAGTCACTGTGTGCCTCGAACACTTTAAGTCTAGCCAAACCCTGGCACTCAGGTCAGAGCTGGAGGGTTGCCCGTATATGCTGATAAAATATGAAGACAGAGAAGTTTTGGGAGAGCCTTTGGGAAGAAGGTCACAAGCCCAGCTCTACCAGCATGTTCTTTCCCAGCTCCATTCCTCAATAGATTGCACAGCACATGTTTCCATAGCAGATGATGAAGTGAGCTGTTTATTGGATGGTCTGATGCTCACAGACATACATCCGTTCAAGTTGCCCATGTGTGTTTAAAGCTATCCCTCAGGAGACTCCGAGGTCTAAAGACTATAATCTCAGCAGTGACTGATGAAGCAGCCTGTGCTGTTTGTTGATGCTGGCACACACTGCATGCTCTATGTTCTTGCTTCTTTCCTCTGTCCTGGCTTTGGCTTTCTTGTGTGTCTAGCTAAGCTTCTTTATATTTCCATGCTATTTGGAGAAAGCTGTTTTACGTTTCAGCAGCAATCTATGGCTATAAAAATTTCTTTGGAGCTGTCGAAGGCCTTCCTGTCCTGCTGGCTCTTGCATGCCAGGGCACAGGGAGCTGTCAACCTTAGTTGTGTCCTGGGACTCCAGCAAGGAAGTTCTGTGAAGCTAATCCTACCCTTAGCTCCCCAGGTCCACATCAAGAATGGCCTGCCTGGAGTGATATAAGCCTGCCTTGGGGTGGACATGAGGCTCTGTTTGCTTCCTCACTTATTTCCCTTTCTTTTCTGGATTACAGGGAGATAGGATTCTGGCATGCAGACATTCCTAGATGTGTACTGAAGGACCATTTCAAGAAATCTTGGAAACCAAATGGCACAGGTGTTCATCTCCTATGTAAGATGAAGGCATCTCTGCAATCCTCCCATATCTGTAAATCCATCTCTACATTCTTTATTAAAAACTAATGCAATCCTGGTGCTGCAGAAATAGTTGGATTGCTTATGTGAATAATAATTAGGCAGAAGTCTGGATATGTTCAGGACAGATACAATTGGGACATTCATGCTTGGTAGAATTATCCATTAAGAGGCCAGAGATAAAGGGAATTATATTTACTGACTTTTTTTAATTTGTGTGTTTTTATTTAATTCTTTAGTAATTATACTTTATTCACTTTGTATTTCCCCTGTGGTATATTTACTGACTTTTGAAGTTGCAAATTCAAGGGTGAATTCTGTGTGCTGGGCTAGCAAACTCTTCAAATCAAAATGGATCAAAATGGATCACCTTCTCAGTTGAATGTCAAAAGAGGTCCTGATATCTTATGGAGTAATTTCTGTTGAAATACAAATTTTTATCTTGGATGGAAGCTTTAAAGGGAGGTGGAAACTTCCAGGGAAGGGAAGGCAAGGAAACTCCTTCAGCTCAGGAAGTAAACAACTCAAAAGTATCAGGAAGTCCCTTGAATTTACAAGATGCACTAGGTCCTTCCTTCCCCAAGCATAAATAAACAGTAAGGACAGTTGAGGAAAAACTCTTAGCCCACTGAGCTGCCTAGAAGAGTCTCAGATCAACTGACCTGTCTGAAAAAAGACACCCTCCAACCTACTGAGCCAGTTGCAGGCTGAGGAGTGTGCTCCAGCTTTCATGAGCTGCCAGCTCTGCTAGGGTGGGTCTTGATGATGTAGCTGTCACTGAGTCCTTTCTGCTCCAGTGAGGGGTTATCTTACCATAATCCTGTAACTAACCCTAATAAAACTCATTGGTTCACCCGGTTGGACTTTGGTGGTATCTTTAGTCTGTGGTTGGCTTTCTGTCTGGGTGGAATAGGCATTTGTTCTCATCTCCCAGGATCAGTGAGGAAATGTCAGGAATGAACCCGATAAAATAGTATTCTTCGTGTATTGCTATGACAGCTAGAACACTGAATGCCTGAGATGCCACACTGTTGTGAGAACAAAGAACACAGATACCCAATGTAGGCATTCACAGAGAAAGTAATGATGTTTTCAAATTTCAGTGATTTGTTATTTTCATGCTGGGATGGAGTAAATAATTGTGGGATATCATTACAACTGGAGTTCCACAGAAAGACCAGCCATTAGAAACAGGAAGCAAAAGTTTGGATCGGGGGAAACTACTCAGTCTGGACCTAAAGCCTCCCAGCCCTTGGCCCTCTACAAAATAATAATAATAAATTATGTTTACTGAACATTTCATTATTTATTCTCTTTTAAAAAGAATCGGGGCAGGGGGCTGGAGAGATGGCTCAATGGTTAAGAACATGGGCTGCTCTTCTAGAGGTTCTGAGTTCAATTCCCAGTAATCACATGGTGGCTCTCAACCATCTGTGATGTGATCTGGTGCCCTCTTCTGGAATGCAGGTGTACGTGCAGATAGAGCACTCATCTACATTAAATAGATAAATAAATAAATAAATAAATAAATAAATAAATAAATAAATAAATCTTTTTTAAAAAAGGTATCAGGGCTCTTTCCATTTAGAACATTATAAACAGAGCATTATGATCGGGACTGAAGGGATGGCTCGGTAGTTAAGAGCACTTAGAGTACATGGAAAGGACCTGAATTTGCTTCTTAGCACCGAGATCAGAGAGCTCCCAACTGCTTTTCCCCGGGAGAATGCTCTTCTCTCTGGACTCTGCAGCACTCACATTCACATGTGCACACACACACACACACACACACACACACAATCTTAAAAATTAAATCACACCTTTGTATGGACACTTCTGGGAGCATTCTTATTGTCTTTTGTTTTTCACTTGTGCTGGATTGGTTGTTGGAGCATACGTCATTATATCTTTCAACAAACAACTTCCAAGTGGATCCCTGCAGCTCACTGGCCAGTAGTTTATGGTGTTGATGCCAGTTTTAGCTATTTGGACTAGGAGTTATATTAACTTATTGTGTTTTGATTATAATTTCAAAGTGATTAATCATTTTACCAGTTCTTAAGTGCAATTTTTGATCATGTTATGTTCTATGTTTGAACATGAATATTTTAGCAGGATTTTAAAATACAAAGCATATCTATAACATGATATGTGTACATACAAATTTACCCCAGACATTTTATTCATGCTTAATTTCCTGATTGCTGTTTCAGTGTAAAGAGTCTGAAACTCTGAGCTTATAAAGCTGAAATGAAGTTATCCTCTTCTATTTATTTTGGTACTTTTAATGTGACGTTTAGTATATTCATGATGCCACGACATTATATACCTATGTTTTCTTTCTACAATGAGAAAACCCATTTTTGCATGAAACAGTTACTACCTACTCTGTCTATCTCTAGAAACAGATAATGAATACTCTGATTTACATTTCTCAAAAGTTGGCTTCTCATGAATATTTAACATAACTGTGATACTGGTGTCTCGGTGTCCAATTCCTTTCACTTAGTGTAATGCTTTTGAGTTTCAGCCATGAAGTAATATGTAACAGTGCTTGTTTTTATGATGGGTTTGTATTGCCTTGCAAGGATCTGGCACAGTTTTGTAGCTGTTAATTGGATAATATATACTTGAAAAAGTCCTATCTTCTAATTTCTGCTACTATGAGCTTTCAATTTTTATAAAGATGTACTTATATATTTTTCTTGAATGATAAACCCCCATGTCCTACAGTAAATATTTTTTTTCCAAAAAAATTAAAAAATAAAAATAAATGATGTTTATTGAAGCTTTAGCATGAGCTCACAAGGTGCAATGCTTCCTGTGAATTAGTTTATTATTTTTCATAACAGAAAGAATGTAAATAAATAGCCAAACACCACAGAGCAGAATTAGTGTAACTGACTTCAACCTCCTCTCTATAGGATTCTCAGGCTTGCATTCTTTCCCTCGAGTCGCAGCCCTGGTTGTCATGGAGATGCAGATGGGCTGGGTGGATCTGACTAAGGCACCAGGCCAGGGAATCGTATTACTGCCCCTATAGGGCCTGTGTCCTTGGACTTGAGGTGCCAACACATTTGCCAAGAGCAGGTCTGGGTTTTCAGGCAGCGGGGACTGTTTAGTTAATCTTAGGCCATTCAGGACTGAGTAAGACATCATGTGATGGGTTCTTGGAGGAGAGCTGTTATTTTTAAACTCTGACCTTGTGAATTTTAATTCTAATTAACCATTCTACAAAATCTGAGTAAGGATTTCTAAATTCCTGAGGGGAAAATTCTTTCCATCCCTTTTAATGGTTGTAGTCCCCCCCGCTCCCCGTTTCCAATGAGCTGTTACGAGACAGATCAAAATTGGTGAGTTCCAAGAATTTTATTGCTGATCGGATGTGAATGGGGCTATGTAGCATCTGGAGTATTTTCATTGCTTTTAATAGCCACTCTGTGGTTTTCATATGCAAATACCATGCACATTCGCTAATAGGTGTTCACGTGCAAAGGATGAGGTTGGGAACAGCAAAGCCAATGTCAGGTTATTATTTTAATTAGGGTTTTTATAACTCTGCTATTAAGTCTGAAGATATTTTAGTTTTATATATACTTATCTGTATATTATAGATAGATGGATAGATGATAGTTAGATATATAGATAGACAAATGATATATGGTAGATCTATTTAGATGATAGATAGATAGATAGATAGATAGATAGATAGATTGATTTTTTAATGGAAGTAGGGGCGGTGAGATGGACCAGCAGGTAAATGTGCTTGCCGAGGGCTCTAAAGACCTGAGTTGTAACCCACATGGAACCCACAGAGTAGAGGAAAAGAACTGAGTCCCCCAAGTTTTCCTCTGACTTCCATATGTGTAATATAGCATGTGCATGTACACATGTATACATGATCAAACATATTAAGTAAATGAGTAATCAAATAAATGAAGATTAAAAGTATGATGTCAAGTCCTGACACTCTTCCACGTGATCCTATTTCTGGATTCCCTGAGTGCTGTTTGATTTACTAAATTTCTCATTTCTAAGATTCCTGCTTGGCTCTGTTTCAGAATCTCCATCTCCTTGTTGACTTGCTCTGTTGCATCATCTTCCTTAATTTACTCAGCTATTCATATGTAACCTGTCTGAAGTCACTGATCATTTTAAAAATTGGACTTTTGAATTCTTTGTCTGGCATTTAACCCGTTTCAATATCTTTGGTTTGGTTACTGAAGAGTGAAGAGCCCTTGGATTTTTCCTGGACCTTGCTCATTTTTTTAAAGCTCCAGAACAATTTTATTAGAGTTTAAAAGAAAAACAACCCAGGGTAGACAAGCTTTAAATCTCAGCAGCTTCCCAGAAGAGGAAAATGGAGAAAGGAAAATTAAAAAAAAAATCCATGCCATTTAAGCCAACACAAAAATCAGACACATGGCTAACAAGCCACCATGTTGTAAAGAGGGAAGCTTTAGAGGAACAGTAAGAAAATCCAAAATATTAGGGAAGCCCAAAATGTTATGATAAGCATGCTTAGAGAAGAGAAAGTTTAAAAAAGTTATAGTTTTCATAGTAATTAAAAAAAAAATGTGGGTAGAACCAGCATGGCTGTGCCATGTAAGAAGCTGTGCAGGGAGAGGAAGGCTTGGGGAAAAAGTATAGTTTCTCATTAATTAGCATGATTTAAGGTTAACATGCCTTCCTAGATCAGTTCCCTTGGCCAGCCTGACCCAGCCTCATTGGAAGGTTATGTCTCATCAAGTTATGGGATTCTATCTCCTAATCAGAAGGAATTTTTTTTAGGGTCTTTATTACTACTCTAACATTCCCTCTTCTGAAGAGGTAGCTCTAAAATCATTTAGGAACCAGACTAGGCATCAGAGTATCCAAACAATTTTGACATCTCTGGCCTCTGGCAAGGAAAAGGCTGCCAAGAGCTCCAAGGACATTTATAACTTAAGCCAAGGAAAAAAGAACTGGTTGCCTTTCTTTGGGGTCTTTTTCCTCAACTGCCAATTTCTACAACCTATTCTCATCATTCCCCCCAAAAGTGCACCACTGAATTTGTTTGTATAGCCAGCAAGTATATGGACAAAAGTAAGTCCTTGACTGGTACCAGGAAGGAGATATGAGGGAGGAGTAAAAACAAGAGTCAGTATGTGGCAAGTGCTAGACAGGGAAGCAGGGAAAGCCAGAATAGTGTATTTATTAAATGTCCAAATCCAAGTTCATTAGAATCTTTCGATGGATTCCCAAGAAAGTATCACCTACTGAGTCCCTCCACCTTTTTAACCTTTAGTCTGGACTCAAGAATGAAAATCCAGGGTCTGCTTAATGTACTTTGTTAGATGTTAAAGTGTTTTCCCTGTTTTTAACAAATGGCCAAGAGAAACTTCTTAGTAACTAAAAAAAAATTTGAAGTAGCCCATCTGTTGTGTATACATAATAACAGCTACATTTTTCCACAATCACCGCTGGTATGCTGAGTTCCTAACTTTATATTTGTCTTAGGAAAAGGTGTGCTAGAAATCAGGCACTCTTCCAGACTGCCTTCAGCAACTCAGCGCCAGCAGCTAAGCTATGTCATCACAAGTGGCCATTCTTTTAAAATGTCACACCATCACAGATCATTCTCTGTCTTCCTGTCTGTTTGTCTCTCTTTCTCTCTTCTTCAAGAAGACCATTCGCTCTGTCCCCCTCAATAAATCTCTTGCATGAGATCTGTTGCATGGTGTGATCTCTGCTGAGGCACACCTTGGCTTTGATTTGCCAAGGTACTCTGCTGCAAAATCCTAACAAGGTGTTTTTAGGAATAAGTCACGTAAGCAGATCACCTAGCTCCTCTGGTTGCTGTGTGCCAAATCAGGGCGACACCATATCCTGCAGTGGAGCCAGGAGTTGGGGAATCATGAAAGTCTTAGAATGTGTTCTTTATATACAATCTTTGTCCTCTACTCTGATCAATATAAAAAAAAGAATTTAACTCGATTCCAACTTAGATAAATGACAGAAATGTATTTTGATGACATCAGACTTCTAGAAGATAAAGGCAGAAAGCAATAACTCTTCAGCACCCTGAAATGATAAGTCACTCCTCTAGAATTTGACCTTAACTTGTTCATGATGATCAAATTTTCTTTCATATCCTGACCCATTTCACAAATTTTATGGAAGACACATAGCTGAGGATGTGAGCATTTGACTAAGGGAGCAAGATAGTGAAGTCCTTGAGCTGAACAGATCTGCTTGTGTGTATTAGTGACTTCTATATTCCTCTTGAATTTGGGGTAGGCTTGGTTAAGAAATTCTTTTGTGCTTCCACATGCTTATACTTGGCTGGGTGTCAATTTCTCAAACACAACCTCATTGTAATCAAGTGATTTTCTGTAATTTGGATGTCGAATGCCAATCCCCCAATTTATATATTAAGTACTTTGTACTCAAGGGTGTGCTGAGTCCTTGAAGGAGGTCATTAGATATTCTGGAGCATCTCATCAAGTGAGGTTTTGTGAGATCTTGCTCTTACTCCCATTTAAATCCTACCAAGGCACTATTACAAGAGCTGAGTCAATGGAGAGACAAGCCAATCATTTCAAGGGCTGTGACTAAACTCCCTCCCTTTGAAAGTTAGCTGCTTTCAGTGTTTTGTAGAGGTTTTAGGAGGATAATCTATCTTTGCCTTACTTCCGTAGGCAAGCCCAGTCAGTATTTCATGGAGTGAGTTGGTTAATTGTAAAATTGGCTTCTTCACACCTTTGTGTTTTCACATAGTCTTCAACGTGCTTATGTGATACTTCTCATCAAGTGATAGAATGAGTTTCATTGGGTCTTCAATGCAGAGACTGGAACATAAGGAAGTGACGCTGGGTGGCTTTTCTATTCTCTCTTGGCACTCTGCTTTTAGCAACCATCTGACTGAATCTCAAGAGATGCACCACAGCTCTGGCCAGGTTAAAAAAGACATATAGCTAATCCCTAAGTCAACCCACCATTGACTTATGAGTGATCCCTTGAATCTCACTCTTAGAACTTTAGAGATTTCAGCTGACCCACAAGTCATAAATTCAGATGCTTCTTCTTTTGTGCTGTTGGGCACCATGACAACTCTTTACAAATCAGTTTGGTGCAGTAATTAGTCTCCCTTTTAAGTAGTCAATATGTGTGCAACTTCAGGCCTGTCAGCCTATTAATTGTGGTTCTTGCCCCTGGACAATGGATGATATGGGAGAAGCCTGGAAGTGCTTGCTTAGTCCTCTGAGAAAGAGGAGCTGTGCACACATGCTGTGTCGGCGTGCCTCTGTGACAGGGTGTCAGATTGTTAGACGTCTAATGCCTCCTTTAGTTTCAGGTTTTCAGGTGTCAGTGGAGAAGTGAGATAAATTTGCATGCCTTTCCTGTAGTATCCATACATATTGATCGGTCTGGTCGGACAACCCATGTGCACCAGGCAAAACCTCAGCATCTTTTCTTTCTTAACATCTTTCTTTCTTTTCTTTTCTTTTGTTTTTATTTTTTTCACAATTTATTCATTATCTATCCCAATTGAATCCCCCTCCTTCAACTCCTCCAAGTTCCACGCTCACTCCCTCTTCCCACCTATCCCCTTCCCCTAGTCCACTGAAAAGGGGAGTTTTGTTCCTCTGCCATCTGACCCTAGCTTTCAAGTCTCATCAGGACTGTCTGGATCCTCTTTCTCTGTGGCCTGGCAAGGCCTCATCACCAGGGGTAAGTGATCAAAGAACAGTTCATGACAGAGGCCGCCCCTGCTCTCTTTTCTCGGGGACCTACATGGAGACTGAGCTGCCAATTGGCTACAACTGAGCATGGGGTCTAAGTCCTCTCCATGCATGGATCTTAAGATCTTTCCTTGTCTCATGTAACCCTGATTTCTGAGGGAAGCCTTATTTACTAAGCAGTTGTTTCCTGTGAAACTTTTCCCTTCAACTGGAGAGCATTCTTTCTTGCCTGTTCTTAGGTCAACCAGCCTCACTGCATTCTTACCCTGTCTGTCTTTCTTTCTCACTGGTGAAGGGTCTGGGATTCTTGTAATGACTAAGTAAGGGGACTAAAGTCAAGCTGAGTTAATACTGAGCATCAGGAAAGCTGCAAGACACCAACACAACTTAGCCATGCATATTGCTTTTGCAACAGAAGAGCGAACATGCACATGATTTCTTCTTTGTCTTTCCATCCAATGGCAGTAGGTTTTCTTTGAAGCCTTGACCTCATACTGGCAAATAAAACCAGGATGGGTGACAGTGTGGGAGCCAGCAACATTTTCTATCAAGTCCCTTGGTCTGTCATCAAGTTACGCAAAATTCTTTGCAATTTAAGAAGAGAGGCTCCAGCTCCACGAAGGACAGAA
This sequence comes from Psammomys obesus, assembly GCF_907164565.1. NCBI lineage: Eukaryota > Metazoa > Chordata > Mammalia > Rodentia > Muridae > Psammomys > Psammomys obesus. The sequence continues at coordinate 11,407,214 of NW_026596051.1, forward strand.
ATGTCAGTCAAAAACCTCCCTGACAGATTCCATGCTGAGGAAGGAAGCCTGGAGGGGACCAAATGCGTCAGGGCAATAAAAGAAATGCAATCTTGCCACAATTGTTCACTCTGCTTTTCTGATTTGTTTTGTAGGTAGTAGGTAGTAGAAAAAAATGTTCCCACTCTGAGACTAAGATATTATTTAGGAATTGTGTTTTATTAACCATGAGATCACAAATACCATTCTATTATCTGATTTGAAATACTTCCAATCTTTTTGAGCAGTCTTATTTTAGGAGATATGCGAAGGAAACTTGACACAAACACTTGAATACACATATTTGTGTACATAAAATTGTTCCCAGTACTGTTGAAAGTGGTAACAATTGGGATAAGTATAAATATTTAACAATAGAAAATTATCAAAATAATATATAGTGGGCACATCTAAAAAATGGCATGTTGTATTACTAAATAACATCTGTGAGAATCTCTTTATTTAACATCTTTACATGTATTTGTCTATTTATCAGTATTACAACAGAATGTACAAAGTGTGCTTATTGATGCCAGGATTTCAAATAATTTTAATGTGTTTTATACTTCAAAATTAAATTTAAAAATATATAAAATACAAATGCTGCTAAACTTAAAGAATGATTAGTAGTAACTACTTACTAAGAAAAATGACATTAATTTTTCTTTAGCTTTTCCTTGCTAAATTAAATAGGTGTGTGAAGGTAACATTGAGAAAGATGAAGGCTTGGTTTAAGATGACCTTGGGTGAGCGAAAGTGCAAACACACACACATACATACTTTGCACTTGGCTTAGTTAGAAACGTTCTGGCATTGTGATATGCTTCCCCTTTCAAGGGCTCTGTGAAGAATACTTTCTTGGCATTGAATATTAAGCAACTTTGAACTGACTTGTCGCACTTCGTAGTTTGTGGTCTCAGCTCTAGTTTAAATAATAAATTGACCACAGCTCTAAAACACTTCATCATTTATATGGAGAACTTGTCCTTGGAACTAAAGCCGTAGTACCAGTTGGCCAGTCACATCAGCCTGGGTCATTGGGAGCCTTCTTTCCCTTCTCCTCCCCAAAGCATTTCAGTAAACACCTTGAGTTCCTGTTTGGAGTTGTTCACACTTGGCCTGAATCTCTAGACAGAGAGCCACTTTATGGAAAAATGTATCCTGAATGTGCCAGCAGTGGCAACTAAAGTGACTCTTCAGAGCACAGTTCTGCTGGTGGGCAAAGGGACCAACAGGAAAACTATTAGAAACATTTTGACATGAAGAACATTACTTGCTAAAAGCAAACAATAAATCTAAAATGCTACTGATAAATTAAATGAGCAAAGTATAAAAAAACCACATTGTGCTCACAAATGGATATAATTACTCTTAAACATAAAATAAGAAATTTTGTTCCATTTTATTTCTTTGGGGGTGTGAGTGTGACTCCTGTGTGTGTCACACGCCACAGGGCACATATGGAGGTTGGTGGACCATTTGCAGGAGTCTGGCTGGCCAGATAGAATTTCTAACAAATAGTGAAAAGATTCATGTGCTGACCCTCTTTTGTCAGTTTGACACAAATCTAGATACACCTGGGAAGGGAAAACCTTAACTGAGAAAATGCCTCCACCGGATTGGAATGTGGCACTTCTATGGGTAGTGTTTCCTTGATTACCAATTGATGTAGAAAAGCACAGGCCGCGTGGGTGCTGCTGTTCCTGGAAGTGTGTCCTGAAAAGTATAGGAAAGGCCGGTGCATGCAGGCTGAGAGAATAAACAGGAATCAGCACTATCACATGATCGATGGCCCTCTGAGAAATGTTCCCAGGTTAAAAACAACAACAAAAACAGACAATGCCATCGGTTATCTGAGGAACTCCCAAGGGCTGCAGAAAAAACTGCTCTCTCATGTTGGCCATGGGTATACCACACAATCTGTCCCCCACCTCTTTGTTTGTGCCTTCTCTATTCGCTTTGGGCTTCAAAGTTGAACGAGCTTCTTCCCAACATGCTTTGATCCTTATGTTTGGTGGGTTTCTGGAATAGCACTCGAGTAAGAGAGCAAGTTTGCTTTAGCTCACTACTTGAGAAGACCCATCCAGCTTGTGGTTCCTGGTTCTGGTGCCTTGGCCTGGCAGTAGCACAGTGGTGGAGAGATGTCTCTGTATGCAAATGCTGATTTGTGTGCCCACAGGGATCTGATTACAGGCCAGACTTCGGTGTTGTAATTTATTTGAAGCATCTTCTGTCTCAGCATTTTGTAAACATTGTTCTTTGTCACCTTCTGATTGGCTAAGTAAAGAGCTGCACTGGAGAGTTAGGGCAGGTCATTCAGGCAGAGATAGGAGGGGCAGTCTTAGGTGTAGATGAGAGAGAGAAGTCTCTATTGGACCACTGGACACAGATGAAGAAATGGGTGACAGAACCAGACTAAGATGAGAGGTAACAGGCAGGACATATGACAGGCCAGCATTGTTGGGTTAGAATAGCTGAGCAGATGCTCAGCTATAGTGCACAAAGCCTATAGCAAATATAAAGGTTTCCGTGACGTTATTCAGAGCAAGGGTGGGCATAGAAAACTGTACAGCTACAGCACAGTACTTCATGGCAGGGGCATGCGCACTTCATAATGGGCAGGAAACAGCATCAGGAAGAGCCTGGGTTCCTAACATCTCCTTTAGGTGCATTTGTCCTGTGACCCCACTTCCTCCTCCTGGGCTGCACTTCTTAAATATTTTTTTCCAACTCCTCCCAGTGGCATCACAGGCTAAAAGCCAAGCTAAAGACTTGTAAAGACTATTATCTGAACTGTAAAGCGTTACCCAAACAAAACACAACGTGCCTCTCCTGATTCCTTCCTCAATCCTCACAAAAACCAGCACCAAACTGTACATCGTTACACTTTGTGTGGCTGAGAATGTTTTCCCAAGGAAAGCCAATTTTCTGATTGTTCCTCTCTCCGTTTTTTCAGGTCCAGCTTCTGTGTATTGTTCTACAACTCTCACCATGTAGTCTCTCCTTCACAAGTCCCCCTTTTGTTGGTATTGTGGTTGTATTTTTACCATGCTTTTGCTTCTCCATCTCTTCTTTCTTCCATCTGTCCCTTGGCTGGCACTGTCCTCAAGGTAGTGGCTACAGGCTACTTCTCACACTGCATTTTTCTCCACGCCAGTTCGGCCTTTCTTTAGTTCAGCTTTTATTTCCTGCTTTTTTTCCTACAATGTATGACTATAGATTTGTCACCCAAATTCTCCTCTTATCCCAAGGTCAGATCTTTTATCTATGTATCAGTGTGTCACTGGCATGGCAGTTTCAAATAGGCTCATTAGCTGTGTCTGTCCTGGATAGTTTTATGTCAGCTTGTCACAGGCTAGAGTTATCTGAAAGGAGGGAACCTCAATTGAGAAAACGCCTCCACAAGATCTAGCTTTAAGGCATGTTCATGAGGGACTGGTGGGGGAGGGTCCCACCCACCCATTGTGGATGGTGCCATCTCTGGGCTGGGGTTCTGGGTTCTATAAGAGAGCAGGCTGGGTAAGCTATGAAAAACAAGCTAGTAAGCAGCACCCCTCCATGGCCTCTGCATCAGCTCCTGCCCTGTTTGAGTTCCTGTCCCGACTTCTTCAGTGATGAACAGTGATGTGGAAGTGTAGGCCAAAGAAACCCTTTCCTCCTCAACTTGCTTTTTAGTCATGGTGTTTCATCACAGTAGTAACCCTGACTAAGCAGTGTCCTACTTTTTCATGGTCGCTAGTGTTGTCCCAGTTGTGAACAAGAATTCTTGGAAGGAAGCTGTGTCTGCAGAGACTGATTGGAATTGCATGAGTGTGGGGGGAGGTTGGACTGGTGCAGGTTCAGAGGCTCTGCACCCACCTCCGTGTCTGAACGGACATCCTGTGACTAACAGATAAAAGCCTGTGCAATCTCTTAACGAAGCTGGCTCTAACTTCCACTGACCCAAAGGATAAGAATGTCATCAGAAAACATTCTGGGTTGATAGGAAAGCTTCCCCTGCCTCTCTGATGTACCTCCAGGGCATTTTAAATGCGTCTTGATTTATGACTTTCTTAGCTCTGTGAAACTATAAAGCTTCATGACACTGCTTCCGCATTAGAACATAGAATTTAGTGTAGCCCAAGTCTGTGTTCCCCGAATGTGGTCACTCAGAATGGTTTCAGAATAAACGATCTCTCAATCCCTGGAATACGAGAGCTGTGTTTGTTTATTTTTGCAGAAACAGTCTACTGAAAACATCTGCCTCAACACAGCCTTTCGACTTGAGCCTCATCTTTTCACTAACCACGGCTTGTGCGTCTGGCTTATCTGTGTCTTTGTTCCTCATAAATGCCCCATTTACACCCATTACCCATTTTTCCTCATCTTTGTGCCTCAGTATCATTTACAAAGGGAGACCTGATCTTGGAGCTCAGACCCCGTATTGGTTCCTTTCACGTGGGACCTAATGGATGAACTATGGGCAGGCACTCCTGACTCCTGAGGGTAGCATCCAGCCTCCTTCCTGGTCATTTACTGAATGTGGGTGCAGCCACAGCCCATCGTGTCCCTCTATTGTTTGAAACGCCACCATCGCCTTCGTCCTCCTTTCCCTGCTACTTGAGTCCTTTTCACCCTTGTTGACCAAATACAGTCAATGAGGGATGAAAGCCACACTGGTACTTAGGGACATGGGACTATGGTCTGCGAGCATTTAATATGCTGATTCAGGGCATTTGCAATTCCTGGAATTGCAAAACTACTTTCTTAAATAAAAGTATTTCATGATATTTTTCAGCTGTGCTTGAGGGCGGGCACAGGGAGAAGTGAGCAGTGAACAGCAGAAGGGAAGTTAGAGGGGAGGACAAAGGAATGTTTCTGCACAGTGCCATGGAGAAGACTATCTTTTGTTCTACAATGCATTTTAAAGCACAATTGGGGAATTAGTGCTGTCAATAGAGTTTAAATAGAAACAAGCAGAGCCAGTTTTCCTAAGAGTTTTTTTTTTTCCAAGGAATGTCCATCACCACCATCCAGGTTTAAAAATAACTCATAGGAACTGGCAAAAGGGGAACAACGAGAAACTTATCGTTCTTAAACAAGCACAACCAAAAAGCCTTAGGAAACAAGCTGGCGGCCTTCTCACAAAGCAGTGTGCGTCGGAGGGAGGGAGATGTGGATAGAAACTAGGAGAAGACCTGAGGTTGGTGTCGGTAGGCAGCTCAATCACAGAGATGTAGGTTGGCGCTTTGCAGGCAGCTCCTCCCAGAGACCGCAGATTGTGTTCCTGAGGCAGCTCATCTCCACCTGCAGGAGGCCTCACTGTATCTGGACGGAGGCCACATTGCCTGCAGGGATCCTGTTCAGCACTGGTGCAGCAGGAGACACAGCCTAGCACTGCCAGCGGCTTGAGTTCCCTCCGCCTTTTAGGGTGTGAGGCTCAGGGCAAAGAGCCTTTACCTACTGAGCCTTAATTACTTCTTTAAAGATCCTGTCTTCAAATAGCTTACACTCTGAGGTGCTTGAGGTTATGAATTTAACGTACAAACTCTTAAAGAGACACAACAGAAGAAGTAAAATATGCAATGGATGTACATTTTATACACGAGTCATTATTTTTTCTAAGATTTGTTGTGGGATTTACCGGATCACGTGATCCCACTCTTTTCTCCAACCATGTCCCCTCTGAGGAAAGCCTCCGCATTCCTGGCATTCCTGAGGACTACCCCAATTCCCTCACCTGGAGCCACCAGCACCCCAAGTCAAGCAGGTGGCAGACATATAATTTTTCTTCCCTTGAAACCCTAAAAAACCCTGACAGCTGTAGTCTGGGTGCGACTTCCTCTGGCCTTGTTCTCTGAGGCTGCGGAACTCACGCAGGAGCCTTGGTTCCCAAATATACCTTGTTAGGATCAAATAAAACATTGATGATGCGCACAGCAGATTTTATATGAAAGAGGTTTATTAGATGGAGATGAAGAGAGAGAAGGAGAGAGTGAGACATGATAGGGAAAAGAAAGGGGAGATAGCCCTGACAGAGAAAGGGGAGAAGGCAAGAGAGGAGAGGGCAAGAGCCAAGAGAAAGACAAGTGGCAGGTTGGTCCTTTTAAAGAGCAATGTAACCATGCCTGCCAGGTGTGGCTACCTGGTCATTGACGCATGATGACATTAGGCAGAAGTAGGCTGCCTAAATACTAACATACCTGCCCTTTTATACTGTTAAAATGGCTTGGATTGGCTTATTTTAGTGCTTAACCTAGCATTATTTATTTTCCTTTATGCATACTTGTATTTTGCCTATATATACACATACACGTATATATGTATATATGTATACATGTATATATGTGTGTATATATATGTATATATACATATGTACATATATATATGTACATATATACACATATACATATGTTTGTATGTTCCTGATATCTGTGGAGGCTGGGTAGATTATCAGAGCCCCTGAAAATGGAGCTGCAGATGCTTGTGTGCCACTATGAAATGCTGGAGACTCAACCTTAGTCCTGTGTAAGCACCAGTGCTCTTACTTGCTGAGCCATGTCTCCTGCCAGCAGAGTCACTATCTGTTGAACAGTGAGCTCAATTAAACACCCTTGGAAGCAGAGACTAGCTCTTCCCAGAGTAATGACCAGTAATGACCTATGATGTTTCTGAAATTAGAGGCCTTCAGTCTAGTCATCGGTAGAATAGGAGTCATACTCCAACACTGTCTTTAGGAACTTTAACTATGAACAGAATAATTAGGGACAATAACACTTAAGAGGCATGGAGTAGTGCCTTAATTACTGAAGGCTCAGAACTGAGAATGCTATCTTAGACAGAGTAGAGTTAGTGAAGACAAAAACCTCTGTGCTTCAGTTGTTGGTATTGGAAACCTCAGAATAAACTCTTTCTAGATCTGTATGGTGGCTGCAGACACCAAAGCTATTTCCAATGGGTAATGACTCAACATGTCCAGTGGGAAAAGACTGAATCAAAGACAAATCACAGCATCATGTGTGTTTGACTCATCCTCAAGGAAACAAACAAGATATAAGCTGGGGGAAAATGATTTAAAGAAAAAACTTATTTATTTCAGATAGCTTAGACATTATTTCCTTAAGAAAGCTTTCCCATGTAAGCTTTTTGCATTTCTGTATTTATCGTGTGTGTGTGTGTGTGTGTGTGTGTTGTGAAAACTAAGGACCTTGGGTAATCAGGCCTGCTGGCAGGTGCCTTTAACTAGTGGCCATCTTGTTAGCTCCTTGCACAATTTTTAGGTGCTTTTAAACACTAATTCTTTCAGCTGGTTAATTTGATGAAATTTTCATAGTAAGTTGGCTAGTCAATTTTTGAAATGCTTCTTGACAGGTTTTTTTTTTTTTGATAATTTGTTGCAAACTTTGTCTAAAAGAATATTTAATTTAATATGCATTAAAGTGAATCAGTGTGAAAATGAAGATGCACAATGACAGATCATCTGTGGATGGAATTTAGGGCACCTGCAACCAGGCCAACACTTTTCTCTCTTTTAAAATCACGAATGCTGTTCACACATTCCTAACGTTGAAGGTAATTCTGAAAGATCGATGTCACCTCAGGTTTACCCCAGGGAGCTAAAGCTGTGGCAGGTACCAGTTCATCAGATAGGAGATAGTGTAAACAAGGCTCAAATCCTGTTTGTTAAATCCGGAGCAGGGGACATTAGTATTTAGGCACCTGCTTCTGGGTTACCTAGCAACCTATGATGTCATCATGTGTTGATGACCAGGTTAGCCACACCTGGCAGATGTGGTTGTGTGGTTACATTGCTCCTTAAAAGGACCAACCCACCACTTTGTCTCCCTCTTGGCTCTTGGATCTTGGCCTTTCTTGCCCTCTCTCCTTTCTCTGCTGGGGCGCCCTCCTCTTTTCCCCCTATCATTTCTTGCTCTCTCCTTCTCTCTCTGTCTTCATCTCCATCTAATAAACCTCTTTCATATAAAATCTGTGCACATCATCATCATTGTTCTATTTGGTCCTAACAGGGGAGGCTTTAAAGTCCATTAAGCTCAACATCCCCTTGCTAGATTAAAAGTAATTGTGCAAGGGCTTAGGCTCCTCCAGGAGGAGGAGGAGACTTTAAAAATGAACAGGAGGACTGATAAAACACCTGACAGCAGCAGCTTGAGGGTGGAGATGCTCACTGTGGCTCACATTCACAGACTGTAGTCCTCAAGGCTAAACAACCAGGGTGCTTTGTATCTGGCCACCTGAGCTGGTAGTGACTGGTCACATCATGGTGGCAGACAGGAAGCAGAGAGCTGAGATTGGACATGGGGCCAGGTGATAGCCCTCCACTCCTTTTTCTCAGTTATGATTTCTACTTCAAAGATTCTATGAACAGTGCCACCAGATGTGGATCAAATGTGGAGACCTTTCGAATTCAAACTGCAACAGATGCCTGCTTTTCTCTGCCTAAGAACCTTAATATTGCATATGTGCCCAAATGCCCCAGGCAATGAATCAGGATCAGTTTGGGCTAATTATGATTGCTAATGGCAGCCTGCTTCTTGTCATCAGACTCTTGATTTTAGAGTGTTCCAGATGATCTGAAGTGATATCCTATAATATCCATGGCCCAGTTTTAAGTCTTTCCTCTAGAATGAGTGCATGACCAAGAGATAGGCTTTTTTTTTTTTAATATTGTCAGTTTCTTTTTAAAATTTATTTTTAATTTATATATTCACTTTACATGCCAATTGCACCCTTCCCTCCTCTCCTCCCCACCTTCTCTTCAGAAAATAAGAGCCCCCCCCCACACGAAATTAAGGTGCATCAGGACTAAACTCATTCTTATCCACTGAGGCCAGGCAAGAGGAAAGTGACTGAAAGCACTTAACTGCTAAGTTTACAGACAGGAGGGGTCTAGCATAACCATCCTCTGAGAAGCCCCACCAAAAGCTGATCAAATCAGAAGCTGAGACTTATAGCCATGTATTAGCTAAAGGTCAGGGAATCCTGTGGAAGGGGGGAAGGGAAGATAGAAGGACCTATGGGGGACAAGAACACCATAAGAAGACCAAAATAGCCAACTAACCTTGACCCATGGGGCTTACAGAGATGAAAACACCAACCAAAGAGCATGATGGACTGTGCCTAGGTCCCCTACACATATGTAACTGATAGGCAGTTTGATCTTCATGTGAGTCCTCTAGTAAATTGAGCAGGTGCTGTCTCTGACATTGATTCAAGATATATGCTTTATCCAATGCTACATGAACAGAATTTTGTGTGAGCTAGTTCTGAGTGGAGGTTTTCACAAGTTGAAATGAAGGGGTCTCATGTCATTCTCTGTTGTGCTATGGCAATGAGTATGACTTCAAATGGCAAAGCCTCGTTCAGTCCTATGCCCTGAAAGAAGATATCCTGTAATAAAGTGGAGTTTCTGCCAAGCTTTTCCAGCTTGGAGTCCTTCCTCTGTCTTCAAATTCCAAAACCCCAGGTTCTCTGCCTTTTGAACTCCAGGACATACACCAGGTCTCCCTTATCCACACTCCAGATTCTCAGACTTCTGGACTTGGATTAAGAGGTAGGCCACCAACTTCTCTGGTTCTGAGCTTAAACTGAGGAATGTTACAGACATTCCTGACTTTTCAGGAAGGGACTTAATCTCCATAACTGAGTGAGCCAATTTTCTTAAGCAAATTCCCCTGAACAATTATGTCTGTGCTACTATGTTGATGTTGTTTGTGTTTTGTCAGTCTAAAAATGTTTCTCTTCATGTCTGAAACATGCTTTATGAATATTGGTGACAATATTTTCTAATGTTACTACTTTCATCAACAGAAGAAATAATTTTTATTCTTTTAAACAATCTTTTCCTAAATTTCAGCATACAGAAATTTGTGGGAAGATTTTATTATAGTCTGACACACAAAATATTATGCCCAGTTTGTGAGACCCCCAAAGACCACCAGGAATCGACTCCGCTGCAAAACACATGAAGGCTTATTAGATACAAGGTCAAACGTGTGTCACAAGCATCCTGTGGAAATAGAGAGGTATGTGGCAGGGCAGTCTAGGGAAACAAGGTTTTTAAAGGGCAAAAACACAAGTGAAGGGTGGAAGTGGGGCTCTAAGTCTTGGTGTTACATGATTGGGTAAGGGAAATTGACTTTTGAAATGATTGGTTTACTTTAGGTGCTCAATCCATAAATGGTTCTGGCCTGACCATCTGAGTGGGTTGCCAGGAGATGGTATCTCTTTAAGTGGTTCTGGCTAGGCCATCTGGGCTGGTTTCCTAGCAACTGTATGTCTAGTGGGCAGGAAAGGAATGCAGTAAGGCTGGTTCCTTCCTGCAGGTGGATGGACATGTCTCCACCTGGCTGGCCTTTGTTCAACCTGTGCTTGAAACTTTAATTCAATAACTGCCCCCCCCAAAAAAAAACAACGCAATTTTCAATTCTTTGGTCCTTCATCCCCCCCTTCCCATGATCATTTGAATACCCAATCTTGGTTCTTCCAGATATGACTCCTGGAGTCCTCCAGATTTACCTTTCCAAAATGGGACCTGAGTACCATTATCTGTATCACTCCCAAGCATTCCTTCATGAAAGCCATCAAGCAATTTAAAATACAAGGCCCAAAGATAAAAATCAAAATGAGCAGGGTGAGGAGGAGTCCCATCAGGGTGGATATAAGGGTAGAAAGCCAAGGAGAACTATTATACCAGGATTTAAACCATCCTCTGGAATCTTTTCTCTCTTGCCAGTGTCTCTCCAGGCTTTTTGTTATTCTTGCTAAGGATTCCTAATCATTCCTGACTGTTTTACATAAAAACAATATTTCTTTCTAAGGGCTGCACATAGCCCTTCCTGATGTAAAAACAACATATCTAAGCCCCTTCTGTTTTGAAACACTGCTTCTACCAGGGAATCAACATTCTTTTCTAAATGGGTGATTGAGTTTTCAAGGCATTGAATATCTTTATCAATATCTGCCTCTAAGCAGTTATGATTCTGGTTTTATACGTTCAGTGCTGCAATACCAGGTCCTCAAGATAATAGCTAATGTCAGGGAGCTCCATTTGACTTAGCATTTCAGTCTGCTAGGTGGGATTAAGGTGGAGGTCTCTTCTGTACCTGCTTCAGTGCTGACCCTGGGGCTAGGAAGGCTGACATGCCAGCGAAAGGCTGGGCAATGGGACAGTCCTTAGAAGCATTTGGTTAATTGATCCATCTTAAGAGGCAGGGAATAGTCATGTCAGCTTTCTGCAAGTCCAGATTTCAGCTTGCAGTCCATAGCTGTTCCCCGAATAGAGTCTGCCAACCAGGTGAAAATCTGCTGAGACAAATTCAGACTAGAGACAGAAGTTAAAATTTGTCTAGTAAATGGGGAAAATGAGGAATCCCAAGACCAAGGAAAAAAAAAAACTCATCTGAGGTCCATTTGAGCTTTGTCAGATCCAGGTCTTCTGACTTTTTGGTTTCCTGAAACTCATATTAGCATCACCATTGTATTGAGATCCATACTTGAGAAAAAGCAGTTAACAGGTGTCTACAAGACAGCAGGAGAAGACTCATGCCATGACGACCTAGTAAAAGCTATGCTTTTGGGTCAGATATACACATTAGATGTTTTTAGCATGATGAGAAGCACCTTTAAGTCTATCTCCAGAAGAGAACCAAAAGGAAATTAAAATCTCAAGCTTGTTATGAATAATAAGCAGTCAGTACTCCATCAATTTATCAGAACCCTATTAATCAATGCCAAAACTCTGAGCTTCTGAAATCTTACAACATAAGCACAGTAGCATAGGGTGGGAGAAATCTGAAATATCTCCCATCTTTAATATGCCTTAAATTATTTTCTTATATCATTATAACTTATATTCATATACCTTAAAACACTTACTTAGACCCTCTAATTTTTTGCGCATTTACCAACTTTGAAACATTTTTCTAGACCCTTAAACAATATTTTTTTGGATTCCTATAATTTAAACTTTCATATCCTCCAACCTTACATAAACTTTACATGTTTCTATCCAGTTATTTACCGTAAGACATGAGCAATTAATGAAGCCTGTAAGCAAGCAAACTTGTTTGCCTTTCTAAATAAGAGATCTAGTACCTTGTAGTTCTAACTAGCTACTGAATTAACCAATAAATTAACAGTGGATCTAATTGTCTTCTCTTTAGCTGCAAAGCTACCGTTAGCTTAGCCATCAATGTGACCAGAGACCTGAGAAGGATAAATTATAAGCTAAATATATGTCCAATCAAAATGACAGTGATGACTAGTCAGTCCACCACCTACACAGTTGTCCCTGGCTCCTGTGGTCTCATGACATCATGAGCAGAGGCAGTTCTGGCCATCAGTCACAGAAGATGAGAGACTGTTTCTGTGGAAAAAAACATGAGAGAATGTTCTCACCTTGTCTTCAGCAACTTGAAACAATGCTCTCCAGGTGTCCACAGCTTTGTCCACAGTTTAGGCTGAGCCCTAAACTGGTGGGACAGCTGGCACAGTCTTGCCCAGTGGTTAGCATACCACACTCCAGAGTCACATTGTGCCCAAATCTTCTCAGAGACCTTGGGGAGCTACTGCCAGGATTTTGGGACTCTGTCATAATAGGCTTACATACATTAAATGGCATATTCCACATATTTCTGACAAGCATGAGGGCCAGCATATGAGTTACTCTTTGTCTATTTTTAGTTATTTATTCTAAACTATATCCTGTAAAACAGAATGCTATAATCTCTAATTCTGACATATTCCTTAGATGAGTATTTTAGGACCATATCTATTTTAAGTAGATCTACATAGGCAAACTTCATAGTTACCCATCCTAGACTCAACCTTAAAAATATAAACAAAAGCCTAGCTAAAGCTCAATCTTGTAACCAACTGAAGTCATTAGCATAACTTTAAATATGTTTGTGAACTAAAATCAAAGCCAAACTTTCAATCAGATACAGTTCATAAAGGGGCTAGCAAATCTTACTGATCCTACCACATTGCATTAAAACTGAACAGCAAAAAAGTTTCAAGGACAAAAATTTCACTTAGCACTAAACAGGAAACTGAACACAGCTGGCAGCCCTCAACAAAGATGGTGGTGAAACCATAGTTCCACCCTCTTTATCCCTGAACCAACATGGCTTCTAGCCACGAGTTGTTACAGGCCATGGCCAGCAATATAAAACACAGCCATTTGGTGTTGCTGATGGTGTTGCTACCTCCTACTGTGTAGCACTGTGGCTCATTTACAGTTTCCCATAACAAAAAGTTCTAACATTGTAATCAAATAAGTTTTAGAATCAACTGCATAATAGAACAGTATAGAACAAGTTTAAACTGTACTCGAACTATTCCGGCCCTACCAAATCTGTTGGCCAGAAAGAAACAGCATTAATCCATTCATTCAGGAACTGGCAGTCAGGCATATATTTCATATGATGGTTAACAATGACTTGAATATAACCCTGTATAACCCTGGGCTAACATGGAGCTACAATCCTTTTCTCCCTTTAAAGAGCATAAGAAAACATTTTGCATTGAAGAATCACCAGCCTTTTAAATGAAGAACAATATATTTTACAGTTCTTTCTCAAATCATATTTGCAGGTATGAAAAACCAAAGCAAATACAGTTCATATGCCTCCTGGCTTTTCATACATACTCCGATCTTCTATAACATTCTATACACCTTCAGGTTAGGCTTTTCTTAGCTCCATTCTTCTGGTTGAATCAGACATTTTTACTTTACAAAGTATTCTTTTTCTTTTCTTTTCTTTTCTTTTCTTTTCTTTTCTTTTCTTTCCTTTCCTTGTCTCTTGCTTTTCAGACAACATAAAAGCTTCCATCAAAATCCTTCTCATCATTTCTTTGACTAAGTCATTCAATGGGTTTTTACCTTCCTGACCTGATACATGGTAAAAACATTAGTTTCCTTAATTGGCTCAAACAATATGGCTTGGCTTTATTTGGTAAAATTAATAAAATAAATACCAAAGTCTTTTGTCCTCCACCAAAGGGTTGAGAAACTGTTCCAAGTTCTTTGTTAGACTGCCCAAGGTCATTATTTTAAAATGCCTGATAAATTTTAAAATGTTTCATAGCTTTAAACACATTTTTAGAAGAAATCTGTTTTTGCAATATCAAAATAAAGTACCCTTTTTAGGAGTGAAATCACAAGGCATAACCATAATTTTAAGTCAAAACCAAATTTTACCATTGCAAACAATTCAATCTCTAAAATCAATACCAATTTAAAATGAGACTTGTCTTCTTAGTCTAAAAAGAGATAGGATGATAAAAAAAGAATTAATTACAACTAAGAGATTCTGTAATTTTTTTCTTTTCCTTTGCTCTGCCCCATGCCACGTGGCAATTTCACTATGGCGGAGTCACAGCACATGGAATGGCAAGCCACATGGTTGCTATTTAAGAACATTTATGCTTCTATAGATCTTACAAACATATATGCACACATATATGTTCTAAACAAGAGTTTGAATTTAACCTTTAAACATATCCAATAACTTTTAATCTATAACCAAGATGTAAAGAGCATATTAACCATTTAAGATCAGTCAGATAAATGTGAAACGGCCATACATACATTTAAATAAACAGACAAAATTTTTCTTACTCCATCAGGCTATAATTTCAAGCACTTTGTCAGCCTGGGCAAGCTCACACAGCCAGCCCAGCTCATGATGAAAGTTTGCTCAGTGGCAACTGCTAGCTGGCAGGGAGCAGTCCAGACAATTTCATCCCTGGTTCCACCCTCGCATCCCCACCCATCCCATGCCTGCTGCTGCTGGAGCACCCGCCAATCCCGATGCTGCAGGAAGGGGGGGAAGGGGAATGAGCATGGGTGGAGGACTCAGGAGGAATGGGGAGGGGTTAGAGGAAGTCTGTCCCATAGTGTCCATCACAGTCCAATACAAACACAAGGAACAAAACAGAAAGACAAACACGAACAAAGTAGCTGTTCCATGACTGTAAACAGAAATAGATCCAAAAGCTTGGACTCTCAGATTCCTGCCACTGAAACTGAAAGCAACCTGGAGAGAAAAATAACCAACAGTGGGATTCCTCATCCACCAGGTGGGATTCTACGTCCATCAAAAATCTCTCCCATGTCATATGTCATCCGAGTCCTGTCCAAAGATATGAGAACAGTCACTACAGACAGCCAGACAGACAAAAACAAAGCCAAACAACAAATTCTGCCAGGAGTGGGTAAGAACCCCAAACCAGTACATTGATGGCACTTCCTGTCTCTGTGGAAGCAACCCACTTTCTAGGCCTATCAAACAGACTTGGAACAGCATGTCCCTCACAGGGAGCCCTGTCCACGCTGGGATCTAGGATATCTCCCACGTTCCCCATGGCCATGGTCTACCAGCTCATCAACTGGTGTACCATTAACGAAACCGCTCCCTGGCCTCCCACTGTGTACCACCTTGAGATCTCAAAAATACAGAACTTAATCAAGACAAAAGTACTTACCTGGGGTTTTGATCCTCTGGCTTGGGGGTCCTGGGTGGTCTTGGGGATCCCTGATGAGCCCCCAAATGTTGTGCTCACTTTGTGAGACCCCCAAAACACTACCAGGAATTGACTATGCTGCAAAACACATGAGGGTTTATTGGATACAAGCATGATTGCATAAGGGAAATTGACTGGAAATGATTGGTTTACCTTAGGCTCCAAGTCCATTAACAGTTCTGGCCTGGCTATCTGGGTGGGTTGCTAGGAGATGGTATCTCTTTAAGTGGTTCCAGCCAGGCCATATGGGCCAATTTCCTAGCAATTGTATCTCTAGTGGGCAGGAAGAGAATGCAGTAAGGCTGGGTCCTCCCTGCAGGTGGCTGGACATGTCTCCACCTGGCTGGCCTTTGTTCAGCCTTGTACTTTAAACTTTAATTCAATAACTATCCCCTACCCCTAAAAATTATTTTTAATTCTTTGGTCTTTCAAAAATAATTGGACAACTATTTTCAGAGGTATTGTACTATCATTAAATTTATCAACTGCTTCCATTAAATGGTCAAAAAATGGTAGAGAACATCTAAGTTTCCATTAATCTCCTCAACCTACTATACACACACTAATTAATCACACATGATGAATGTGTCTCACACACTCGACCTACATAGGGTTCCAGAGGAATTAGTTCTTCCTGGCAAGGCCTCACAGCTCCTTCTGATTGCTGGCTCTTGGTGCTACTGTTGTTGCCCTACGGATGTCCCTCAACCACCGGCTATGACTGCCTTGAACATTGCTAATTTACAAAACTCAGCAGCACTTTCATTTCCTGATAATGAGAACATGAGAAAGATCCATAGAGAAGCAACGCCATTCACAGCAGCTTAAGAACACCCAGGAATATGCCTGACCACGAAGCTGAGGGATCATTACAAACATACCTAAAAACCACCAAAAAGAACCCAGAAACACTAGAAGGCAAAGAGTTTGTGTTCACAAAGTGGAAGAATGTTGTTAAAACAGCCACTGCCCAAGCATTCTATAGATTCATTGCAGCCCCCTTAAAATTCCAATAACTTTCTTCCAGAACTAGAAAAAAAAAATCAAAATTCACATAGAGTATAACAGACTGAATAATCGAAGAAATTTTGAGTGAAGAAAGTAATGCTGTTGTCATCAAAAGACAATTTTACTACAGAGCCATCATAAAATAGCACACAGTGCACTATATATCAACCACATGAATCAAGGGAAGAGAGTAGAGGGCTAAGAAATAAATCAACACGCCATTTGAGTTCAAAGATACCAAAAACATTTAAGGGAAAAAAAAGATAGCTTTGGGTCTGGGGAGATGGGTCAATGGTTAGAGTACTTGTTGATCTTGTACAAGACCGGGGTTCCATCCCTAGCACAGATACAGTAGCTCACAACTGTATGTAACTCAAATTTCTGGGAACCTGATGCTCTCTTCCCGTGTCTGCAGGCACTGATCACAACTATTGTGCACAGACATATGTGCAGGCAAAACACCCCCCACACATAAAATAATTACAGAAAAATTAAAAAGTCTCTCTAACTAATACTGCTGCGAAACCTGAATCCCCACCTGTAGAAGAATGAAGCAAGAGAGCTGTCATTCATGTTTATAAAAGTAAATTCAAAGTGAATTAAAAACTTTAATGCAAGCCCTGAAACTTTGAATACTAAAGGACAACCCAGAAGACACACTTCAAGATAGACACAAGCAAGGACTACTTGGAAAACAAAAACAAAAACAAAACTCCAGGAACTCAGGAAATAATAGCAAAAAATGAACAAAGGAGATAGAATAATTAAAAACTTCTACTGCATGACAAAGAGGCCATTAGAAGTATGAAGAGATATCCCATAGTACAATAGAGTCCTTTTGAGCTATCCTTTGGTGGGAATCAGAAGTGTGAAGAGGCAGTCCACAGCATGAAAGGAGTCTGTGTAGCTATCCTTTGATGGAGAATTGATATCCAGAATATGAGAACCCAAAGGATGAACACTAAAAGATGCATGAACAAATGAATTTAATAGGTATTTCTCAAAAGTAGATAAGCAAATGGTCAATAAAAGCATGAAAATGGTTTGAAACTAAAAGTGTCAAACACTTTTAGTTTTTAGAAAAACTCAAAGCTGAGGTGCAGTGAGATTTCATCTTGCCCTAATTATAGTTGCTACCAACCATTATGAGAACATTCTGAAAAACAGGTTATTATTACTCCTTTAGACACTGCATGTTCAGGCATGTGAACACAGAGAAATCCTACTCATAGAAGAAAGAAAGCACTGTATGCAAGATTGTGCATGAGAAAGGTCACACCAGCCCAGATGCACATGGAAAAATGCTGGAAATGAATGTTCTAGGAGGAGAAGGGATGAGCAAGGTGGTGTGTTCACACAGTGGCTAATCTGTAGGATAAAGATGGCTGAAATAAGTTATATTCAATAGGATGAATTATTGTAAGTCAAATGAGCTGAAAGTTATAAATACCAATGTGTGAGCATATAAAACTTAAACATGAAGTAAATTTCATAGTACATTTCATTGCATTCATCACAATTTGTAGTATAATTTCTCTGCTGAGCCCCAAAGAATAAACCAGGAAATAGTGACAGAAGAGCAATACAAAACACCTACTTTGCCCTTTCATTTTGTTTCATTTATGTGTGTATGTGAATATGTGTGGATGCATGTGACACAGCCTGGATGTGCTGATCAGAAGAAAACTGGTAGGAGTTGGTTCTCACCTTCCACCATATGGATCCTGGGGATCAAGCTCATGTTTTGCCTTTAGTCACTAAGCCATTTCAACCCCCTCCCCAATTTTACAACTTCCTTGTTCATGATGTGCTCAAAATAAATTCTCATGTATTTTCATCTGCTTAATCTTCAATAAATCAGATTTCTCATTCATGAAAAACAGTTTAAAACTTAAGTTGAAACATGATCTAAGAACACATGCTTGGTAAGGATGAGATATATAAAAATTAAAGCAGTATAAAAAAGATAGAATGATGAATTTGTGGCTTGGAGTGATGGTTCTAATCAAGACAGAAGAAAGAAAGTGATGAAGAGGAGCCAGGGGAGAGACAGTAAAAAAAGAGGGATAGAAAGAGACATGTGGAGAGGAAGACAGCAAAAGAGACAAAGAGAGAGAGGAAAGAAAAGCAGAAGGGAGAGACACAAAGGGAAAGAGAGCGGTGAAGGAGAAAAGGGTGTGGAGAGAGCAAAAGAGAGGGAAAAATAAGAACAGAAAATGTCTCTTGATGTAGATGGAGAGAGGAAAGAGTGGTAACTGAGCGGACTACTCAACATGGAGAATTTGACTTCTATTCCATCAGTGTGCATTCATCTCTGCACATATGTGTGTGTGTTTTCATATGTGCACATATATTCACAAGTGCATGCATGTGTTCATGTGTGCATGCTTGTGTACATTCATATGTGCTGTGTGTTTATGTGTTTTCATATGTGCACGTATATTCACATGTACATGCACATGTTCATATATGCATGGCTGTGCATTCATATTTGCATATTCATGTGTGCGTGTGTGTAATTCATATGTCATGTGTATATATGTTTATGTGTGCATGTGTTTTCATATGTACATTTGTTCATGTGTGTATGTGTGCATTCATACATGTGTGTGTTCCTATGTATATGTGAATGCATGTGCTCATATGTGCATGTATGTGTTCATATGTGTTGTGTGTGTGAATTAATCTCTGTGTGTGTTAAGGCACTAAAATGCTCAATAAAAATTGACATTGAAGGAAGAGTCAGTGTCTTATTATTATTATTTTTAAACAAAGAACTCAATACATGACAGAGTATGGAGATCAACAGTATCAGCCCTAAAGTTAACATCTGTCTGAATGGGTTTTAGCTCTGGGCACTCACAATGGAATTTTTTAAAAACTTCTGGTATACAGGAAATTTACTTAAAAATATTTGCAATAGTTATTCTGGCTTGTTTGTAATTCAGTAATTAGAGTTTAAAAATGTTGTTTGAGTAATAGTTAAAAATAAAATTCAACTTGTCAACTTTTGTGACCTCATCATAGACAAAATGTAAAAAGCGTTAGGGAGAATAAAACTGTACAGTAAACTCCTATTATGTGGGGAAGAGGTTAAGATGGCTACAGCACTTCAGTTATGCTGAGCAGCTAAGATAAAAGGCTCATGGATACCTCCTTGTCACTGAGGAATGGGTCTGAAATTCCTGACAGACACTCTTTATGAAGCGAGGAGCTGACTGATAATCTCAGCCAGTTAAACAAATATAGTGACCACAAAAACAGCCCAAAGTCAAGGATGGTGTATTTTCTCCATTTATAAGCTTTAAAACACATCACTCTCCTTATGAAGTAGGGTACATTATGTACGCACAAAATTATTAAGTTTGTTATTTTAAACAAGTCATCAACCTGGATGAAACTTTTATTTTGTCTGAGTGGACATGGGACAACGTCACTATGATATAATGACCCTAGTGCTAACACATGACATTTGGAAGAGACACACTGAGAATTAATTTATTTCTTTGCAAGGAAACCATTATGTACAAATTATCTCTTGGACTGAAATTTCTTTTGTTTGGTAATTGTCCAGGAGAGACAATTTTAATTCCAAGGGTGAATATTATTTCAATATGAGTTATTAATTAGGAGGCGGTTGTCATCATGAGCATTTTGAGCTTAAATAAGTTATTTACAAGGATAAGAGACAAATGGCATGACTTGAAAATGAGCTTGATGCTCAGTCTTGCACAGTCTGTTGAGAACCACAGAAGGATCTTGAAGTGGAAGTTTCTGGTTTCTTTGAAGACTCAGTTGAGTCATGTGATATTTTGCTAGAAACTGTCTTGTGAGAGGGCCTGCAATGTTTTGCTGGAGGCTGGATTGTGAGAGGGCATGTGGTGTTTTGCTATGAACTGTCTCGTGAGAGGGTTGTGACTCTGGCCAGCTGAGAACATCTGTGGGTGATGTCTGAGGAGAAGAGGTATATAGAAGCCCACAGACAGTGAGACATTGCTTTTTGGATTAATATTGCTGCACTGATCTTCGTGCTTCAACACTTGACTTCGTAGAGAGGAGTTCCAGAGAACTTTTCAGGGCAATCCAACTGAGCCTTGTAGCTTTCGCTGACTTGTCTCAATCTTCAGAATCGTGATGATTCATGTTGCTGCTTGGTGTTGGCTTTTGGACTAGATTGCTGGTATCTGGATAATGAAAAGTGGACTCACCCAAGGAACTTCTAAATATATCTTTGTGCTTCAACACTTGACTTTGCAGAGAGAAATGTTCCAGAGAACTTCTCAAAACACCCCAACTGAGTTTTGCAGCTTTTGCCGACTTGTTCCAATCTTCTGAATCATGCTAATTCATGTTGCTGCTTGGTGTTGGCCTTTGTACTGGATTGCTGGTATCTGAACAATGAAGAGTGGACTCATCTCAAGGAACTATTTCTAAAAAGTCTACAACTCCCTTTACCTAATAACTTTCTTTCTCCTCTACTGGTGATTAGAGCTTGGAAGGGAGGTAGAAATGTTTAAGAACCCTAAACAAAGTAGGTTTGGTAAAAAAATCTATGCCTACAGAATCTTGCTGCATGGCATTCATTGGCTTCAAGAACTGGCAAAAAAAGCCAACCAAGGCAATGTATTTACACATGCAAATTATGTACGTGCAATGTGCCAGGCATCCCACTTGGGCTGAGTTTCTTGCCAAGATTTGCAGCTCCAGTCCTGGTTACACTGGGCATCACAGTGTTTGTTGTATAGAATATCAGTGCAGCAAGGTTGGGGTATAGAGACCCGACTTAATGTTGGGTCCTGTCATTTTTTGAGAAGTGTGGGTTTGATTCTTCAGGGTGGTTTGTTAGGGTGGCTTTTACTTCTGGCCCCAAGCTCCCAGAATAATGACTCACGAGACTCAAAATATATTTACTAATACCTAGGCTCTTCTCTGACTATCCCATAACTTAAAATATCCAATTCTAATTTACAGTTTGCCACATGGCTGGTTACCTCTGCTCAGGAACCATGCGTCTGTCCTGGCATGGTGAATCTCCACATGCCTGGTTCTATTGCATAATCCTTTCTGCCTTTTGGATGTCTCACTTCTATTCTACCTTTTCATATAGGCTTTTTAATTGAGAGACATTTAATAGCTTTTAAAAAAAATTGACATGCAATGTATTTATCCAATACATAAGAGAGTCTTTCTATGGTGGTTCTCAAAATTCTCCATTAAAACACACTTTAAAATAGCTGGTGTGTGGATGTCTGTAACCAGGTGTAAATATTTAGGCTAAACACAAACCCTCTTTGAAACTTTATTTTGAAATTCAGTGTTTTGCGCTCTATAATATATAGGTAGTCAAATGTCACAATCTTGTTAGAACAATACCATTCACAGCAATGTTGATTTCTTCCCAAATAATTTGATAAAATGTACATTGTAGATTTAAGCTTCAGGGTAGGAGGCATATCACACTGGTGAGCAGAGCTCCCTTCCTGAAGCAGAGTGGAGCCTCATGGGGAGTCAGAGAAAAAAAAATGATGTGCAGCTGGTTTATTTACTTGTTTTTTGTTTGTTTTTGTTTTTGGAGACAGTCTTACTCTATAGCTTTGCAGGCCCTGAACTTATGGTATAGACCACACTGGCTGCTAACTCGTTGTGATCCTCCTTTCTCTGCCCCTCAAGTGCTCAGATTCTAGGCCTGTGCCACCATGCCCACCAAGACAGCTGATTTTGAAGAAAGATTGGGGAGAAAGAAATTCCAATGAATTAGGGAAGGAGAGCTTAACACACTCAAATAGGTTGAAAATAAAGATGCAGAGGATAGGGGAAACCCATATTCAAAACAAGAGTGTTGGGGGCTGGAGAGATGGCTCAGAGGTTAAGAGCACTGGCTGCTCTTTCAGAGGTCATGAGTTCAATTCCCAGCAACCACATGGTGGCTCATAACCTGATACTTGCGGTGTGAGCTAAGTCATGGAGGAGTCCGCTGTGATAAGCAAGCCAGGACTTAGCTCACACCACAAGTATCAGGTTTGGATTGTGCTGTGCCCAACATCATGGGGAGTCTTTTTGCTGTGTCTGGGGGTGAGGGTTATTTCTCCATGCTTTTTGGGTGCTAGGAATATTTTTATCTCTCTCTCTTTTATTCTAGTTCTGGAGTGAAGGATTTCTGTATCTACTTGTCCCTTCCTATAACAGGTGAACAACGGTCTATACACATTGAGATACCCAACCCTCAGATAGTGTCTCCACTGAACCCAGTCACCATGAGATGATGGGCTAGGTTGAATGAGAGTACAACTACAAAATCCTGTTTCTTTGAGAAAATGGACCAGGAAACTCTGGACAGAGGAAAGCCTTCCGCTGGTGTGGTTTGGGTCCAACAGCATTGTTTCACAGTTCTACTCAAGGTCTTGTTCTTTTTCGCTTCATTTTCCTCAGCATATTTTGCCGTAAACAAGTGGCCACCATGGAAGAGGCAGGATTGTTAAAGGAGAAATTGTAGATTCAGAGCTCTTGTGGCTGCAAGTGGAGTAGAGGTTAGAGCCACTTACCAATGACAGTTCTGGTGTGTCTTGGCACCACCGGAGGGTACTACTGAGCCAAGTTTCTCTTTACTTTTTGTTGTTAATTAATATATCACCAGATAATTAGTGTTATCTATAGCTATTAACTTTAGAACAGAAAACATGTTAATATAGTCCCAAATACCAATTTTTGTTCTGTGTTTGTCCTTTGAGCAGTAATGGGAAAACTGCGGAGCAAACTTCCCCTGAAGGTGTATGTACAAGGTGTTTCAATTTATGATGGTCTCAGCTCATCTGTTTCTTAGCTAAAATACATATGTTCCAAGTTAGGTGCCAGCACCTGCATATGAAACCTGAAAACCAGTATCTGCACATGAAGCCTGCAAGCCAGCTGCTGTGTCTTAATACAATTTTTCATTGGCACTACCTTGTCTCTCTCTTTCCTTCCAGGAACATCCCACCTATGGTGATTTGAGTAAGAATGGCCCCTATAGGTTTACGGACCCAATTAATCCTCAGTTAAAGGAATGGTTTCATAAAAATTAGGTTTTGTGGAGGAAGGTAGGTCACTGAGGATGTGCTTGAAGTGTCTGAAGACTCACAGCAGTTCCAGTGTGCTCTCTGCCTCCTGCATGTGGATCAAGATGTGAGCTCTCAGCTGCTTCTCCAGCAACCTGTTACCATGCCATTGCTCTGCCATCATAGAATCTAAACTTCAGAAACCATAAGCTCAATAAAGGTCTTTCTTTTAGGAGTTGTTTTGGTCATGGTGTCTTATCACAGTCATAGAAAAGTGATTGATATTGGAGGAAGTGAGCCTTATTAGAGGAAGCAGGAGAGTGGACAAGCCAGAGGCTGGATGCAGAAGCCACCTCCATTAACCTGGTGATGAGGAAAGCCCTCTGAGTCTCTTAGTACATAGCTGTGCTTCAGCCACGGGACTCCAAAACCATGACTTGAAATTGCATTCATGACTTTTGCGTTATTTGCTTCTTCATGGGTGTTTATTATGTGCATAAATGAGTCTTGATCTGACCATACTGTGATCAAAATGAAAGAACAAGAAAGAGCCATAATGGATGACTCCATTTTTAGGAACTTTTCCAGACAACTATTGCATTCATGAGAAAGACCCTTCCTCATACTATTGACCATCTTTCCACCTGCAGCCTCACGAAGGCATGTAGCAGTGTGCAGATTCTTCTTGGGGTTATCCTGGTGACTGTAGCTCTGGACTGAATAAAATTCACCTTT
Source organism: Psammomys obesus (assembly GCF_907164565.1). Classification (NCBI taxonomy): domain Eukaryota; kingdom Metazoa; phylum Chordata; class Mammalia; order Rodentia; family Muridae; genus Psammomys; species Psammomys obesus. The sequence continues at coordinate 11,431,534 of NW_026596051.1, forward strand.
GTATCTCAGCTAGTGAAAAATAAGTGGTAAATCCCTGGAATGTGGTTTGCTTCCTCTTAATCTGCTTCTCTTGAGTGATCTGGCAGAGGTGAATAGGTCCCTCTGAGTCATTAGTAATGTTTTGAGAAGGTGCAGGAGTGCAGCTGAGAACACACAGGAAGTCTCTGGGCTTTCCTAGACAAAACAACACCTGCTGGTGAATGGAGGTGCCTCACTGACTCAGCGAGGCAATTTCTTGACCAGTGGGAGAAACCACAAGAAAATCTGAATGTCTACCTATGTCCTCCAAATGCCACTCGTCCCAGGAGTTCTACACTGCCAAGAAGGAGAGAATTGATGAGAAAGCAGGAAGTGATTCTGTGTATGTGTAATTCATTTTCATGCCAAACACAGCCGCTTGTCTCTTCTCTACCATCAAACACTGATGCAGACTTCAGCCAGCGGTTAGATTTGGATCATGTGTGAGAAGGGCTCCTTGTCATGCTCAACAAACAGGAAGGAGCATAGCCTCCCTCAGTGAGATGTTTCAGAGTCAGTGCACCAGGGCTTGGGTTTGACGGTGAGTTTTCCTCACCAACTCAACAGTGGGAGCCCTGAGCAGCTATCTTGTTGGGAAGTCCTCAGAATTCTTCCTTCTATGTGACTACCTCTTCATCTCAGAAATGAGTGAGTTCATTGCCAGGTGGCACTTTTTGGAAGTGGGCCCATGTCATCTTCCTCTTTTTTTATGTGTATCTCTCCCTGGGTGTTCTTTGGCAGTTCCTTAAGACAATTATGACCACAACAGAATGCAAACATTTGGTTTCCACATCATGAAAGATGCTGAGAGGCTGATGGCACTGAGTCAAGTTATAATCACAAGAGGACAGGACGCCATATCTGATAAGAGAGAGACTGGGCAGGCTCTGAGCTCCTGGAAGAGCCACCTTTTCAGGCAGTAGCTTAACACTGGCCAGAGTCTAGAAAGCCCAGGCCTTATTTTGGACCCACTGGTCTATACTTCTATGTTTTTCCTGTGCCCTGATGTGGACAAGTAGGATCAGAGAGGTACTGTGTTCATTAGAGTGTGGGCAAAACTATTTATCATCACAGTTAGGAATTTAGAATGTCTTAGCCTTAGCTCCATGGGCATTTGCGGCAGGACAGCTCTATGTGTATGGTGGAAGGAATGCTGACATATAATCTGTGGGATATGGCCACTTTCCTGGTCTCTATCTGTTAGATGGCAGTATTACCTCCCTGCTATGATGATTACTGATGTCTCCAGTCACTGCTGGATGTTCACTGAAAGCAGAGCTGCCCCTAGTGGTATCTGCCATGAACAGGACTAGTTTCTGTGGACTCCTGCAGAAAGAGCATCGCTTAATCCAACCATTTGCTGGTCCCCAATACTAGAGACAGAAAACTCAGGGCCATGATTGTATTCTGTTCCATCCACTGGAATGGCCACCTTCTCTATTCTGCTTGAAAACTCATCCTGATCTCTCTTAAGCATGTCTCGGCAAACACTTCTCCCATCAGCCCTTCTAGAATCAATAGTTTCTTTTATCTATAATTTCCCATCAGGCTCACCATTCCCCAATGGAAATATGTGACCTATCCCAACAGGAAACTGGTCCTGTGCCATTTCACTGAGGGCCATGGGGCCTGTGTGAGTCCAAATATTCTGCATCCTAGATATGGGAACCTGCCTCTGCAAGGGCTTGAACCAGGGTCAGAGTTTACTAAGCAACTGACAGATACCACATTCTTTGTTCAGGTTGAACATGAAGCAGGTATTAACTGTGCCCTGAAGAGCTCGCATGACATGCATAGCAGCCGTGTCCTGCCTCACTGCCCAGGGAAAGGGGGGTCTGGTTATAGCCATGCTGGCCTCATGGATGTCCCATACATTTGGCTTCACTCTACAGAAACTTTGGGGTCATGATAATCAGTACTTCCTGACTTTTAGGAGTAATATGGTTTGCCAAACACCTAGAAGGTCAAGACATTGAATAATAAGTCAAGAAAAAAAAGAAAACACTGTCACACGCAGGTAATGAGAGTTGAGATTCTCTGAGTTTCTTTCCATTTCAGGAGGATGAACTGAATGCTCTCAGTCTTCTAAACACACAGTTGCTATCGGGAGGTGGAACCCTCATGTTCGTGCCCTTACAATTGATCTAGAAGAGATGCTGTCTTTGCTGTGTCATGATGCAGTTAAGGAAATGGGTGGCTTGCTGCAAACCAGGAGGAGAGTCCTCACCAGGACTGATCACCACTGCCTAGGTTGGGTACTCAGACTTCAGAAAGATGAAGAACACTCTCCATTTAATAAACCAGTCTTTAGGATTTTGTTGTAGCTTCCATAATTCACACACACACAAACACACACACCAGAGAGAGAGAGAGAGAGAGAGAGAGAGAGAGAGAAAGAGAGAGCGAGAAAGAGACAGAGAGAAACAGACAAGCAGAGAAAGAGAGAGAGAAAGAGAGAGAGAAAGAGAAAGAAAGAGAGAAATCACTCTTTAATTAACATAATAAAAATCCTTTACACAGGATTTTGGGTACACATTTCTATGCGTATTTTATAGACCTCTTACAATATAGAAGTTCTGAAGGAACTGACACCAAAGACATGTTTTCTTTCAGGGTCACATCCAAGGACAGGTGGAACCTAGGTGCAGGCTTGTTTTAAGGGTTGGTCCCTCCTCCTGCCTGGACAGCAGGTAACCAGCAAAGAAAGGCTTTGGGAGAAGCAGATGCAGAAATCTCCACTTGTCTGGTCTAGCTAGTTGGCAGAGATGGCTCTACTCTTGATGAAAACCTTCTGTGGAGGGAGGGGCATTAAGAACGCAGAAGACACGGCCAGAGAAGAGCTTTCTGACCCCTCAGATCTGCCACTTCTTATCCCTGACTGGGGATAGATGTTAAGTTGCAGCAGCCTTATCAATGGGAAGAAGTCTGAAACTCTTCTGTGTGAGGGGCCTGTGCCTGAGCTCAGTGTCCTCCACAGCAGGTGTTTGAGAAAGGATGGAGGGCACAGCTGGCTACACTGCCCATGCACCTGGGAACATTGCCCTTTCTTAGCAAGCTACTACAAAGCTTCTAGGAAGGGAGAAACACACTGAGTCAGACAGGAAATTGATAAACTGAGTAAGCACTGGCTATGAAGTCATAATGAGAAGATGAAAATAGGATTCAGAGCTTGAATGCAGGCAGAACAAAAACAAAGTCATTGATTGGCCAGTGTCCATATGTGCTCAGTAGCCCCCATGGCCCAGCAGACCTATAAAGCTTGAATACACAGCCCATGTGTAATGTTCTGAGAGAGGCTGTGGGTCTCACTGTGCTCCCAGTTTGACTGGCTATGGGCTCTTGAGGAGGCTTCTGGGTGGAAGCTCAGCTTTTCTCTGCAGGACTGGGCCAGAGCAAGGCTTTAAAACAGCAAGCGAGTACTAACTAAGCTTGTAGAAACTGGGGTGTGGGGAGGAGAGAAGCAGTCCGACTCAGTGGCCCCTCAATAGTGGCTCTCATGGGAGTTATTTCCCATGCACACATTATTTTCTTTTTTGAAACCAAAAAGCCCTGGTGGCCTGGAACTTTCTTTGTGGACCAGGCTGGCCTTGAACTCAATATCCACCTGCCTCTGCCTCCTGAATACTCAGATTAAAGACATGTACCACCACAGCCAGTCCAGTGGTGTTGACAAATTCTTGCTTCCATACCTCCCTCCAGTTGCCTCCAATGCAGTGGCTCCCTTCTGCCCTATAACATTCAGGGCAGCCGTTAGGCTAAAACATTTCCTCTGGAGTTGCAGCCATCCCCCTTCCCCTGTACTTTCCTTTCCTTGTTTCAGCTATACATGACAATGAAAGTCTGAAGGTATTAACTGAAAATTTCCTCAAATAAGAAACTCATGCATTTGAAATAACTTTAATTATGGCATTTTGTTATAATCACTCTGTTAGTAGTAGTTGTCATTAACTCCTTTCTGTGCCTGATTTATAAGCTAAACTGCATGGCTGATACGTATGCTGAAGACATATAGAGTGTAAATAGAGTTCAGTCCAATCTGTGGAATGGCTTGGTATGCATTTCCTGTGAGTAAGGAGAAACTACTGTAATTCTTCTCCTTTAATACAGGTTCAATAATAATAACAGGTATTATTTATGCAGAGCTTGGTTCATGCAGTGTAAGCATATGGCTACCATTATTTTACTTAACTTTTCAAAAGCTTTTGGCAGTGCTTTCCACATTATCACCATTTTGCTTTCAATGTGTGTTACTTTTATTTCCTATCAAACATCAATAAAATAAGATTGAAAAAAGTAAACAAATTGAGTAACGTGACTCTAAGCCCAAAATGCTTCACCAATGTCCTGCTGACTGTCATCTTGTTTTTCGACCCCTGAGCTAGCTTATTCCTACAGGATGATAGTTGTCTGGAGGTCACTTGTAGTTCCACTAAGGTCCAGTATCCTCCTTCTGGACCATGCTCATCCTGCATGTTATACTCACCTGGAAGTACCAGAGTGATCTTGGGACATTTCAAAATGTAAATTTCTGAGTTCAGGTTGGGTGATGGTGCTAATACTGTCAAAATGAAGACTGTGGATGAGGAAATTCAGGGATAGGTGGTAGTGTGTTAGATGCTGGCATCTCCTGGAATGTGAGTGGGAGTTAGGGAGGTGATCCCGTATCCTCACTGAACACAGAGTATTGGTATCAGGGAGGATAGATAGAAGGGGATCAAAGGGGGCATTCTTTTTCATATAGATGGAAAACCAGAGCTGTTTTATAACGTTCCACTCAAATTTTGATGAAAAACTTGAAAAAAATTGCAGCGACCAGTAGTTTAATTGGCTGGTGGGGTTGCCCTGTGTGTATAAACACTATAGTTGTTTGTTCCTTTGGATTTTAAGTTTAAATGCAGGGCACTTCTTCCAAGGACTTTTAGGGAATTTCCAAGGCCATTTCTGCATAAAAGACAATCAAATGACAATCTGTTCTCTCTGTATCACCCTTAAAAAAACTTAATAGAAATTTATGGAGCTCCACTTTTCCTTTAAATTAAGTCCATATTTTTCTAAAACTCATGCTTGTAATGCCTTTATCACTCTGCAAACAGAATTCTTCCTGCTCACTTTGGCTGCCTACAGTTGGCTGTTCATCCCAAACCTTTGTACCCAATGCCAGTGGTGCCAAGCCAACATGTTTGCATTGTAGAGTCCTCGATAGGAGTAGGTGCCACCTGCAAGCCTAGGTTTGGAATCAAATAGTTGGCCCTGAGCATGAAATTGTTCAGGATTCAGCAGGCTGATTTTAAGCCTGTGTTGCTCTATGACATTCTTTGGAATGTGTTGAATTCAAAATACAAGTGAAGCCCAGATGGCAGGTGAAGCAGTTCAGTTTAATCACTCTTGGGCTAAATAAAGGACCGTTTCGCTGAAGGCAGCAGACGCCAACAAAACAGAGAACAGAAGCCAACACTAAAGTGAGGAAGGAGGCCAGAAATACAAGCCAGAATTAGGGATGAGCTTCCCCTTTGGGGTCTGTCTTCTGTAATGACTTCAGGTGTGGGTGAGTGAGTCTGGTCACAGCAAACTCCCACCCTCCTTTCCCTGCTGGCCCCACCAAGCTCTGGGTAAGTTTTGAAGGACGAGGCTGTAGGGCTGAGGGTGTAATGGAAACAGGCCAGTTTTCCATGGGACTGCCACTCATCTTTGAGAATTCTGAATCCCTGATGGACATAGAAGCATCTGTAGACTTTCACTGTGATGGCCAGCTGGAAGCAAAGGGCAAAATGCTGATGGAAAAATTAGACTGTTGGGCAACTTCTTATACACAGTGTCAATCACATAGGCATGAAGAAATGTGGATGCAGGCAGAAAATTTCATAATTTACAATCAAGAGACACAACAAAAAAGCCCCCAAAAGTTCTACAGATCTGAGGTGATAGGGTCAAATATTTTGACTTAAATTAGGTTAATATATTCAATGAAACAAACAAACAAAAACCCCAAAAACTTATGTTTAAAGAAGTTCCTAAGTAGATATCGTATACTTTTAACATTTAAAAGAGAAAATTAGATGTCAAAGATTAGTTTAATAATGAATTAGATTCAGTTAGAACAAAAGTATTATTATTGATTATTATAAATTATTATTGTCATTTGGTTTTTCTAGACAGGATTTCTCTATGTAGTCCTATGTATCCTGTAATTCACTTTATAGACCAGGCTGGTCTCAAATCCAAAAGTCCACCTCTCTCTGCCTCCCAGAGCTGGGATTAAAGCTATGAGCCACCACAACCAGCAAAAACAAAAGGATTAATAAACAGAAAAAGTAGAGAGAAAACATGGATTAAGTAAGATGATTTAGCAAATGATGGGATCCATAAAATGGGAAGAATGAGGGAGAGAGAAGGAAGGGGAGGAGAAAGAAGACATAACTTAAAGAGGAAAAAAAAGGGTGAAGAGTGGCAGTGGGAGGGAATATCTAAAAGAAATAGAAAAACCAAAAGCAACTCTTTTTCTTTTGTTTACATATTAGAAAACATAATAAAACATAATTTATTGAAAACTGTATGAACTTAGCAATTGCTTAGGCATGATCAAGTATTAAGAATTGTATTTCTATTACCTTTATGATATGTCCTAGGGGGAAAAATCATGTAATTCTCTTGATAAAAGCTGAAAAACTATTTGACAGAAATCTACACTATCAATTTAAAACACAAAAACTATGGAATGAAAGGATAAGTTTTACACAACCAGATAGATAGATAGAAATTTCTAAGAAAGGATATGAAGAAGTTATCATGTGTAGAGGAAATTCTCAAAATCTACGACAGAGTAACCTGGGAAATGTTTTTACAGCACATGGAAGGAGATGGCAGAAAAGACTTTTGTGTAATGTCCACATAAAACAACAGCTTTCTATATTCCATAAACTTCATGCAATCCCACTTGGTTCTGGTCAGTGACAATCTAACTTGAATGTCAGTCACTTGGCTTTGTAGAATCTTTAACACAGGTGCAGCCTTCTCTTCAGTTCACACACGGAATGCTCTCATAACAGAATAATTCCCTTTCTCTCTCTCGCCAATGGTTTGACGGATTCATCGGAGCTCTGGCTATCCATCAGAGAGCCTGTCTCTAGTTTGAAGGTTGGGGTCAAATGATAGCACTGTCACAGGACTGTGGTCTGTTCGGGGAGCATTAGTTTATAGGGTATTCCTGAGATTAGAATACATTTCACAATTGAGTTCACCCCGAAGAGTAGTCTCTGTGAAGAGATAGTGTATAGTAAGTGAACAGTTATGGTTGGAATCTGAAACATCCCTCATGGAATTCTTTTTTAAAAACGAAATTGGGACAGAGTCTCAGTATGTAGTTCTGGTTGGCCTAGAAATCTCTGTGTAGATCAAGCTGGCCTCTAATTCAGAAATCTGAGTGCTCTGCTTCCTAAGTGCTTGGATTAAAGGTGTGCATTAGCACATCTGGCTGGGATCATTCTTGAATGCTCAGTCCCTAGCTTATGGTGCTATTCAGAAGGTTGTGTGGCCTTAGGAAGAGGGTAGAAGTGGTGGAAGTAGGGTATACCCATCTGTGCTTACAGTCTAGTTCTCTCTGCTTCCTAGTCTGTGCCAGGAGCACAAGAAGTCACCTCATGCTCCCACCACATGGTGAGCTGAGTGTTTCTGAACCCATAAGCCAGAATAATTGCGTCCCCCTAAGTGTTTCTGTCAGATGTTCATAGTGCAAAGGTCATGGAACAGGATGTAGACTGAGCAGAGAAATGAATGCCATAGCCAGAGAATAAATAACCCGACAGTGGTCAGAGGCAGACTACATTTGTGTTGCATTTGGCTACATTGCGCTGAGATGTGGGAGGCAGAGCTGGGGGAGGATAGTTGGGCCCCTATGCTCCATTAGAGTTGAAGGTTCTGAGTACTCTCTCAGGGCACAAGAACACGTTTTCACAGCAGCAGCTGGACGATGCTGAGCTCTGCATCTTCTTGAATGCTCCCCTGGGATACTTCTCCATTGCCTCCATGAGATGCAGCAAATGTTTCCTGCCCATTGGAACCTTCTCACTCCCGTCAAAATGTGTTCTCCCAGGGAGGGATGATGCTGTGTCTTGGGGGTAGAGAAGTGAGTCTTGTTCCTTACTGTAGGATGGTGAGCCCCTTCCCATGAGTTGATAAAAGGATTGGCAGGAAAAAAGCTCACAGTAGAGATACTTTGAAAATTAAATTTATTAGATTTGTACATTTGTTGCCATAGATTGTCAATATTACTTATGAAAATAAACTATCACTTAGTTTGTAAATTAAATTAAATTTTTGGCCAAATCATTACTTATTTTAATCAAAAACTGCTTTCAAACACAATTAACAAGGAAAATAATTTTATTTAAAATGCTATCTATAATTTTCCTAAGAGATGCTTACATTTTTTTAGATTTATTCAAATATAAAAGTTCATTTTAACAGCTCAGAACAATTGAGTGCTTGGAACAGGCTAAAACGTTATAGTTCCACTCTTCATGTTGTGAGAAAATACCCTGTTCAAACTTCAGGGAGGGAAGGGCTTATTTGCCTTAAAATTCTACAGCACTGTCTGCCATTTTGAGGAAGTCAAAGCAGGAAACCAAGATGCTAGTCACACCATATTTCACAGGCAGGAGCAATGAGGAATGAATGCACCCTGCTTGCTAGCCTCACTTACTCTGGTACAATTCAAAGCCCAGCCTAGAGAATGGTACCGCCCACGGTGAGCTGGACAGTTCTGCCTCCATTTGCAATCAAAACAATTATTCCCCACAGACAGAGCCACAGGCCAACTTGGTCTAGATACTTCCTCACTTCAGACTCTCTCCCGGATGACTTCATTTATTTAGCTTTAACACTGTTCCTTATGGAGTTTCATAATCTCAAGGCTTTGGGAATCCAGGCAAGATTTTAACAATGTAAGGTAAAACATTTAAGTGAGAATGAGTTCTGAAGCTTCATTTAATGTTGAAAGAAGATGTGTACTTGGAAGCTTACCACATAAACGGAAACCAGGGATGGCCTCTGATCATGACACAAATATGACATGTAGCTTATGCCAGCTGGGGCACATAAATGAACATGAAGCTCTGTGTCATTAACACAACTGCAGGTGAAATATTACAAGAATGAGTACATGCTAGCAAAGAAGGTATAGACTTCTTCCCTAAATGTTATTAGGAGAGAGAGAGAGAGAGAGAGAGAGAGAGAGAGAGAGAGAGTGCTTAAGTGGTTAAGAACATTTAAGCATTTAAGGCTCAAACATCTACCTCAGGTGGCTCACAACTGCCTGTAACTCTAGTTCCAGAGGAATCCAGCTGTCTCTAGGTTCTTTGGGCATCTGCATGCTTATGGTGCACATAAGGCCAGACAGGCACACATATATATATACACACACATACATACATGAAAATAAATACAATTTCAGAAAAGACTAGTATTTGTTCTAGTCCAGCCTTTAGAATATATTGTAAACATACAATTTTTTTCTTAGTTTTTTAAATGAGTGATATATCGATGGCCATGTTTTCTAAATGAGATTCACCCATTGATGTGGAGCTGGGCTAGTATTAGGGTTTGTAACTACAGTGAGTATGTAAGGCTCAAAGGAAAAGGCTTGGATATTAGACACCTCAATGTGTGAAGGAGGCTTTGGCCTCACATGGTTTTAACTGAGGCTACATGGCATGGGGCTTGGGGCAGGGGAAGGAGGAACGAGTGGGCAGTGGCACAAGGCTTGAATGCTGGAGAAGCCTGGCAAGAGTCTTGGGTTCTTCCTTCCTCTAACTAGAGGTATGACATAGCTAGAGGCATGGAGGGCCAATGGCCTCTTACTTCTTTCCCCTCCATTTTGTTTCTTGGCTGTGGGCAGATGAAGCAGAGACTACGCTTTGGTGTGCTGCTTTCTTTGCCCTGACGTGGCAGGCCCCTCATGAACACAGGTCCCAGTGCGTAGATGTGCCAGGGAGGGGTACACATTTGAATATTACTGCCTTGAGGCTAACAGAGAGGACTTTCACACTACATGACCTCAGAACACACTAAAAGGTTATAGAACTCTAAACAGCATCACACTCCCAGACGCTGCCACATACACCAAAGGAACAAAGCTCCAGGAACAAATCCACACATTTACAGCCAGCAGAGGTGCTGTGAATATCCAATGGAGAACAGACATTTTCTATAAATGGTGCTGGGAAAATCTGGGGTTCTCCTTGCAGACGATAACAGTGTCCCACCCAAAGGTGCTCTCTGCTCATCATTTGATTGCTGTTTCCCTTCCTCAAAAAGAGGATGTAGGGATTAGAAAAATAAAGACCATTGGAGAGACCTAGGAACACATGAGGCCTGTCCTAATCCCTATGTGTGTGGAGTCTTCGCGATCTCTCATTAGCTGAGAGATCTAGGTGAATGGCCTAGTCCTTTTCCATCAGAGTTCACCCATCAGGGTTGTCTGAAAGCCACTGGTGAATGCACATAAGATCTCAGCCCTAAGGCTGACAGTTCTCTGCCTATGTCAGTCACTTGAGTTACGGAGTCTTGAGGACAGAGGATCACTGACCTGACATAAATTATTATTGGAGTGTTGGGGTCTTTAGTGCATGTTAGTGGCTGCTATTAGCAGTAGTACGTGTATGTTTTAATTATATAAAAAGTGGATGAAGTCTCACCAAAATGGCTGCCTACATGATAAGACTGAAAAAGGATGACATTAACAGATGTGCTAACACGGCAGAGAAAAATCTCATGGGATTTCAACCCTAGGGAAAAAAAAAAAAAACCACAGGCTACTAGGGAATTTTGAGAGGGGAAGAAATAGTCTTCCCCAGGGAAAAGACAGATTGGTGCCTTGGCCTGATTATAAACATAAAAGTAATATTATAAAAACTGAAAAAGACATGTTTACATATCTAGGAATATATGTATATATATCAATATATATGTATATCAATAATAAAAAACAAAGGCCATCAAACAAATTTTATTGTGTGTGTATATATAAATATATATATATTTTTTCTTTTTTCCTTTTATTTTTATTAATTACAATTTATTCACTTTGTATCCCCCCTGTAGCTCCCTCCCTCCTCCTCTCCCAATTCCATCTCCCTCCCCCTTCTCCACCCATGCTCCTCTCCCAGCCCACTGATAGGGGAGGTCTTCTTCCCTTTCCTTCTGATCCTAGTCTATCAGGTCTCATCAGGAGTAGCTGCATTGACTTTTTCTGTGTCCTGGTAAGGCCAGGGGGGGGGTCCCTTTCAGGGGGAGGTGATCAAATTTTAATAATAAAAGAAATAAAGGAGAGCGAAGGAGGAAAGTGATGTAATTACATTTTAATTAAAAATGAGCCTCTGCTCTGTCTGTTACAGATGAAACTTCACTGTTCAACCACCAGCCACTGGGGTATTTTTTGATACATTATTCCCTGTTATAACAATTACTGCTTATGAAGGAAAATTTGGGAATCTTTAAGAACCACTTTGCGACCCAAATGGTACCACTGTTAATCTTGATGTTAAATGTTTCTCTAGCTATCTCTGCATAGACTTTGGTGTGTTTACATAGTTGTTAATCTACTGTACATACAATTTTATGTCCCTTTTGTACTTAACATATGAACGTTTTTTTTTTTTTTTTTTTTTTTTTTTGCCATGTTAAAAAAATGGAGGTAAAATTTAAGTGTATCTTAGTTAAGGTTTGCTGCAATGAAAGATCATGATCAAAAAGCAAGTTGAGGAGAAAAGGGTTTATTTGGCTTATACTTCCATATCATAGATCATTACTGAAGGAAGTCAGGAGAGGAACTCAAGCAGGACTGGAACCCAGAAGCAGGAAGTGATGCAGAGGCCATGGAGGAGGGCTGCTTAGTTGCCTGTTTCCACAGCTTGCTCAGTTTGCATCCATATAGAATCCAGGTATACCAGGCCAGGGACAGCATCACCTACAATGGACTGGGCATTCCCACGTCAGTCCCTGGTTAAGGAAATGTTCTATAGGCTTGTCTACAGCCTGGTCTTAAGGAGGAGGTTCAGGCATGTGGCACAGGCCCCCATCAAGCCTGCAAAGGTGATAAGCAAGGGAGACTTAAATGGGACCAGTGAGGAGGCCTAGCCTGTCAAATACTACTATGAAGGTCCAGGTCTAGACCCAAGTTGTTCACAGGCAGCTTGGCCTCCCCAGCCACAGAAGACAGTGTCACTGTGGGATTCAAATGCTGGGCTGAAATCAGGTAGATTTGGTTGTTATTGTTGTTTCTTTGTTTTCTTTTGTTTTGTTTTTATTTACTATTTTTGCATGTTTGCAGTGATTTTGATACTGTTTTTGCCTGAGAAAAGAGGAATTACAAACTAATTGCTAATTTTCTCTTCTTCCTTCCAAAGAGCCCATAGCTTAAAAAAAAATCAGTGATAATGATAACCCTCATAACTTATGAAGACCATTTGCTATTGATGAATTTTCTTGTGATATTTCTACTATGGATGGATTTGCATAACCATGGTATTTATGGATCTCTCTCTACATAATTTTATTCTGTGCACAGTTATCCCTCTATGTCTGTGGTTTCTAAATCTAAGGATTTCTTCAACCACAAATCAAAAGCATTCACAAAAATTGTGTAACTGTGTCTATTGTGGACCTGTACACATTTTTGCTTACCTGCAATTATTTTTAAACACTATGGTGTAACAACTCCTTACAAAGGAGTTGTTTCTATTGTGTTAGGTATGGTAAGTAATCAAGAGATGATTTAAAGCAGAAAGAAGTGTGTAAGTTTTAGGGAGATGCCCGGCCAATGTTTTATAAGAGGGCTTGAGTCTCTGAACTTATTTTGAAGTTCGCCTGCATGGTTAAGTTCTTCAGCTGGTGACCAGATTTCTCCGTGAGATAACGCTCCGAATGAAATGTCCCGAATGCCTGCTTGCTCACATTTGGCACATCTTGGTGCAGAACTCTGGCAGCTGCTCTGCCTGGTTAACTGATGGCCTTCTTCAGGACTCTGACCAAACTGCTTCCATGAGCGTCTGTGCCAATTTCCCTGCCATGGCTTGGCATATAAAAAGTACAACTTCTATTCCTACACTGCAGACGTGGTTGATTCATTTTCGGAAGGTTTTGTTAATTTAGTCAGTGAACTAAGTATAAATCTCTGATGATTAAATTATGTTAGAAAAATACTAATGAAAGTGTATTTTTAAAGTCCAGTTACTGGCTACTTATCAAAGGGATCTGCTCCGTACTTACATTTTCTATAAATAATCGTGAGACGTTATTTTTGTTTCTTTCCCTTTAATTATTACATCAAGTTATATTGTGGTTGTCAGCGTATTTTACACAAAACATATTTTAAAATTTGGTGATTTGCTTATGTGGCTTGGGAGGGAGCAAGTTTAGCTTAAATAAATGGGAACATGGCACACTGAAGTGTGATGAGCAATGACTTTGCCATCAACAGCTTGGAATAATATTGATCTCATTTTAAGCACAACTGCCCAGGCTTTCTGGAACTGATTTAACAGTTCTTTGAAATGTTGAGTCCTTACATTTTAGCACATATATGAATATCCATGTCAGAAACACTCTACTAGACCAAAGACCCCAAGGTACAAGAACAATGTTCCGGGAAACTCTTCCAACTCAAACATTTCCACGTTTGCCTCGAAATATACTTTTGCTCAAAAAACGACTTTGAAGAGGTCTGGTGGAGCTCAGACTCAACTACAGTGGACAGTCTGTCATGATGCTTAAACCAGCAGAGCCATTCTGTCCACATGGTCGCTCCTCTTGGGCTAAGGGTCTGGACAATGGACAGCATGTGTGACTTAAAGAAGATTTACTTATTTTTATTTTCTGTACATTGGTGTTTTGCCTGCATGTATGTCTGTGTGAGGGTGTAGAATCCCCTGAAACTGGAGTTACAAACAGTTGTTAGCTGCCATGTGAGTGCTGAGAACTGAACCGGGGTCTTCTGCAAGAGCAGGTAGTGCTCCCAACTGCCGAGTCATCTCTCCAGCCTCCCCTCCCCCCAATAATCTTCTTAGATTTATTTTATGGCTATGGCGGTGTACCACATGTGCTGGCCCCTGACGAAGCAGCGAGGCTCCATGTGGGGGGTAGAAGTCAAACTCTGGTCCTTTGCAAGAACAAGCGCTCTTAGCCACTGAGACAACTCTCCCATCACAGCATGTGTGACTTTTACCCTGTGATGCTCATCTCTTACCCCGTCTCCTCCAGGATTACCATTCAGCTGAGGATGGATGAGGCAGGGTTCTCTTCTCACGTCTTTCACGTGATAGGAAGGGCTAATGTTGCAGGTCCTAAGTGGAGCCATGTTCTTGTGAATGCGGAGGACTGGACGGTTGGACAGGGCTCACAGGATGGTTACGCCATTGCATTCATGGTCCCTCACAGACCGCTGGGATCGTGTCTGGGTTTGGAGGTGGGGGGTTGTCTCAAATGCTCTTCCTGAGCCTACCTTTTCCACAGGTACTTTTTAATTTTATTTAGTAGTTCTTTGGTTCCTAATTATTTTTTTTTTCACGATAACCAAGTAGAGCATCTCATAGATTCTATTGAGACTTGTAACAAAAGCTACAAAGGTTACTGCGGCTAAACCTTATCTATAGACACAAGGAATCTACGGAGGAAACTACAGACTGTCTTTTTAATTATTTTTATGCAATTTTATGGAAACATGTAAGAATAGAACATATAAATTAGCTTTTTTATCCCATAAACCCTTGCTGGGTTTCTGTTTTTCAAGGAGCACTTCATTCACATTTGCTGGATACAGTTGCTAAAATTTGGTTTCTGTTTCAGAAAGCTACACATCTCATGAGGGAAAGAGCCAAAGCAACTGTGTCAGCAGGACAGGGTAAATTCTGTGAGGAGTGTGTGAGCACTTCCTGGGAGTGTTTGAGAGAAGTACTGATTCTATGATGAGCACCTCAGAATGTTCGCAGTGAGGCACTCAGCTCTGAGAGCGACTGCACTGCGTGGAAAATGCTCATCTGGGCGGTGACAGTAGGCCGGCTTGTCGTCCTTTAGGACCTGGGGTGATGTGAGGAGTTTTGCTCTTACAAATGATGCTACAAATCTATGCACACCTATTTTAACACATACGTCTATGCCAGTCGGCATCAAATCCATAAGCAGGGAGTGGTCTGGCAAAAACAGAGACCTGAGTAGGGGTAGAGAGGAGTGGTAAAGATACCTCAAGTTTCTGGGAACACCAGATTACACAGTCCTTACTCTTTTCTATGGATAAAATAACCCAACCCCAGGTCCCTGGACATACTCATCTCAAAGTAATATGATTCTCTGAGTTGGAACCCCGTGTGATTCCAACTCACAAGAAGCTGGAGAGCAGGGACCCTGTGCCACGAGCCATTAGAGATTGTGACCCTGAACGGAACATTTGGTGTGTGCTGAGGCAGTGAGGCTGGAGCCAGAAGCAGGAAAAGCATCTGTAGGAATCCATGAGTGAAACTGACCATGAAGGTTCCAAGTGACAGAACCCAAGAGGTGCCATTGGCAGGATTAGCTGAGGAATCTTATGAATTGAGAAGGAAGAAAATGGTCAGACTCCAATATCATGGCTAGGTCCCAGGGTAAAGGGCAGGGCCATCAAGCAAGGAACAATGGTGCCCAAGTGAGCTGTACTCTTGCAACTCACTCTTGCACTGGCTGTTGATCTGAGGGTGGAGAGGAAAGGTCACATGGTGTTTGGATGACAATGATGTGTGTCTGGCATAGGTTA
Organism: Psammomys obesus; assembly: GCF_907164565.1. NCBI lineage: Eukaryota > Metazoa > Chordata > Mammalia > Rodentia > Muridae > Psammomys > Psammomys obesus. Next base: position 11,447,330 of record NW_026596051.1, read on the forward strand.
CAAGGAGTGTTCAGCCACAGAGATCAGTGCAGTCTCCCACAGAAGTGTCACTTGAGAAGTATTTGCCGAGTTTCTGATCCTTCTCCTCTTGGACCAGTGAGTTTGGAAAATCCTACAGGCAGCTGGCAGAGGCCTTGTGATTTCAATAGTCACACACTTCACAGCAGATTGTACAAAGGACTTAATGGCTCTCCACAAACTACCCATCTCCATGTCCATTCCATGAACCCTGAAACTAGAGGTTAAGAGGAAAATGACTCGGCCATAAGGGGAAGAGACAGCATGAAGGGACCACCCCTTCCCTGGCTCTGACCTGCTGTGGGAAGCTGTGGGTACCGGGCTGGGATTCTTCTCAATTACTGGGGTCTCAGGCTCTTGTACGCAAACACCCAGGGTTCAGGTGCCTTTTTGAAATTCTGAAGACTACAGTACTCTTCACTTGTGGGGTGGTCAGGGGTGCGTGTCATCCCTGCTGTCTTTGAACTTTCTCATTTTCCCATATTCTCTCTTAACTTGAGCTTTTTGGGTCTCATGACTCCCCCTCCCCCCATGCCTCAACACACACACACACACACACACACACACACACACACACACACACTCACTCACCACAAAGGACATGATTTTAGCAGCAGATAGCCATCTCAAAGCCTCCATTTTGATGAGAGGTAGAAGGAGAGACAACATTAAAAAAAGAAATCATCCAAATTCAAAATGTTATCTCACTCCTCCTTCTAGAGGAGGAACGAAGGGAAGAACTTAACATTTCTTATACTCTATGATGTGTCCTGCGTACATTCCTTTCTTGCATAGAATCGGGAATCTTTTAAACATGTCCAGTGACTTTGAGACAATATCCCCAGACTCAAAAGTAATTAGGACAACTTGAAGTTGAGCATAAAATGTAAATGTGAGTGACTTGCTTTCCAACAGCTAACATGTTTAAGTGTTGGCACACACATGAAATTCACATTCAGAAGAGTTCTTAGGTGGAGAGACACAAAAGCACCGCCGACTAAAAACAAAAAATAGGTCTGCTTGCTTACTGAACGCTTCTTGGGAGAAGTATTACCTGGACATACTTTGAAATTCCTCCCTTAGATTCCTGACAGGTGTGTGTGTGTTTGTGACAGAGAGAGAGAGAGAGAGAGAGAGAGAGAGAGAGAGAGAGAGTGTCTATCTGTTTCTCTGTGCACATACATAACAATATGAGAACTCTACATAGGGTCTATTTTTTTGAGATGTAGTTTTATTTTTTATATTTTTAATATCAGTTACAGTTTATTAACATAGGGCCCATTTTAAACTAATGGCATCTAGCTGTTTAAGTCCATGTCTGCTGGGATTTATACCACAACAAATTCACCCCATGTCTGCTCTCTTTTCTTTCTGAGGCCCTGGTGAGCATGCAGTGTCTAGCATAAGCCAGCATCTCGTGAGCATTGCAGAAATGATTCCTTCGTTCCTGAGATCTGAGCAGAGACGGGCTCTCTAGGGCTTCCTAGTCGCTTCATGTATGGGGCCTCTCCTGGAACTGCCAGACACCCTGGTATGCTACGCCAAGTTTCATGGGCTCTGGGCCTTGTTTGAAACAGGGCAGGGCTTGAAGGGAGAATACTGACAGAGCTCGTGCATTTGTCTCCCCTAGGCTCCTCCTCCTTCTCTCCCTTGCCCTGCTTTTCTGTGAGGATGAGGTGAATGCACCAGTGTTGTGGAAATGTCAACTGTTGTTCTTAGAACCTTCGTTTTCCACAGTCTTTCCTTAAAACAGTATATTCTGAGACTGGTCACTGACCTCTGTGACGTGGGACACAGGCACCCTAAAGGACCTCTGTCTGGCCCTGTGGATTCATGTATCTTGACGATTCGGAGACGGGAGCTGAGAGTAACTGAGGAGAGCACAGATTGCCAGGCTTTCTAACCTGATCTTGTCCTTTCCATAGCCCCATTGAGCCTGTGTTCGGAGAAAAGGATAAAGGACTTAGCATAGACACATTCCAGGGTTCTGCATGCAAGTTTGCTCCATGTGACAATGGACTGCCCATTGAGTTCTTTCTCTCTGTGTTTGATTGGTTCCTCCATTCCCACTACTAGGGGTGGAAGGGACTGGTTACTTAGTTGTGTGAAGAATGACCTGCTATCCTTGCTAATATACATGCTTTATGAACCCCACGCACATTTCCTCAGACCTCTGCTCGCATCTGGGCATCTGTGTGAGTAAATGTGTACGCCCGAGTTTTTGGCAATGTGTGATGTCCACATTTGCCCACACATAGGTACGATGTACTCATGTACACATGCATGCATGCTCTCAGACACTCACAGATATCATAGCTTCACATATATCCTATACTGGCATAACCCAGGAAGCCATTCCCTCATATTTAGACAGCACTCAGTTATAGAAAATTTGTTTTTAGACACATGTGTGTACACATGGGACACAGTCACTCCAGCGTTAGGATGTGACCAGGCTTTCTGTTTGCCCACATTAAGAGTTGTTTTTTTTTTTTTTTTTTTTGGCTATATGTGTTTGTGAGTTCTCTCAGCTCAGCTCTTTTAGAAGTAATCACCAAATGGACAGTTTTTATCAGATGTTTTCATTTTAAAGTGTTGAACATTCCAACGACGTCCTGCCAAGTGAATTGGTGAAAAAAGTTTACTGTGAGCATGAAGGTCCAGATGAAGCAGAGTTGAAACACCATAACCCCGGGCTGGGAGGGGCAAAGTCTCGGATGGTCAGGTCATGCAGGGGAAGGTGGTTAAAACCCTTTCTTGGAATGCTAAGGCAAAATCTGTGATACATACAGTAGCCGAGTGACAGGGAGTGGACGAATCTTCATTGTCTTGCTTGTGGTCAACACTTCCAAAAATCTCCATCATTCAATCTTAGTTGTGCAGCAGGAGCCTGGAACACATGTGTTGTCCGGTGTCTATCAAGGGGCTACTCTGGGGCCAGAGGAGCTTAGACGGGAACTGCTCAAGGACAAAGCTTGATGTTCACATGGGTCTTCTCTCCCGATTCAGTTTACCAATTTAGTTAACAAACTTATACTTCTAGGAAATTCTAACTAAAAATAACTTATTAATCTCTTGACTGAAACCTCCAGTGTTTTCACTGGAAACCTTAGATCTCCCAGAATTCGCCAGCAGGAGCTTGCTCATTTGGATGACCTGCTGTCCTTACATGACTGTCGTGTTCCCAGCCACTGTCCTTTCCCATGTGTGACCCACTTATTTGACTGCAGAATTCCCCTGTGAGAATCAGCTCATACATATGACATGCTGGCCCGGCCTCCCTGCTTTCTTCCACAGCACACCAGGACTGGATGAGACATTGATGGACGATGCGCTTCCTGCTGACAGCAAGCCAGTGGCCTGTACTCTCCGTAGGTGAAGTGAGGACACCGGGTTTATTTTTCTAGAGACATGTTGTTTGAATCAAGCAGTGCTCCGAGAAAGCATAGGAACCTGCAAGTGTGTCTGCCAGCAAGAAGTGACTCAGCCCAGCAGGCAGCCCTGCTCATCTGATCCGAGAACACGAGAACCGGCTCCTAAAGCAGACACTGTTGGAGTCCCAGAGCTCAAAACTCAAGAGCCTTTTGCACTCATTATTTTTTTTTTTGTTTTGTTTTTGAAACAGGGTTTCTCTGTGTAACCCTGGCAGTCCTAAAACTCACTTTGCAGAGCAGGCTGGCCTTGAACTCTGAGACCCACCTGCCTCTGTCTCCCAAATGCTGGAATTAGGGTGTGTGCCACTACATCTGTCTTTGTGATCAGTTTTAACCCCATGGGAGACAGTTCCCTAATTTACATTTGTACCCTGCTCTGCCAGGGAAAACCCCAAGAATGCTATGAGCCAGTAGATTCTGAGATTGGCTTCATCTTAGAGACAGAAGCAACCTACAGTGTGTGCATACACAGTATGTGGGTTGAGAAGTCACAGACACACTAAGCAGGGTGGCTTGTCAGCACCCTGAAATACTGAGGACTGTGTCACACCCACAGGCAGGCTTATGCATGGCTTTACTGCTGTTGAGGCAATGCTCAGGGTGTTCCTGGCCTGTCGAGTACAGGTGCTCAGGGCATCAGCGAGCTACTCATTTAAACACACTCATTTAAACACGTGGCTCATGGGAAACCCACCGCCATGCCCTTTTAGTGCCTTGGTGCCTCATAGAGCAGCAGCTGTGTCCAGAACTCTGAAAGATCCTTGCATCCAGCAAAGAATGAGGAACATGGTCACATCCTGGAACCTTCAAGGAATCTCGAGAAGATGAGAACCACAGTACAGGATCACAAGAGGGTGAAGAGCCCTTCACATCTTCCCCCAGTCTCTTTTCCTGAAAACTGAAGCAGGAGTCCGAAAAAGCAGAAGGAGGTTGCAGATCACTCTTGTACGGGACTCACTGTGGAACATGGGGCTGAAACTTCCTTTCAGCTGCCTACTTAAGGTATTTGCTTCTTCCCATACCCTAGTCCTCAGAAGACATTACTCACAGTTCTCTGTACCTCCAAGCACCATGCCATCCAGGAGGAGGAAGAAGAGTGCATTTGAAAAACATTCCCTGTTGACAGAATCAGAGAGAACACGTGGGCATAGAGCTCAGTAGACTTTGGATGTCATCTACTAAATGCAGACTGTTGATTTCTTTTGCCTCCTAGATCAAGTACTGTCTCTCATCACTCTATGCAGTCTGTCAATGGCGCCTCCATTTCTCAGATGAAAAAGCGAGTTTGGAGCACGGGTTCCAAATGCAACCCCAGCTTCCTCCCACATTCTTTAAGAAAGATGAGGTAGCTGGGGGTGGCAACATGGGAGAACTCAGGATCAGAGGGAAGCAGGGGTGATGAACAGAACTGGGTTCTCCAGGGCCCTATCTGTGGACAAGTAGCCATCTCAAGGAAGGTACAGAGGTAAATCCATTTCTGGGTGTTAAGTCCTCCATCTATTCCCTTATAGATGTGTGACTTCATGGCTAATATATCCAGACATAAAGTCAAACTTACAATGTCTTATTTTAAAACAAGACATATATTTAATCGTTATTATTTACTAGAAAGGTATTTCTTTAAGATTCCAACCGTTTAAGGTCAGGAAAAGTGTAAGATTCCCAAGTGCCATTCTATTGCCACTAGATGGCGCTGTCTGAGTGTGGAGTCCCAGCCTGGAACTTGGGTGTAAGGTTCAGCAGGGGCTCTGGGATGCTGGAAGGTCTCTACCAGCTTGCCAGTGTGTGTCCTGAACCTAAGATATGGCAAGCGGGGCAAAACTTCTGCCCATTTTATCCTTTCTGCAATGCAGTTCTACTTAAACCTTTCCCCTTTGTTATTGTTTTGAATCACTCCTTATTTCCGTCCATGCGCCCTGCATTTGTCAGTGTTGTGCTTAAGGCCATTTGGGCATATCAGCAGCCTAGTATTTGGGTGCTGCCACACTGTGCCCGGTGAGCAACTGGGACTCCACCTTCTCCCCCGAACATTCCTGGCTGGGTATCTTCCCCGCGTCCACCATGCGCAACCATCACCAGGTGTATCTAATGCAAGTCTTCCGCCACCCACTCTTCTCCGGAGGGTGAGTTACTGGGCTCTGCTGGAGACGCTGCAGGGCCTTTCAGCTCTGGAAAGCTTTCGTCTGACTTCTGCGGTCAGGCACTCAAAACCTTGAACTCAGTAGATGGGGCAGTGGGGCGGAGGTTGTTAGAGGCCCTTGTAAAGCCACCATCCACTCCAGCCGCTCCAAGTTCTTGTACACCACTCCAATGATGTCTTGGGATTAAGGTCTGGTTCATGCCTTCCACTGAGGCCGAAGGGACAGTAGAGAAACCTCCCCTCCCCTGAAGAGTATAAGCAGAGGGGGGCAGGTACCTGCAACACAGGGTCACTGCCCTGTAGGGCATGGGGTGAAAAAAACTTGTCAAAAGGCAAAATTTGTACATACTCACCAGGCCTGAAAGAAGACTCATTGTACTCTTTCTTTTTTGTATTTCTTTCTGTCATGGCGCCCAACTTCTTCTTCGGTGCTTTAGTGTTGGGGTGTGCTCCTCCTGAGTGAGTTGAGATCTTGAAGCTTCATTCTTCAGCTAATGCCTAACATCTGCATTGACCCCCTGCATTCACACGGGGCCTGAGACATTTCCCTTGGGAGGAAATGTGCCATGTCTCTCCTTCTCTTTGGTCTGAGATGCGGCACCTCACCTGGCTGTGTCCCAAAGGTGTACAACATTTACCCTTTAGGGTACCTCTGCAGACCACCCTCGGCCCTGTGAACACACCATAGGATCTCTCTATAGAGCTCCACGAGTTACCCAGCCTCTAGCTGGGCATGTAGAAGGAGTTAGAAAGTGTGGCATTGACTTGTTAGTGCTAAACCTTGGCTCTAAGGAGATAAAAAGCGTTCTTTCCTGGCTGGGGAAGCCATCAAGCTTGTATTGGTGCTGGGAATCTCAAAACAAATCTCAAAACAAAGAATGTCCCTGTGCTTGTTGTTATTACTATTCTTTTATCAGTGAGGAGGACCTGTTTCTCCCCACTTCTCAGTTTCAACAGGCTCTTCCCAAGTAGCCCAGGCTGGCAGCCTACTGCCTCAGTTTCTCTAATGCTGGGATTACAGGTATGTCTCACCATGCCTAGTCTCAACTGTTTTTCTTTTCTTTTTAAATATCTACTTAGCTAAATTCTCTCCTTTGTTTAGCATATTATTTCAAAGAAAATTCATTCTCTTTTGTGCTTTTGAGTTTAAATTTTTTAACTTGTTGGGTGACCAGACAGTACCTTAGCCACTGACAGAAGTGTGGTGTCAGAGCCAGGCAGCTGGAGGCTGTTGAGGATTTCTTTGCGCTTGGCATTCCGCCTTGACCACGTGCACATGCTTGTGAGCAATAATCGATGAAATGTGCAGGACCCACATGGGAGAAGACCAGAGTTTGGGCTTGTTTTACTTTGTTTTTGTGTTCACTGCACTGTCTTCTTCTTGCTGGGCTGCCATTAACGCAAAACAAAACAAAACATCGAATGGTACCTTAGCAATGACCAGAACTGATTTCTCAAAGATCTGGAGGTTGGAAGCCAGACATCAGGGCACCTGCAGATTTGGTGGCGGGTGAGAGCCACTTCATGGCTCATAGAAAGTGCCCTGTATCTTCCCTCACAGGGCAGGGATGAGGGAGTTCCCTTGGATCCTTTTCACACCGGCACCGCTCCCAGTCCTAGAATGTAGACCCCCTGATCTCATCGCCTCCCGAGGACCACATTTCCTTGGTGGTTAGGATTTCAACACATACATTTTAGGAAGACACAGTGTCCAGGAATGTGGGGACTGCCATGAGGCAATCCTAAAAACCATGTTTAGAAAACTAACTTTGAATGAATGTCTAGAGGAAAATGAAATTCTGCTTCTGCATTGGTGTGCCTGAAGGAAAGAAGAGCCGTATGCCAATTGTCTACAAAAATGTTTAATTACCAGTAAGTATAGTGATTTTTGTCCTGCTCAACATTGATCGTAGAGAGACCCAAATAAGGAGGACAGCAACTTGGTTTTTGTCTTGTTTTGTTTTAAACTTTTGATCACATGTACAATGTGTTCCTAATCTGTAGTATTTTTCTTCATGGGGCATGCAAATCTGTTCCTAAAGGTAGTGTGTGTGTGTGTGTGTGTGTGTGTGTGTGTGTGTGTACACACTCCCCTTATTGATGGGCACAAAGTTTTTCCTGTTAAAGCGCACGTCTTCACCTCCGTAAAGGATATCTGACTAGGCTGGGCAAACGTCAGGAAACAGAATTTGGGCATTAAAGGCATTACAGGCAGTATGTAACTGACCTTTGTTGCATCACGGAGGATTATTGTGAACTCCTTAAATATTTGCGTATCTGAGGGAGTGAAATCCCATTTTTAGTTCAATCTGCATGTTCTTAATCTCTAAAGGATGCAAACCCCATGTTTTGTGTTCACATTCTATTAGCATTTCTTTTTCTACAAATTATTAATATTCTTTGCCAATTATTATATTGTATTGTTTATTTTTTTTAAGGTCTTCCTTGCTTTGAAAAATCTAGGCTGCACTTAAGTTTTGTGCTTTCTCAAGCTTATAAACTTTAGGGAGTCCCCTCCGTAAAAAGAATACAGAATTTTAGAGTGTACCTCTTCGTGTCTATGCTCTTGCCACGGTCCTGGAATGAACCCTTGCGTGCAGACTGTTTTGAACTCATGCTTCATTGACATCACAGCAGATCCTGCTTCCTCAGAGTTCTCCTTTTGTTATATCTGCAGCAAGTATTTTCACTGTAAAGATACTTTAACGTTTCTGTTTGCAAATCTGTCAATGTTTTTCATTGCAACTTATTCTCTAACAACTCTGATCCCTTTCTGGCTCTGCAAGTGATAGCCTTTGTGTGTTTGGCTACCGTCTCTGTTTGTCCCATGGAAGTAGTAAGGAAATAAATGCTGTTGGGTTGAAATGTCAAGGGGGAAGGCAGATGACTCCAAGCCCAATGTGCCCGTTTGTTCAGCTGCGCTCATCTCTCTGAACAGCTGCTTAACGTTGGTGTGTAGAGAGTGAGACCCTATTGCTTGTCCAACTCTTGGGAAATTTCTCCTCCATAAATTGATGATGCTGGACTATAGGACCATTTAAATTGCATGAATAAACTTTTATTTCTAGCTTTTACTTCCCAGGATTGATGTAAAGTTGTATTTTTCTTTTGGTGTTGGGGACTGAAACCAGGAAACCAGGATCTTTATAGAAAACCACCTGACTACTGAGCTACAGCCCAGCTCTCTTTTTTCTTTTTGTTTTGAGATAGGTCTTACTGGGTTGTCCAGGCTGGCCTCGAACTCACTGCAAAACCCAGGTAGTTCTTGAACTAGTAGTGATCCTGCTGCTTCAGCTCCTGAGTACCTGAAACTGGAGAGTTGTGTCACTGAACCCAGCTTTAGTACAAGATAGAAAATATTCTCTGTTGGAATGAGACATAGATGCCATAAGCAGATTTTGTCAGCTTTGTGAGGCTATAACAGAATGCTCCAGCCTGGATAACTTACTGAGAAAAGAAAACACTTTCTTACAGTTGTGGCAGTTAGAAGTCCAAGATCAAGGTAGAAGCAGACTTGCTGTCTGTTGAGGACCCTGTTTGTGCTTGATTGTGACATCTGCCTTTAGTGGAGGGATTCTTCCTCTCCTGGCAGGAAAAGTAAAATTCTGACACTTTCTTTACACAATAGACTATTCGCACATCTTTGCCTGCGCACCTCTCATCAGGCCACACCTCTCAATACTAGTACGGAGGTCAAGTTTCATTTTGGGACATAAACATTAGACTACAGCAGTGTTTGCGCTTTCAGGGTGCTATCAGGTCAGCCCTCTTGGATCTGACACCTTCTAAAGGAAGAGGCATGCTGCACTAGCGAGCACTAACAGGCAGCACTAAACCTATGCTTTTGTTGTTAGTTTTTTGTTTTTGTTTTTTTTTTTTCCAAAATAGAGTTTTTCTGTGTAGACCAGGCTGGCCTCAAACTCAGAGATCTGCCTGCCTCTGCCTCCCAAGTTCTGAGATTAAAAGTGTGTGCCACCACCCCATGGGCAACACTAACCCTTATTAAGCCATAAAATACACTGGGTTTGTTATGTGAAGTATACAGTTGGAATAAAGCTCCCAAAGTACCATCCTGCCTCCATCCCCCACACACTGTGTTTTCTCCAATTCTAACTCTTGATAGCCGAACATCTGTTTGTTTGTTTGTTATTGTTATTGTTTGGTTGGTTGGTTTTGTTTGTTTTTCTGTCTATTGAAAGATGATGACAGATGCCATATGCAACTTATCATGAATTTCAACTTGGCGCTGCCCTGGTTCTGCAGGATGGAAAATGCAATGTGGGACAATTGTAGCTGCTCCTTGAGGAAAAATTTGCCCAGTTTATGAGAGGTGGCAGCCTGATGGCTCTGGGAAGCCATCTCCTGTTCCCTTTTCTCCTCTTCACTTCTATGGCCTCCATCCTTCCTACTCCTTCAAATGGATTGCCTATTGTCTACTCTTCTCATGACCCAAACTTGTAAATCCAGTGAGAGGCTTTCTGTATGTTAATAAATTTTAGAGCAGCCTACGTTTTCATCTTTAACACACACACACACACACACACACACACACACACACACACACATGCATTTTCTTTTAAATGAGGAGATTAAATTTTAGGACCCAAGAGCATCAGGAATAGAGTTATTTCCTTCTCTCCCAACTCTGACACACCGAGCCTTTGACAGTTCTTCCTAAATAAAATATGGATTACACAGTAAGGAGTATCAAATAAATTAGGCAAGCAAAAAAAAAAAAGCCAGCTCAAAAATAATTTCACTGGTCAAAAGAACTGGGAAACATCCTGGCTGGCTTTCACAGTGCAGGAAGATGCTATGAAGCCGATTAGAGAGGAAAGGACATCAGTGGCTGTACCTGGTACTGGACCTTCCATTCTGTAATCATGATATTATAGGCAAGATGTGCATGATGGAGACCCCCTGCGTCAGAGACCAAGTAATTAGTGTTTCATTTTGTGTATGAGTGTTCTCCTTAGGCATATTTTCATTAAGTATTTTGAGCTGGACCTCTGGGGTCAAGTAGGACCATAACAAAGGCCTTCAGGCTGAGCCACATGGGAGCCATTCTGACCACTCTGGAAGAGCCCAGGCTCATGTCTCACAATCCCCTGGAGTCAGGAGCTGTCCAGCCCGAGCTCCAGACCAAATAGATTAGGACAAACATAAGCAAGATGGCAGGGTCCAACACAGAAGTCAGGAAAGGTCAAAAGCTCCCCAGACAAATGTCTGATTTTTCCAGTGTTTATTTACTTTTACAGCATTGGCAACACTCAATGAGGGTCCAAGAGAGCAGCAAATGGATAGATAGGGCTTTTCCTGTCCTTTCAATACCCTCCACACCACTTCAAATTCATCATAAGAGAAGCATATTTTCTGGCCTCAGACCCCAAACAACAACAAAACTTGGAGGCCAGAATA
>NW_026596051.1:11458349-11479858 GCF_907164565.1 Psammomys obesus
GTCTTGATTATAAAATATGTCTTTATGGATGAATGACTGGTTCATGTATGTAACATGCTTTTTTCTGTGCATCTTTTGTATGTTGGGCCCTAAAGACTATGAGTTAGAGACTCGTAAGACTTTCTTGAACTAAGTCTCATCACAGAGCTCAGGCAGACATGACAAACAATGTGACAGTCTACTAATCTCTCCACGCTCATAACACAGAAACACCACTTCGGTGTTCCAGCATTTGGGAAGCTCACATCGTTTTAAGCAGTGGCCGTGGAGTGAGTGAGCAAGGAGAGGGGTGGAGGTGAGTGGTGCAGAAGAAAAGACCTGCATGAGGGGCAATGCATGGGTAAGACAGGAGAAGTGGGCACAGTGTGGGAGAGTCCAGTACCTGAAACCATTGAAAACGATGGCTTTGATATCTGGAAGCATCCTAAGATACTAACTTCCATGTCAGTGTTGCTCACGCTTATCCTGGCAGTCATGGGGACAGGAGAGGAGCCTCTATCTGTGTAAATGGTGGAGTCTCAATCAGGCCGGCAATTTTTCTGTGATCCTATTCACAAATGCCCAGTTCATCTTCATCTTACAGTCAGAGTAACCCTGAGATCCCACAGCTACTAACGATAGAAGGAAATTTACTTGTGTGTCCTAGGCCTGCCCGTCTAGTGAATGTCCATAAAGAAAATGTAAGGCAAGCCTGGTAGGCGCTCACATTTGCAGCAGATGTCCTAACAATCATTTAGGAATATCAGCGTGCCAGGATTTGCTGATTTATATTTCCCTTTGTATCTAATAGTTATGTTTATGCAGAAATAAACACTATAAGCCTTTTCAGGCTGTTGCTGGCCTCAATAATCTGGCGTGTCTATCCTTGACTTAAGAAGTATTCCCACAGGGCCTCATGTGGCCAGGGCCAGGGCCCTTGCAGTGTGTTGGGTAATCAGTTCTCTAGCTTCACAGGCTGGGGTTTTACCTAGCTAGCTTCAGCATCAGAGAGGTACCTTCAAGGTGAATCATTACAGCTGAGCAGAAAACACGTCATATACAGACTTTAAAGAAATGGTTTTATTGAGATAGAATTTCTGTTCCAAAATGTGAACCTTTCAAGCATGTAATTTTGGTGTATTTTCTTTGATTTCTGTGACTCCTATCTTTGCTTCCAGTGCTTCAGAATTCTTCTGAGACCTGAAAAATGCCCCTGATACTGCTTGCTATATTCATGTCTTTGCCTGTCATTTCTTAGAAAAGGATTTATACGGTGTATGCAGTTCTGTGTACAATGCCTAGTAAAATGTATTTTAAGTTTATCTGTGTTCTTATATGCAAAATCAGTCCAATCCATGTTATCTCAGTGCCTGAGTGCATCACACTTTGCTTACCCATTTGACAACTAGAAGGCATTGCTTTTAAACCTTAACTAAACTGACTAACCCGTGTTGAGCATTTACACACAAGTTTTATGTGCACACACGTTGTTATTTCTTTTGAGGGCAAGGTAGAATTCCTAGATTATATGGCAACTTTATATTTAATGTCTCAAGAAACTCACAAACTCCCACTTCCGGGATGGCTGGATCATTTTGAAATCCTAGCCCTGATGCCTGAGAGCTCAAGTCTCTTTTTATCCTAAATAACACTTATTATCCGCCTTTTTGTTTGTATGGGTGTGTGGTGGTGTCTAGCTGTAGTTTAAAACTTCCCAAATACTAAGGAGGCTGCAGATCATGTCCTGTTAGTGTCTGTGTTAATATACTGTGCTGTTCTGATTGAGAAAAGTACCCATAGTCTTAGGCATTTGGAGATTTGGTTGGCCCTGTTTGAAAAGGTTTAGGGAATATGGCATTGTCGGAGGAGGAATGTCCCCAGGAGTGGGACTAAGAGCCCCGTGACGCTTTGAATTCTTTCTCTCAGATCCCAGCTTCATGATCCTGCTTCCACGACTGCTGTCTGCTGCCATAATGTCCCTGCCATTATAGAATCTAACCCTTTGGAACTATAAGCCAAAATAAACTCTATTTTATTAGATGCATTAGTCATAGTTTTTTTTTTATCACAGCAATTGAGAAGTAATACACACATTAATATGTTACATGTATTAGTATATTAAATCGCTATATTACTCTTAGAATATTAATAAATATTATATCTATACACCTGTCATACACAAATTGCCTTGATTATCTAACTGTGCCTTAAGTTTATATCAGAAAGTAATGTCTCCACAAGTTTATTAGAATTCTTCTAGATGTAGGTTTTGTGCCTTTTCCATATACATTTTAGAATAAACTTGTTTATGTCTAAAAGCATTCCTTCCCTAAGACTGATTTGGCAAGAGTTCTCATCTTTACTCTGTTAAATGCTCTACTCCACGAATATGCCTTTGCTACCTTTCATTGGCTTTTCTTTATCTCACCATGATTGGTTTGGTACCCAAATTCTATACATGCTCGCTCTGCTTGTACCTAGCGATCCTAAGTGCAGTTTTGCTTTGGTTTCCATGTGCTTTGTGGACATGGCCTGCTGCTCACTCATTTTGGCATGAGAGTTCAGGTGGAAATGCCAGAAGGTCTGGACTGAAGGTAAGAAGATGTAGACCCAGGCTCTGTGTTCTGTTTTGTTTTGTTTTCTTGTTTTGTTTTGTTTTTTTCCTTTCCTGGTCTCGGGTCCTGGGCAAGGTATTGAGTCTCAGGTAATGGTTGCTACATAGCTCATGGGTATTAGAACATCATGCCAGTGATTACAGGTATTCTTTCTTTGAATTTCAAAATCTGATGAGTTCGTTGCATGTTCCTTAAATGCTTTTGATAACCCACTTTTAAAATGAAGAGCAAATTCACCCAGCCTGGCTTAAAAGGAAAGAGTCAAGTAAACCATCTACATCTAAACACAAGTGTCTATCCAGATTGGACTAAGAAATAAAAATAAATCTGGGGACAGGCAGAAGAGGTAGCCTGTGGATAGAAGAGGAAGCTTAGGGAGAGTCTGCTTTGCAGGATAGGACCACAGAAAGGTGACATCTAACTACGGACTTTCATATTCTTCTCCTTCTCTCTGTTCATCTTTCTGCTCCTTCACTCTTCTTTTGTATTCTCTTTCTGTGTCGCTTAGTGTTGTCCAATTGTCCACAGTGGTCACTGAAAGTCTTCACAAAAATCTGGAATGCTGGCTGAGAATGTAGCTCAATGGTAGAGCCTTTAGCTATTATACATGAAGGCCTAGGCTCATTCCTTAGTGCCCCAAAAGGTAAAACAGGACAACAATGAAAACATGAACCACCCACATGCCTTAGATCCATAGGTAGTAGAATAGTAGCAACTGGAAGATAGACAGAAATCAATAAAACAAAGCTAGACACATGCCTACTGTGGGCAAGAAGAATTACCTTTTATGGATAAAAATAAATTCCATAAAATTCCAAATAAAAAAGGAAAGTGGAGCTAAATAGTATAAGCAACCAAGAAGTGACAAAAGTCAATATAGATACTATCAATATAGTATTTGTAGATATTACAGAACTATCAAAGATCCAGCCTACGTAAATATCAAATGGAAGTCTTCAGAAATATTTCCTGCAGAGTCCACCCTGTAGAACTACCATGCACAGGGGAGTCACACTGACTTAGCATATGTCTGCCTGGGCAGGGAGTATGATATATAGGCATCTGTATTGTCTGAGATCTGCATGAGAACTCAGGAGGAAGTACGCAATCTTGGCTCTCCTTATCATAGCAATTCTCAAGGCAGCCTGAGAATATATTCCAGGCCTGAGCTGAGGCATAGTGACCAATGTGACAGTTTATTCTCTTCTGACATGGCACAACATATAGTCTAACTTTATTGGAGTGTGTTGAAAAATAAAACAGCATGGCAAATCATGCATAATCCCTTTGATTATGGCTAACATTAAGATCAAGTTTAATTACCAGGGATATGGATTGTTCTGCTGAATGTCTTCCAGCTCACAGAGAAATGCTGATACACAGAGGACAGCAGGAGGTGTTTGGGGACAGATGGAATGAATTAATGTGAGCAATTCCTGCACACATTAAATCCCTAATATCTTTGCTGGAGGATTAAATAATTCTAAGTAGGCAGTTAATCTTGATACTATAAACATGTGTTTGAGATTTAAAATCAGCCTAAGTAACTCAACCAAAGCCCCAGAAAAACAGACACGAGTGATGGAAAAGGAAAGAATGCTTAGGACCACCTCAAGTTGCTTGAAAATGACCTTAAGAACAGGCCACTCCTTCATCAAAGTGCCCCATCCCTCACACAAACTATTGTGCATGCAGGCTCCAGAAGAGACTGATTTAAAACACTGTAATTCAAACTCAACTGAGAAGTAATAATACTTAAAGCAATTTTTTAAGTGTCTTTGTGTTTCCCTTCTTGAGACCACTACCTTGTTATCCATGGTTCCTTTGATACAGTCACTTGTAGATGAACTAGAGAACTGAGAAAAATAGCCTATGAACCCTCAGATAAATGAAGTTGCCTAACAAAACCCAGGCTTTGACATTTGTTTTTTAGAGGGTCTTTTCATGGTCAAAATATTTGCTTTTTCTTCCGGCGCCTTCCAAGAGAGTTTATCTTAATACGCAGGCTAGCTGGGGATTTTCAGTTGAACCAACATTAGTCACACAAGTTGCCTTGGTCTTCTCTGACTTTTTTTTTTTTTTCTGAGACAACATTGGTAGTGTTTTGGGAAAGGCCTAACTATGGAGCCTAGAAAAGAGGGTGGGGCTTCAGGTGGTCATTAGAAAGCTCCTTGTTCACCCTCTGAGGGAACCAGGGTACACGTGCTGTCTGCATGCTGTGTGAGGGCTGGTGATAGAAACGTTGTTGTTTGGGGACTGTGGGTAGTCATATCTTGGAATGTGTTTGAACGGGAGACTTCTAACAGCACTCATCTTGGCAGAGGAAGAGGTGGTCACAGGTAGAACATGAATGGTCAACAGGCTCGGATCAGCCAGCTGAACACAGCTGGTGAGGCAGAAACCCACAGCTAATATACAAAAAATGCCAGAGCAAGCTCCCGTCTTCGCAGATTCAGTTTTTAATAAAGGCAAAATGGCCATAAAATGTTTGTGGGCAGCCTCAACCTCCCTCTAAGTGGTTAAGGATTATGCAGTTGAAATTTAGCTCATATTCTTTTCCACGCTTGAAAACCTGAAAGACATCTGTTTTAGTGTTTCTATTGCCATGGTCAAATACCATGACTAAAGCAACTTGGGGAGGAAAGGGTTTATTTGGTTTAGAGTTCTATATGATAGTTTATCATCATGGAGGTCAGAACAGGAACTCAAACAGGACAGGAACGTAGGGGAGGGAGTTCACGCAGTGGCAATGGAGTGATGAGGCTTACTGGCCTTCTCCCTCTGACTTGCTCAGCCTGCTTTCTTATGCAACCCCAAACCACAAGTCCAAGAATGGCATCACCCACATTGGGCTGGGCCCTAGTCCATCAATCCCTTATTAACAAAGTGTCCTACAGGTTTCCGTACAGTCATTTTGTCCATTGAAGTTCCTTTCTTAAGTGACTGTAGTTTGCGTCAAGCCGACATAAAACTATCCAGCACAACATCATTTAACTTCCCTGAACCATGATGCCATCAATTACTATTTTGCCCAGACAATTAAATCAATGTTTTCATTAAGGTAAGTTCTTTTAAAAACACAATAGAGGAGTAGCTCATTTAAAGTCAAATATTCCTCCTTTTAGCAAACCAGCTAAAAAAGTATATCTGTCCCAGACATCTCCAATTTTTCAGTCTGAGCCCTCTAATATTTTGAGTAAGGCTATCTTGGTCAGCTACTTGGGCCAGAACTCAGAAAGTTAGGAGTGCTGTAGGGTCTGGAATCTCAAATGTAATCAGGCTGGAGGACGTTGTTTTAATCCATCCTCTACCCATTTCCCTAGTTAGCTTTATTAATTTGACAAGTATATATTCAGTTGAAAGAAAAGCCTCAATAGAGGTATCACCTAGATGAGTGGCCCATGGGCATATCTATGGGTCATTGTCTTGTTCGTTAATAGATTCAGGAGGACCCAATCCACGGTGGGTGGCACCATTCCCTAGGCAACTGGTGCTGGGCTAGCTAAAGAAACTAGCTAAAATACCTGCCATGAGTGACTTCCATCAATGAGAGTTTAAGACTGTAAGTGTGAACCCAGTAAATCATTTCCTCCCCTTCAGTTGCTTTTGGTCAGAGTGTTTTTTATCACAGCAACAGAGTGGAAATCATAACATCCGTGTTCCACTCATTCACCCTCAGAAGGCAGTACCCCATAAAACTGAAGCTGACCTCATCATACAGGGTAGTTATCTCTAGGGCAGGAAGCACAAAGCCCATGTCCACAGCAGTCCAACACTGTAGAAAACCTCTGAAATTTGAAAAGTATTTGTGAGTCTTTGCCTAGATTTTCAACTAAGTTTTTAAAGCTTTTGGCTTCTAAAATCAGATGTTCAGTTAAATGTGAGAGAGAGATTAATGTTCAGTGGAGAGCAGATACTTCGTGGTTTGTTGAGCCAGACATAGATCAATGCTGGGCAAGGGTAATGTGTTCTACTGGAACGCCTTGCCCATGGTGTTAAAAAGTTAGAAAAAAATGATTAAGTGCAAATATTTCAAACTAAGATTTGAAAGTTGTTGTTTTTCTTTGATTTTTGTAAAACAGAGCTGAGTATAAAACAAAAAAAAATATTAAATGTTTACAACTGTTCTAAGGAAGACATGTACTTGTCACATTCCTTATGGCAGCTGCCATCATAAAGAAACAAAAGCTGTACTCGAAGAATTATCTTTTTCATCCGAGATTCTTGAATTGATTTTACTATGCAAGAAGGTCTAGAGCGGAAACTACAGTATTAAGGCCAGGACTTCTCTGGCAGAGGTGTCAAGCTGGCACATGGTAGGTGCCTTTTTGCTCTACCAGGAGGTTTTTAACAGTTCCTGTGTGCCACACTTTAGAGGACATTCACTAGTGACCCACAGCAAAGGCTACATTCCATAAAATCTGGCTCATTTTGGATGCCTGCCTTCAGATACCACAGAGTAACCTACAGACTGGATCCTAGCATCTCCCCAGGACCACAGACGGAAGTGGCTCTATCATCTGAAAACTGTGAGAAGACAACAGTTAAATAACTGAAGAAAAGTGAGCAAGAACTGAATTCCGTGAGCCTACATCCCTGAGAGTTTAAGACCATCACCCAGTCAATCAAGGCTAAACCTTGACCTCCTCATGATGAGAACTGGACTTTGTTTCCCTCCCCTCCTGGGGACCTGTGTAGTCAGAAATCTTTTCCCAGAGACAGTCTTGTACTCTCCACAAGGAGAACATGAGGAGGACAGAGGTCGCTTCCATTCTTGTCCTTAGTCCTCAGGTAGGGTCTTTGGCTTGATCTAGGAACCAAATCAATACAAGAGAAAGAAAACTCTAACGATCTTTATTAAACATACGTGTACTTACTCTCTCCACAGGAGAGTGAAATGGCCAAAGCACAGATGCTTTTATTCAGAGAACAGTAAGTCTCTGGAAGGATGACAGAGCAGAAGAATCTCGGGGCTTGAACACTATGTATGGTGGGGCAGCGAGGAGACAGATGGGGAAGAGCTAGAAACTCCTGCAAGAGTGAGAACAAACTGCCTGAGAGGGTCTTTCTGTCGCGCTGCATGTGGGAAGCTGAGCCAAAGGCCTTTGCAGGAACCGCAGCCCCTCGGCAACGTCACCCGAAATCCCCAAGATGCCAGGTTCGTATGCTGAGATGGTGAACCCTTACCTCCTTCAGTGTAACTGTTAGTCATCAATGCGTTAAATAAGGCACCACTGGGGGAGGCATTCCCCCCACTACAGCTGCGTATTGTGGCTACTATGGGCTTTTCCCAAGCAGAAGGTTGAATCTGAAGTAGGAACATGGTGTCTCGCAGGCCTGGGCACAGCAGCATTTGGTTACTCTAGGCTGTGGTGGGGTGCTATTGTGGGGTGCTGTCCTTTCCTTCTATGCTGTAGGATTTTCTGAGCAGTCTTCATAGGGTGGATCTGCCAGCTCCAAGTTCTCTCAGTCTTGTTCTATCTAGAGATGACCATTTAGTTTCTTACTGGAATCAGTAATAAAATTAGTGAGGCCATTTATCTTCTCTTTTGTCCCATTCTTCTGTTCATTTAATGGAACAAGTCCATCAGAAGGTCATTTCTGTATCCTGCAGAGCGCTTTTTCAAGCCCCGATTTTGTGACAGTTGCAGGAGTTTTGAGCCTCATCCCACACTTACCCCTCCCTTTTCAGTCCCACAAAATGTTAGACATTTTTTCTTTAAAGTAGACTCTCTTCGTGCTCATATTCCCTACTGTGCTACTTTTGGCTCCTTCTCTGAGCTGGAGAATCTATTCCCCCATTATTCTTCAGGAAGATATTTAACAGGCTTAAAGCATTTCTAGGTGGGATTAGGTAAACCCCATACAGATGAGGTATAGCTTTATTATGTCACTCACAATTCAGGCACGGGGACCCATTCTTTCTAGTGTAGTCAGTACAACTGCGCCCCAACAGGTACAGGGGTTCAGGTCTTCTGCTCCCCGGGAGCCCCCTTCCTCGGAGGACTCTGCTACTATGGGTTCAGTCTTTTCTGCTTCTGAATCATGGCTCAAGCTGTTTTTGTGGTGCTATGGCTTTGTTGTCTTATTTTTCTAGATGTGATTTTTGTTGTTGTTGTTGTTGTTTTAGGACATTCAGGAACTATTTGCTAGTCCCACTATCTTCTCGGATCCTCAACAGTCCCAATGTCTTACTTCTTATCTTTGGATTTTTATTTGTTGTAAATCTAAATAATCAAAGAGAGAGAAAGAGAGAATCTCCAAAGCCTTATAATATTAGTAACAGTATAGCACCGCAAAGAGAATCTATGACCTGCAGTAACTATGGCTGTTTTCAGGGAATTGGAATAATGGGAATTCTTCAAAAGCAAAGGGAGACAATAAGTAGTTTGTGGAATTCATTGGTTTGGACATTAGTGGTAGGCCTTAGGGCTCATGTATTGGTGGAGTCTCTGCCCTGCTGGGCAAGCATTCCATCCGGGGCACCTACTTTTCTGTGAAGCTCTTGCCTAACTGGGGAAGCAGCCCATTAGGTGTCTGGTTTGGACTCTTCAGTCTTACAGAATGCTGAAGATAAACTTTGCCCACGAAGCTTTGCTTACATGTAGGGCTCGCAGAGCATGCTGGAAGAGATTTTCTTTGAGACTTTAGACTATCCTTATAAAAATGCTTCCATGAGATAGACAAACAGAAGCCACCCCCCTCCCCAACACTCTGTACAATATTATCTGAGGCTGACAAGAATGGCACCCCAATTTGGTGTCCTCAGCTTTCATCTCAGATGATCAAATATACAAATAAACTAATTTTTACTTTCCCTTGTACGATATTTATGTTTCATGTTTTACTGACCATAGTGTTCTTAGAACATTGAACCATCATGTAATGCTAGGATGTTTTCTCTTCTCTTCCTTCTCCTTTCTTCCCTCTTCCTCCCTCTCCTACACAGTCTTTCTGAGAACCATTTAAGGTATACAAGTTAAGGGAAACATCTTTGAAATGAGGACTGTTCCTTGAATTAAGCAAATGCCATCCCTCTCCTCCACCCAGTCTCGGTATTAGAATTCTACGTAGGAACTATCTTTTTAAATAATTTTTATTTTTTTATATTAATAATAGGTTATTTACTTTGTATCCCAGCTGTAGCCCCCTTCCTCATTCCCTCCCAGTCCCAACCTCCCTCCCTCATCTCCTCCCTACCCCTTCCCAAGTCCACCGTTAGGGGAGGTCCTTCTCCCCTTCCATCTGACCCTAGCTTATCAGGTATCTTCAGGACTGGCTGCAATGTGCTCCTTTGTGGCTTAGCAATGCTGTTCCTCCCTCAGGAGGGGGGAGTGTGTCAAAGAGCCAGCCATTGAGTTCATGTCAGAAACAGTCCCTGTTTCCCTTGCTAGGAAACCCACATGGGCTACATCCGAGCAGAGGTTCTAGGTTATATCCATACATGGTCCTTGGTTGGAGTATCAGTCTCATAAAAGACCCCTGTACCCTGATATATTTAGTCCTTGTGGAGCTCCTGTCCTCTCCAGGTCATACTAACTCCCCCTTCTTTCATATGATTCTCTGCACTCTGCTGAAAGTTTGGTGACGAGTCTCAGCATTTGCTTTGATACACTGCTAGGTAGAGTCTTTCAGAAGCCCTCTATGGTAGGCTCCTGTCTTGTTACTTATCTTACATCCTGTCTTACATCCAATGTCCATCCCATTTGTCTTTCTAAGTGAGGATTGCTCATCTTACCCCAGGTCCTCTTTCTTGTTTATCTTCTAGTATAGGAACTATTTTAAAGAGTCTTTTTATGTGTTTGGGTGCTTTGCCTACATGCATATATGTGCACCCCATGTATGCATGCCCCATGCCCTAGTATTCCAAAAGGGGGCATCAGTGCCTCTCTAACTGAACTGACAGACATGTGTGAGCTGCCATGTGGGTGCTGGGAATCAGTCCCTGAAGAGCAGCTGGTGCTCTTAACCTCTGAGCCTCCTCTCTATCCTCTTTGAACTGTCTTTTATGCATTTCAGTTGTTACTCTGTAGAACTCGTTCTGTTATTTACTTTGGGGTTTATAGTTACTCTATGTTAAAAACAGAATGAAGCTTGCTTGGTAAAATAAATGTGATATTTGTTCATCTTTTTATATTTTTCTTTTTTATGATTTTAGAAGAAACTCTTTGTGGCTTTAAGTTCCTTGAAAAGTAGAGTTGTTCTTTCTTTTTTTTTCTGGACTCATATCAGTTTGGTTGTTATATCCTCTAGGTTTTCTCAGCTCACCCGAATATAGATCATAAAGTTATTCCAAAGATTACTAAGAATCATGGGCACTCTCTCTTTACTCACAAGGCAAGCCAGCGTGTTAAGAGCCCCGCAAGCATTATCTGCTAATGTTGCAGATGAGGACGGTGAGGCTTGGAGTGTCTCTCTAATGTCTCCAGGGTCACACCAAACAGCTGAGGAGGAGCGCTGAGAGAGCCCGGTGGCAAAGCCTGCATGCTTCAAAGATTCTTTTCTTCCTGCCAAGTCTGGTGACTACTGTTTATATTAATTATTATCCCTTCCAAGTTGTTAAAGGAAACGGCTCAAAGAACAGTACATTCTCGGCCATGGTGAGCTTCCCTTCCAAGCCAGCTCCAGCCATGCAGAATGCTTTCCTGACATTGCCACCCAGAGCGCAGCTCCTGACTCCTTCCCCGCGAACAGCCTGCTCCAGTTTCATTTGATTGCCTGCATCCTCCCAAGCGTGTGTTGTGTCTGAGGCTTTAGAACCAGGTGGCCCATTTCCCAGATATGTGGCTGCCGTTCCATTCCCAACGTTCCCACTCTACCCTCAAAATCAGAAGTCCCGCCTGTATCTTTCTCTAGATTTCTTCCCATTGGCATTCCCCACACTCTTCTAGCCTTTAATAGCCGTAGAAAAGCATTATGGCCAGTCTGTTTGACTGTAGCACTTCCAACTGCTTGTGGCCAGGGCTTCTGTGGAGAAGCTCATTGTTCTCTCACAACCCATCATTGTCTGAACATGGAGCCGGCGGAGCCAGGCTGGGAAGAGGGTAGGCACTATTTCAGACAGAAATAGGATACAGTGCTTATCCGTGATGGTTCACAGAGACCCAGCAGGGGTGATGCTGAGGGGCTGTCTGCTCATTCTGACATCTGTGCTGCTTCAGTCCAACCTCAGGGCTCCCAGTTCGTCCAAGCAAGAGACATTCCTGGGCGTGGTTCTAACTTTTCGCGTGATGTGAGTAGACTTCTACTCACCCCAGATAGAGTACCAGTGATAGAACAAGGAAGCAATGCCACTCGAGTCTACTTTACTGTGTTCAGTCAGGGTCACCTAAAGGAGCATGGACTCTGATAGTGCAATGCTTTGGGGAGTCTCTTCTCCAAGGTAGCTAACCCCATTACCTAGTGCTTTACCATTACGCCTCACCCATCTCTCATGGCACTCAGCTCTGAATACTTCTTGGAGTAAGGATTTCAACACGGGGACTTAGGGATCCACAGACAGGCAGTCTGCAGCATCCTGGAGCCATTTTAACACAGCTTCCCTAGCTGTGTGAACTTGGGAAGGGCACACGAGCTCCTCGAACTCCTGCTCATTGTGCCTGCGGGGCAGGATGTCACTGGATGGATGATGACACTGCCTCTTGGAGTGCTTTTCAAGACCCCTCCCCCTCAAACAAATGCATAGTAGCCTTGGTGCAGCTGCTTTTCTGGTGAGGAAGGAAAAACAGAGCCTGGTGCTGCTAGGCCCGTGCCTGTTCCTTAGACCCCACACTTCCACTTCCTTGTTCTTATTGCCTCAGATGCAGTCACAGGACTGACAAGGTTCTCTTGGCTTGCTCACACCACTTTGGCATGTCATTCCTGCAGCAAACTCCCAGCACAATGCATTTTTTCTTTTAATTTCCCCTTTCCACGTGTTTATGAGTATTCAGAAGGGGAAGGCAGGCTGCACCCTCTAGGACATCTTCCCTCAACACTGAGCCCTCTACTGCACTCAGGAGTTGAGCAGTGCCTTCAGGATTAAAAGCTCACCATGTTGACTCAGGCAGTAAAACAACTCCCTCATTTTTGTTTCTTTCTTAGGAAGTTCCTGTAATTCTTAAATGTTTGGAGACTTTATGGTTTGGTTCTTGTCGTCTGTTACCTGTGTCCTGGATACGGTTTCCTTGTAGAGTGTAAACTAAGTTGCAGGCTCAGCTTATTGCCTGGTGAACAAAGGCCCTAGTGCTGATATTCAAACTGGTTGGGGTTTATTTACACAGCAAGGCACATGTGCTGGGAGGTCCTGGGCTTGGCAAGGATTCTTTTCTTCCACTTGATTCACTCAGAGGAGACTCACAGATTTTTTTAATGTGTGAAATTAATGTGTGAATTATGAGTAAAATATTTTCTTGTATCATAGACAATCTAGAAGAAAAATGTGAATGTGTGTGTGTGGTGTTTGTGTGTATACATGTGTGTGTACTTGTGTGTGTGTGTGTGTGTGTGTGTGTGTGTGTGTGTGTGTACACGTAAAGGCCAGTGGTCAGTTCTAGTGTCTTCCTCCATGGCTCTCCAAGAGGAATGAGAAATTGTCCCCGCAGGACTGGAAGCATGGAAGTCCTTGCCGGCACTGGCTAGAGCATATCCTACATGCAGGACAGGAGGTTCAAAAGCTGGGTTAGAGTTTAACAGGAGGAACAAGTGTCAGTGTGGCCGACTGGACAAAAGCACTGTAGTACTCAGGCAAAATGGTGCATCCCCAGCCAGAAACGGAGAGAGCACACATCCTTTGACTCTAAAAGTGTAAAGTTGCAGACTGAAGTTATATAATAAAATGAAATGGACTTAATGAAACAGGGAGGAATGGACATTGATGGCTTGGAGTATATTTAGGATATTTCTAAATCTATCTGTTTTTAAAAAGTTGCCTCATCTTGTGTGTCTCAGGGCATCAATATACTTTTAAATAGCCATTTTTTTCTTTTGCCAAATCAGCACAATTATTTTATATGGTGGGTCTGACGATTGCAAAATCTGTATACTTCCTTTATTGTCACTGTTGTGTGTCTGGGCGGAATTTTTCATGGACTGTCATTCATGGTGGTTCATCTCTCCCTGCACTGCATAACGCTTTTGAAACTATAAAACTGTATTCTTGGGCCAAGAAGATGGCTCAATAGGTAAAGGTACTTACTCTCAAACTGACAACCTGAGTTTGATCCATGGGACCAACATAGAGTAAGGAGAGAAGCAATTACTACAGGTTGTCCTTTGACCTCCACACGCATGCATTTGTGCACTTGTGTGCGCGTACACACACACACAAATACATGTAATTATATTCACTTAAAATATAAACAAAACTGTATTCTTTAGAACATCATGTGCAAAACTCCCATGAGTCCCCAAATTGAAATATCATTCTCTGAAGAGACTATAAGTAAATTAAGGACACTACTAGCCCAGGACAATGTAAAAATGAACTTCAGTTTAGTTTTGAGATTTTTCTCTGTGCATTGTCAATGAGCAGATGACAGCTTCCTTGCAATCTCTAGAGCTGTGCCTTGCAGAGGTAGAGTGTTCATTGTCAGTGAACTACTTCCTGGGGGCACAAAATGGTGGAGGAGATGTATTGACCTGTGTGGTTTTCCAGGGTCTGGTTCAGAGGATGTTGCTCACGGTGTCACTGAGCACTGGCTGACAGCTTCACAGCTGACATAGCTTTGCTCTTTTTTGTTTTTTCTTTATGGCATTTGGCTCCTGAAAGATGTGCCTGAGAGCTTGCTTTCTGTTTCCTGCTTGTGTGCACCCAGGAGAGACATGGGACCTGTGGCATTACAATCTCTCTCACTCTTGCCGTACCTCGTCATCAGGGCTCTTCAATGACAGCCTCCCTCCTGAATCCCTTGCTGAAGTAATCAGGAATGAGCTTTTCTCTCTTCCTTTTCTTTCAGAGAGCAGCATCATGCCCCATTCACACACGCCACACCTGCAAGCGTTCTGCGAGCAAGATCTGTGAAAGGCTGCTTGACGTATTAATTCTTATGCTTGACAATATTAATTATACATAATTGGCTTTTATTCACTTAGTGCATGCAGGTTTGAGATAATATAGATTTTGTTATTTTCTGAAAGTGTACTACTGCTTTTGTGTGTGTCCATGTGTATGCATGCGCACACGTGCGTAGCTCTAACTCTTGGCCTTTCTAGAGAGAAGAGCCATGCACAGGGTGTCTTTGGGCTGTCATGTCTGACACATGACATGATTGCAAGTGTTGAACTAAACTTTTTCTGACAAACATCAAAGCAGGTTTTACTGGCTCTCCTTTAGACAATAGTAGTGCATACCTCATCCTCAGAACTCATGGATACAGCATGTGCCATGATTACACTTATTTTACCTGGAAAACTATAACTGGGAAATGCTTTGTCTGAGTTTGTACAACTTCTGAATGCCAGAGGCAAGGTTAGAAACCAGGTTTTCTCCTCTAGATTTACTATTGTGCTTCAGTTTCCAGGGATATCCAAACATCAAAACAAGGAAATGTGTCTATTGTCCTTTCCTTGTGAATGGCTGACTCTAAAACATGCACCTCCATGTCTCTCCACCAGCTCCCCACCTCAGCTGCTTTATTTTCATGACAACACTCAGTACTGCCTGAAACTCATCTTGGCTGTGTGTTTTCTATCTCTACACTGGCTGGATTCTCCAGAAGGTAAGCTGTTGGTTAACAGATGCACACATGGAGCCCAGGCTTAGTGAGTAGGTAAAAATCCTCACTATGGGTAGGGAGATGGCCCAGTTGGTAATGTGTGTTTCCATTGTGAAGATATGAGTTTAATCCCCAGAACCCATGTGAAAACAAACAAACAAACAAACAAACAAACACAAAACAAACAAACATAGTAAGAGCTGGAGAGGACAGGAACTCCACTCCACAAGGAAAGCAACAGAACAAGAAAATTTGAACACAGGGAACTTCCCAGAGACTCATACTCCAACCAAGGACTATTCATAGAGATAACCTAGAACCCTGACAATGCAGCGACTTCTGATGAGAACTGATAGACTAAGATCAGAAAGAAGGAGAGGAGGACCTCCCCAATCAGTGGACATGGGGAGGGGCATGCATGCAGAAAGGAGGGTGGGACCAGGAGGGGAGGAGGGAGGGGCTTACGGGGGGATACAAAATGAATAAAGTGTAATTAATAAAAGTTAAATAAAAAAAAAGAAAAAATACTGCTGGGCATGGTGGTACATGTTTGTAATTCCAAAGCTGAAGCGATGGAGACAGATGAATATCTGAGACTCAGTTAGCTTAGAGTGTTTGGTAATTTGTAAGCTTTTATTAAAAAGTGCGTGTTCCTGTGGCATAGTTGCAGGAGGCCACACATGTAATAGAACTAAACAAACACAACAGGAACAAGTAAAAGGTGTTCTTTTGATTTGTGGTTTTCACTGATGCCAATATCTGGGATTTGACACTGTGCTGTAGTTTTGTGAAATGTTACCTATTAGAAAAACCATGAATAAACTACAAGGGATCTCAATAGGATTGTGAATCTACAAATAGGTTAATACAGATTTCAATTACAAATGAGCTTGACGGTTGGTCTTAGTGGTTAGCATCTGAAACCCCAGCACTCAAGACCGAGGCAAGAGTATCCTGAGTTTAAGGCCAGTGTGTGCCACATGGAGAGACTGTTGCAAACCTGCTGTTTGACCTCTGAAGTGTCTCACATATAGCATCAGGCTCACCCAAAGTTAGACTTTCCTTTAGATGTTGAAATAACTCTAAAGAAACCTACATTTACTTCCCACCCCCCAATATTAGTTATAGTTTTAAAAATACGAATACTCTATGACGGTAGGCTACCATCCATGGCATGGAGACAACATGTTTAGGGCCTATTTCAGACTCTAGGATTTATTTACTTTCTCTCCTTGGACAAACTACTGACACCATTTCTACTTTTGTACTATTGTGTCAGGCAAGACCCATAATCCTGTGGGTAATACCGCTGGGAAACCCCCAAATGCATCTTGCCTGGTCATTAGATACAGATGTTGCAATAATCAGCTCCCTGATGTGGAAAAGATGCTTTGGGTCCTTCACATGTGTGTTCTGACTTCACTATAAGAGTGTGGGGTCTGCGGATGTCCATAGGTTAGAGTGGGCACAGATTTGAAGACCCTACCTGACAATGCTGCTCATCATTTCAGCAAGACCACAACCTGGTTCCGAATTCAGGTGTTCCCTAGTTACACAACTCAAGGTGATGATGCTGTGCCTGTAACTAAGGGACTTTCTGGGCCTTGGAACAAGTCCAGAGCAAGTAGTAGAGGAGGAGCATGGTTTGGCCCATACCTAATTGAACAGGCTCTTTTTGGGGGGCAGCTGTGGCAGCTCCTTAAAGCTCTGGGCTTACTTGATGTGTGCCAGGTTCTTTCCCTATACTGTCTTACAATATTTTAAATTCAAGTCTGTGATATCATAAGCAACTTATATGGCTCCTTGAAGATAGTGGCTGAGAGCCATGGGTCAGGCCTGGGCAGCTCTTAGTACCCTGCTTGATAAAGTTTCCTATTTTCACACTGTGGCCCACAGGGTAGACAGGGTTATGTTTCTGAAGTCTTCTATGACTATGAATTCAAGGTAGAAATAAAGGAGAGTTGGGCACGAGTGAGGTGGCATAAGGACCCTGCAGAGTGTGGAATGCAGTCAGTAGGGAGACAATCCAGTCATCATGTGTCCCAGACAGGAAGAAGGCAGATATGGTGACAGGCAGATAACAGGAGGCTGCATAGATTGTCACAAATGCCCAATTGCCTTGTCATCAGTGGGAACCAGGGACCTACCAGCTTCCAGCACACCAGTGCGTGTATGTCTTGGGCTGAGAGCCCCTCAGATTTCTTCCTGTGTCACCATGTATTTTGTTATGTTTCTCCCCAGGGGCTTCAGATAGCATGCTCTCCTGGCTTTCTCCAGCCTGGTGACCTGTTGCCTGCTGACTTGGCTGAGTCTGGATGTCCTCAGACACCTTCATCCTTACTCTTCATCCTTCATCTTTCTGGTGCTTCATTCTGTAAAGGGAACAGAAAGCTGCTTTTATATGGGGATGGGGAGCATACAACAATGTCCTTGAAAACTTGGTCTAGTTTAGCCTAAAAAAGAGTAGGTATTGCTTTAAGCAAGGACTTGGAAGCTTGTCTCACAAAGAACTAAACCAGCACTCAACTGCTCTGCCCAGCAGGGTGTCCTGAGCAAGGCTGGATTTAGAGGCCCATGAAGCTGAAAGTTTCTAAGAAGGAATTTTCTTTAACATAAAGCTACTTGTGTCTTAAGAGGGCACCCCATATTCACTTTCTTGGCCTCCCTTTTGATAAGCCAATCTGGGTTTGCCTCTCACCAGAGGCAACCATCTTTAGAGCCAAATCTTGACAAAGTGGTGCTACGACTTTGCAATTTTGCAAGAACTCATGATCTCTTAGCTTCTCATTATCATAGGCAATGTGCCTTCCTGGGGTTAAGTCCAGAAAGCTAAATAAATCATTTGCCTAACCTTCTTGTTTAGGTTCCCCTGCGGGATGGGTGTAAGTAGCTCATTAAGAAGTTGGCAGTGAGCTCTGATCATCTCAGTTCGGGTACAGCCAAGCCTCTGCAGCTGTTTTTGGATGCACACAGGCTGAAGTGGCAGAAATGTTCTGCTGTCCTTAGCTGCACAGAAGGGACGCCCTTCTTCACTCTCAGAGTACACTCTCAGACCCTTGCTTCCAGTGCAGACCACCTCTGAGGGAGATTAAGCCTTCCTTAGAGGCTTGATAAAGCTTTGCTACTGGGCTTCCTACCCTGGGACAAGTTGCCATGTGCATGAAGCACGGGTGTTTGCAGGCGCCTGCCTGTTCTGGGCCCACACCTGGAGCCACTCAGCTTCTGTAGCTTGATTGACAGTCTCTTAAGCCAAGATCTTTTTTTTTTTTCTTCTGTGTGTGTGCTTCTAGAGGATACTGGATGCTGAGTCTTTTGTTCTGAGGGAGTCTAGAACTTACTTGAGACTCTAGAAAGGGAACATGACCTCCTTGAGCCACAGTTCTCTACTTCCCTGTACAGGAACCATCTCCCTCAGAATTATTGCAAGAATTGAACATTATTTACTTAAAAGTACTGCATACACACACACACACACACACACACACACACACACACGTACACGTACACATACATACCAGAGTAGCTGCATACTTTTGACTATCTCTCCACACTTGACACGTTAGTGTCTGGAACTCTGACCTCAGTCTGTTGTTCTCTACCCTGACAAACACACATTTTCGCTTCCCTATTGGGACTTACCTGATTGAATGTGTTTAAAATTGGTTTGATACTTTTCCTGTTTCTGAGTGGGACTTGACCATTGTGCCACTTCTTGGCCAGCAATCTTGGCTCTAACTGGTCTTCACTTTTGTCACCCAAAAATGCAAGAATCTGTCAAATATAGGCTCTGAAAGCAATCAGTAGACCCAGCCAATCTGGGCCACACCATGAAGAGATCATCTGACTTGTTTGGTGTCTTGTACTCGACAGCTGATGCTTTCTTATTAGCGAAAACACTGCGAGCCTTCAGGATTCCTCTCCAGTCTCTCTTCCCAGCCCCAGATTATCTGAGACATTACCAGAGCACAAGCTTTGGTATGTTGTCTCCTCTATTTATGAACATTTTAGCAACATTTTCAAGCCAGAAGTTTAATTGCCGCTGATCAAGTACGGGTGAAAGCATGTTAATGGGAAGGTTAAACCTGAACTGGCATCTAATATCCTGTGGGTTCACCAAACCACTGTGGTGCCAGTAAAATTCTCAGTGGGTATCGATGTCTCTGCCCATCTAAAAGCCTCTGCTGTGAGCTCAGCTGTTCACCTTTATCCTCTGTGTAGGGTTGCTACAGTTTGCCTATCAACCACATCTTCCCTAGATGGTCAGTGTGGAGCACAGAAAAAGACATCTTGCACACTGAATGCTCAGGGCCCAGGGACTTTTTATGATACTGTAGTCACTACTCTCATTTTGCAAGTGAGGAAATAGACACAGCTGCAGGAGGCAAGGGAGAAGAGTTTGGAGGATCCAAACTCCAAAGCTGGACTTCGAGCTGTGCTTGGGTAGCTGGACATGCCTGGATTCCATTTTCAATTCTACAAACCACCAGTAAGCATATAGAGAACTTAGTGCAGCAGAGCCCTGTGTCCCGGGACAAATGGATGGATGGAAGCCCTAGAGATGCTCTGTGTCCCCAGGAGCTGGATAATAGGATTTGAATATGTAATTTGTTGTTGGTTTTTTTTTCTCTTGAAAATGGGAGAAAAGGGGACAGAGAGATCAGGATTTGGTGCAAACTGGTTTTTGTTTTGTTTTGTTTTTTGTTTTGTTTTTTCTTTATATGAATGTCTCAGAGCTGAGAAGGCTGTAAGACCAGTTGCCAGGGCCTGGCAGGAAACCTTACTGTGTTTATTTTCTCATATGTTTTTCTATGACCTTCCCTATCTACCCTCCCAGAGTGGTTTCTGGGAAGCAGAAAGCTGGGAGCTTACTCAAGAGATCCTGGCCCCTGTGTCAAAAGGCACAAGTCTGCAGAGCTTAGTCCTGCCCTAATTATGCACCAAGCATCCTGTCCTAGTTACAGCCTTTCTGCCTCCTATATTCCCAAGAAAATGAGACCTTCCTGATAAAGCATACTCAAATACATATGTATACAAATACATATATATATACACATACATATATCTTTACACATACATACATACATACATACATATGTATGTTTACCCATCCTGCCCTTGTTTTGTTTCATATATATGCTGTATTATTGTGTGGTTTCCTTTTCTGTGATTTTTAAAAAAAATAAATAAACAAAGCCATGAATACATGGCTTGGTGCGCACATGTTCCGTGCACCTTTTTTACATTAAATAGCTACAACATAACAGTTGTTCAAAACTATTATGTCTTACCTGGCGATGTAACTAATTGTTTGCTGGTTTCTCCAGTGGGCTTGCAGGGGTGGCAGAGCGAAAGCACCTCTGTTTCTCTTACAGACATTTATAGGATAGAAGCAGCTTAGAAGGCTGTTGAGGGCCTGTGGAAAACAAATAGCACAGGCTTTGCAGAACATGTGACACAGTCACAGCTTCCTCTAGGTCCTGCAGCTCAATAGGTTGCACAAGGAGAGCTGCAGCAAGACCTGAAAGTGCATAACTCTGATCAGTCCTTGGTTTTTCCCAAGTAGCTCAGCCATCTGACTCTTAGAACAGGACACTAGCAGGCTCTGCCGAATAGCCACCTACCTGGCTCCCTGCTTTGGAACTAGCTGATTTATTTTCCCATTGCTTGTTTGGGTCCCCTTTCTTTGTAACATCTCTAAGTGGTAATGTAAATTTTCCTTCATTCTTGTCTTGTTGTTGCATTTGCAGACAAAAAGAAAAAGAATAAGTTGACTGGACCGAAGGAAATCATACACAAACCATACATTTGTGTGTGTATGTATGCACGCAGTCTGTATTCGTGCAGGTGGATCTGCATGAATATGCCTGACTTTCTATGTATATTTGAAGTTGTGATGTTCCTGTAGTTTTATGAATGCTTGTAGGCATGAACATGTGCGATTGTATGTATGTCTGTTTAAATGCACATACACACATGTTCTTTTGAGAAATGGATAAGTATACTGTTTCCGCTTAATTTCCCTTGTTCCCATTTTGGTTTCTTATTAGCCTAGATCCTCTTCTAAGAAGCTGTTTAGATGTACCACGCTCCCCACAGGGAAGATGAGTTTTCTGATCATAAACCATTCATTTTTTTTCTTTTCTTTTCTCTTCTTTCTTTCTTTCTTTCTTTCTTTCTTTCTTTCTTTCTTTCTTTCTTTCTTTCTTTCTTTCTTTCTTTC
>NW_026596051.1:11479868-11487334 GCF_907164565.1 Psammomys obesus
TTCTTTCTTTCTTTCTTTCTTTCTTTCTTTCTTTCTTTCTTTCTTTCGAGTGGCTAGAGGTTGGGTCTCCCTGTTGTCCACACACTCATGTCTCCTTTCATGCCAAGCCTACAGGGTGTCTCATGCACTCTGTCCCCTAGTTTTTCTCAGAAAAGGCTTCAGGGCTGATGACCCGTCCATGTGCTTACACATTTTTGTTTAGAAGGTTTGAGAAGACTCACTAGTAATAGAACACAACCACACACAGAGAGCCGGCGTGTGCAAAAGCACAGCAGTTATGTGTATGTGGTGTGCTGTGGGTTCACGTGGGTACCAGCACGATGCAAGGGAGAATCTATCCGTTAGTGGAAGTAGACAGTCATGATTCTGCCTTATTGTTTATAAGTACCTTATTATATTATTCCCCCCATCAGGGCATTGTACCTTTTGGCAAATAGTTGCTATCCACGGTCCAGGCTCCTAGAAGGCCATGGGTGGGTGTGAGTGTTGGAATCTTCCTTATACTTCAGTGTATTGTACTATCTTCTTCCTCATCTGCCTAGAGGGATCTCTGGGTAATCCTGGGAGACCCCTGGGTTGCAGACATGCTTTCTAGAAACAGATAACTTCTCAGGCATAGGTGGTGAGCACCGAGCCACTTTTGGGGTTGCTGGGATACACAGAGCTCCACACCATAGCGTGGGAGATTGGGTCAGGAAAGAACCAAGTGCTCAGCCACTTTTCTCAGGCCTCATTAAATCCTCATCCCAGAGCAGGGTGGGAAAAGGATATTGATTTCTTGCTGCTATGATAACACAGATTTCATATTTTGAATTATGCACCCCCAGGGTGTCTGCAGCCTTCTTTGCTAATGTTTACTGCAACTTTGTAGAACAGCCTCCCAAATCCTCTTTCCCCAGATGAGGGATCTGAGGCCACAGGAATTTGCTTGATTCTGGAAACCAGTACTTGTGACAGGCCAGTTCCCAGACTTTACACCAGAGATTATGCTCTCTTGGGCAAGTTGATCAGCATTCAAGGAAGATGGCAATGAGGTGAATGAAGAGGTTAAACTGTCCCTTTCTGGGATAGGCCTGTTATAGATTATTAATTCTTAATTGTTATAGATTATTATTTTAGATAGATTAAGGAAGAGAGGGTAGGTGAGGGTTCCTGGGGGCTTTCAGGGAATCCCTTTAGCTAAGGCTGAGTGGAAGACCGAATGATGTACACTGACCTATCACAGACCACCAGCCTACACCTGGGCTCTCATGCTGACCCTGCGTTATACAGGAACTATGCCTCTGGACTGCCCTCTCAGCGCTCCTTCTCCCTGTACTGTGGTATGTGCTTGCCAAACTCACAGATTCTTCCTCACGGATTCTACCTGGACCTGTGCTATAAGGTCCCTAGAACTTACATGACTCCCAGTCAGGACCACTGTTTTCCCCCTGACATTATGATCCAAGGCCCATGCTTCAAGATTCCCAGGTAGTGTCTCCATTGCCCCACCTTTTCAAGTTTCAAGTGGGCTAGAATACCGTTCCAATCCTCCCATGAACATGCCAGTCTCTCAGGCATCCATGTTAAATTAAAGCTTTGTAGACAACCCTTCTGCTCCTTGGTTTGTGGGAGGCTACTGCTCTCCCTGTCAGAGTGCGTACGCTTTGCAAAATCACCGTTGTGGTCCAGTCCTTCTTAGGGACTTGAAGACACTTGCCTCTGACAAATACATCCAGTATCCTTTGTGCAGTAGAGGGTGTATCCACAGGGAGCCCTCGTCTTTGCTGATGTCATCATCTTCTGGGGACAGCCAGAAGACTGGGACATGGGTTAGGGCTCTTTCTTGATCTGCAAACACCGCTTGTGTGAAACTGGTTAGATGAAGAGTCTGGAAGGGTTTGCCTGGCTCTTGGGTAAATTTCAAACCCTAGTAAGTACCTATTGTTAAGAGAGATATATACATAGATGTTAACACATTCTTATTAGAGAACTGTAGTGTTTGCTTTTTGGAGAATATAGAAAATACAGTGTAGAAGATCAACCAAACAATCTTATAAGCAAAATTAATTTTTGTATGATTTATTTAGAATCCTTCATTTGAATTTAGAATCCTTCATTGTGCTCATTTGAATGAGGTATTCATGTTCTAAAACTATATCCTTAAAAAGAA
The DNA here is from genome assembly GCF_907164565.1 of Psammomys obesus. NCBI lineage: Eukaryota > Metazoa > Chordata > Mammalia > Rodentia > Muridae > Psammomys > Psammomys obesus. The sequence continues at coordinate 11,482,021 of NW_026596051.1, forward strand.
AACAAATAGTTTTTTAACAGAAGGCAATTTTCCTGTTATCTAAATGCAAATATTCATTAGGAAACAACTTAATTATGGAAGTCAGTCAATTATAGTAAGAATATCTTTAAATTTGTTTTTCAAATGATGACTATTATTCATTGCTTTGGTCATTTTTGCACTGTAAAATATGAAATGCATGTGTTCTAGAATGTTAGCCTTAAAAAAGCAAATTCCTAAAGGTTCGATGAACATAGCTCTACATTTGTGTCTCCTGATATCATTTGTGGTTTTTATGCACACATGTCAAATTGGGAATGCGCATGTGCATATCTGTAGTTATACAGAACAATTTATGTGTAGATAGACTTTATCAATTTGCTGATATGTACAAGGTGAGCCTCAATTTATTTGTCTGTTGTCTAGAAATATATTTGTCTATATGACTGGATTGCAAGGTCACCAGAATGAACATAGGAATTGTATTTTCTAAACAAAATGTCTGTGTGGAACTAACTTTCTTCTTTTCTAAATGTCTTTAAAATTTGCTCTTATGATCGTCTATTGCTTTTTAAAAAAGAAAAACAATGTACTTACAAAAGTGACTTTACCCTCCATTTCACATTTATGACCCTTAAGACTTTCTAAAAGTTGGAATGTGATTTAAATAAAAATAGCAATAGCCACGACAATGGGCATTTTCCCCTCTGGCAGTCACACAATGAGAACGCGCTTGACACGCAGCCCAGGACATTCCAAGTGAACCAACAGCAGGAAACACACTCAAGCTGAGATCATTATAAGTTACTAGATGACAATTTGTTCTAAGTTTTGAAAGCTAACCCAGAAAGTATGATTTGGCTACAAGAATTGAATACTAATAATCATTAAAACCCAACGCTTCCAGTGTTGGACCACATTTTTGCTGTTGTTTGAACATGGTCCCAATGTCTGCGTTGTTGTCCGGGGCCCTTTGTGAGAGCCACTGAAATAGCCCAGGGGCGCACACAGCTTAAACAGAGTTCAGGACACCAAGATGCTGGCTGAGGATTTTAATGGTGTCTTACTATCGTTAACATCTTACTGCACAAGTGTTTTGCTTTTTAAAAAATTATTAATAGCAATTGGAACTTTTAGGTGGCCCCAGTGGCAGTGTTAGTGGCAGTAAAGTGCTCACTTCAATGTATAGAGTATGGAGATGTGCAGTGTTAATGGGGCACCGTGTGAGCCCCCAATTCCTATTTAGTTCTGATTCTAATCAAGCTCACAAGCAAAGTCAAACATTTTAGAGACCTCTTCACAACAGCATGAGACATGAGACATGTAGTCGGGAAATTCTCCATAGCTTGGATTTCCATAGACACAAAATGTCCTCATGGGAAGAGGAGTCATTTGGATGGGAGAGAGGGCTCATATATGTTTGCCATAGTACTTCAAGAAGGATGGAAGGAGGAAAGGAAAGGAGGAAGGAAGAGAGAGCAACAGTAAAGAAAAGAAAAGGTGAAACTCTGCCAGACCTCATGGGTCACTGGGTCAATACTGTTAACACTGTAGGCATGAAACCAAACACAAATCTTCATTGGGTGCAGCATCTGGCCTTCCAGGCCACTTCTTGCCCACTCTAATTTGGGCAGGGGCTGCTCATGGCTTCATCCCTTCTCCCTATTTCTTCTTCATTTCTCCCAGGTTCACTGTTCTCACAGAAAACCACATTTAAACTACTTTGTGCTCAGTATAGGAAAGAATTTCAAATGATTCTGTCAATAGACTGGAATCTAGTGTTTTTATTTGTGTTCTTCCTGGAATATTTTCCCATTGTGAGCTACACAGTAAGTCCGAAGGGAAAGATGGCATTCATCCATCTTCTCCAGCTTTTGACCTAGATTTTGGAGATTGTAACGAGGGATTCAAGCATGCTAAGCCAGGGTCATAGATGATTCACACGGTTTCTCTTTGTACTTTATAGCAAGCATACCTTCAGGACAAGGTTCTTATTCAGGGAGTATGGACCTTCCTCACCGCGGAAGCTTGAATTTTAGCTCTCTTTCCTCACCTTGTCTAAGTATCCTGTGCAAAAACTGCTACACAATTGATATGACTTGATTAGCTGAACTAAATGGCAGGGGTTGCATTTATACATTTATAAGGAAGAATTCACTTTAAAGGAACAAAAAGAAAATAAACCTAAATATGCCCATCTCCATAGAACAAGTTAATTCTGCCCATTAAACATGTTTCTGATAAAAACAAAACACTAGATAGTTTAAAAAGAAATAGACCTCTGCTGAGATCCAGTTAATTTGTTTATCTCATAAATGTTTATAGGACACCTAACTATGTTCCAAGACTTGTGCTGAGGTTGAGGATTCAGGGACTCTTTGTCCTTTTTATACATCTTTTTCAATCTGTGCCCTGTGGATCACTTATATAAGAACTTGTGTTTGTATGTGTGTGTTTGTCTGTGAGTGAGTCTGTGTGTGTATGGATGTGTGTGTGTGTGTGTGTGTGTGTGTGTGTGTGTGAAGTGTGAAGATTTCATGAAATAGTAAACGTATCTTTGAAATCACACATGTCAAGGACTTACGGGGGAGGGAGATGTCAGGAGTCATGACTTTTGGAAGCCTGAAACACTGTGGCAAAAGGTTTGAGCCCTCCCTCTGGCATGAAGTGTTAACAGGGTAAGGGTTTCAAAGTGGGATGAAATGATTAGATTTGTGAGCAGAGCAAGGGAGTTAGTAATAAAAGCCTTCAACAGAGCAGACATGGGGAAAATAATTGAACACATTCCCCCAGGGATTTCTCATATGAGGTAGAAGTGAAAGATGGAAAGAGCCAGGAGAACCGAAACTCTTTATAGAGTAATAAATAGTTAGGGAAAGGAAAGAGGCTCCAAGCTCAGAAAGCAAGAAGGGGAGATTTTAGAGAGAAAGCATGTGGTACAGTACATCTCCCCCAGCTCCCAGTGTGTATATAGAACAGAGCAAAGGGCTTGTAATACTCTCCATATGTCTCTGAACAGTCACACACACACACACACACACACACACACACACACACACAGGCAGAGACAGAGAGAGGTGGAGAGAGAGATAGGGCAGGCCTTTCTTTTTCACAACATACACTTGTTCACATGCACACAATACTAGATTATGTAATCAAGTAGACTCACATTAATTACGTGGATTAATTGGACAAATAATGTTTCTTTACCGTGGCATTTTTCAATGCCTTAGTATGATAAAATGAATTATTATATCTAATGGAAAAGGTTTAATCCTTGGGCACACTCTACTTCATTGACTATAACATTAATTCTTTTTAACGTCTTATAAAAGTAGCATCTTTCAAGGGTCTAAACACAAGTTAAAACTGCTGTTTTTATTTAATGAAGAGCTATCATTAGCTGTTCTGTAGAGACCAAGAACACTTCCATTTGCTCTTATCAAGCATGCAGGAGAAAGAGCCATATCTCATGGGGCCTGTGAACACATTAGCAAAGTCCAGTCACTAAGGCTTTGTAATGAGGTGAGGAATAAAAATGAGAAGGCAGAAACAGCCAAACAGAAGCCAAGGTAGGTGAGTAATTGCTGCTGCGTGTGTTGCTGCTGCTGCTAACTGGTGGTGAAGACTAGGAGGTGAATGCTAACAGCAGTGATAATAAAAAAAAAAAGATGATTATATTAAAGACAGTGATCATCAGTCAGGAGGATGGTGAAGATGGTGGTGGTGGCAATGAAGATAGTGCAGGTGGTATTAATACCGCTGCTACTGATAATGATGGTGCTGGTGGTGCTGGTGTTAGAACCGGGGGTACTGAGATTTAATGCTTTCAGTCATGTGCCATGAATATGTGGTATGTTAATGCACAGTAGCACCTATACCAACACACACTGTATGCTCCGTAGCTGTGATATTTCTTGTGTATAACTTTCTGATCCGAAGTGTAGAATGTTTAAAATGCATTATCCAAAAAGGAAGTGCAATCATCTCTCTCCCCTTTAATGGATAGGGAAACTGAATATTAAAGTTTTAATTTGCCAGGGTCTCATAGCTAGTAACTGTCAAAGCCCCGTTTCTACAACTGTGCTCTGATGCAGAGCCCCTGATGGTGACCACTCTCTAACAGTGTAGTGCAGTTTATTTTTGTTCCAGGCAGTGATTATGGTTAACAAACATCAAATGTTACTACATCTCTGAAATACATGCCATTATTCCCAGTTTACAGAGGAAAAATGGGATCTCATTCAGTCTAATATTCAACTGTCAATCTCAAAGCTGCTCCACAGAGAAAGAAGATCATAAACTTAGGCCAAGATTTGTATGGGCTTAGCCTCGAAGTGCCTTGAAGCCAGAGGGTATCAGTGTCACAGTCAGCCAAGAGGAAGTAGTACCCAGTGTGCATTGTCTATCAAATAGTTTGTGGTCAGCTACCTTCTAGCACACATGGTAAGCCTGAAGGAGAGAATTCTCCTGGCATGATTTGCAGAGATTATTTTCTCATGCATTTCCTTGGTTATTTCGTGCCATAGATGAGAAAGAGCAGGCCAGGCAGAGAAAGAAAATAAAAGAATCATATGAAGATTGATATTCATGCAAAAAGATACAGAACTTGATGATGGGGACTCTCAAAGGATGCCTCATTTCACCCTCATCCAGGGAAGAAGATTTGAAGTACACAGAGGGATAATTGGTTGGACGATATGGATCTGGATACCAGGCTGGGATCAAGAAATTTCCATTCCTGTGTGAGAGCACAGAGATACACTTTTGTCTTGTTTTGAATTGGTTTGCATTAGCTTAGGGTTGGACTTGACTCTGGCTAGTGTTTTGACCAGGAAAAGACATTTCCGGAGGCGAGAAGAAGCCTGTCTTGGCACAGGAGCTGATGCAGAGATACCACTTATGACGTTCAAAGTCAGAGGCAGGAAGATGGAAACAGACATCAGCCTGTGTGGCATAAGAGGGAAACAGAAGGGAGCCATGACTCCTGTGTACTCAAGTATCTGCACCTTCTGATCCAGGCACAAGGTAATGGAAGTGGCAGGAAGCCTTCCCTCCTGTTTTATCAAAAGGATGGACATGTTGTCATGACTTGCTTGTGCATTGGAACGGTGACACATCAAGGTCACACTGTGTGGAGGGAGGACTATAGGAGGCATGGCTTTCGAAAGGGAAGACCTGGACGCTACATTCCTATTCCGAGGGGACTGTGGGTACAGATAGTAAGACAAAGCCATTTTCCCCATAGACTCAAACAAGACAGTGGAGTTTGTCAGTCCCTTGTACTGCACACACACACACACACACACACACACACACACACACACACACACAC
>NW_026596051.1:11487344-11540194 GCF_907164565.1 Psammomys obesus
CACACACACACACACACACACACACACACACACACACACACACACACACGTATGGGAGGTCTTTCTCTCACTGAGAAGGTCTGAATTTTAGGTACACAAGTTTTTGAATAATGATTAAAAAAGCACTGATTTCTCCAGAGTAATGTAGATGAGGAAACCTTTAGGTTTCTCTAGCTTTAGGGTTCTCTTCTTAGCCCTCTATGACATGGCAGAAAGAACTATGGAATCACAATTCAGTCTTCCAGCTAAGCATCCCCTTGTTTCTTTGAAACTAAAAAAAAAAAAAAATTAACTAGTTAAACCAACACACTTATGATCCAGAGACTAAAGCTCTCACAGTGCTGAACAAGTGAAAGCAGGCTGTGCTGGGCAGTTTTTCACCAACTTGACACAGACGAGAGGCATTTTGGAAAGGCAGGCATTTGGGAATCTATCTAAATGTCATGTAGGCAAGCCTAGGGGGCATTTTCTTGATTGGCAACTGACGTGGGAGGGCCCAGGTCACTGGAGTCAGTGCCACCCTGCGCAAGCCAGTAAGCAACATTCCTGCATGGCATCTGCATCTCTTCCTGCCTCCAGATTTCTGGTCTGAGTCCCTGGCCCGGCTTCTCTCTGTGATGGATGTGAACTTGTAAGATGAAATAAATCCTGTTATTCTCGAGTTGCTCTCGGTCAGTGTTTTATTGCAGCAATAGAAACCCTAACTAAGACACAGGTGAAAATGTATGATTTCTTAGATGTGGATTTGATGCACCCATTTATCCATCATTTTGCTTCAAGCTCTCCCAGAGAGCAAACTCATATATGGGAACTAGAAAACACCCCAAACCTAGTAATGTTGTGTACACAGGATGTCTAGGAAGGCCAGGGTAGAGCCTGGGGACCCAGCTGTGAGGGAGGTTTCTGTTCCCTTCTCCTGCTGCGCATGTCCTGCCACACAGGACACTGAGTGCAATTCATTCTCAGCTTAGTAGATAGTGTGTGGAGTGTACAGTGTCGGTGGGGGCAGCATCAGAGAAGCTCTGTAGAGAACCTCTTAACCAGGGTAGCACTACCCACAGCAAGCTGGGCCTTTTTAAAAAATTCTTTATTAATTACACTTTATTCACTTTGTATCCCCCCTGTGGTTCCCTTCCTCCTCCCATCCCAATCCCTCCCTTCCTCCACCCTCTGCATGCATGCCCCTCCCCAAGTCCACTGATAGGGGAGGTCTTCTTTTCCTTCCTTCTGACCCTAGTCAATTAGGTCTCATCAGGAGTGGCTGCATTGTCTTCTTCTGTGGCCTGGTAATGCTGCTCCCCCCTCAGGGGAGCTGGGCTCTTTTGCACCAATCATCAATTGAGAAAATGTCCCACAGACTTGTCTACAGGGCAGTCTGATGGGGGCAATTCCTCAACTGGGGTTCCCTCTTCCCAGCTATGGCTAGGTTTGTGTCAAGCTGACAAAACCACCACATATATTAAGTCAGCTGTTGAGTTTGTGAACCGAAGAAGCTGGAGCCATCACGTCATTGCCCTGTCTCTGAAGTTTCCTCCCTAAGGCTGTATATGGCACGCCATGGAAAGACTCAGAAGTCTGTAGTATGTGTAGGCAGGCTGTTGTAGCTTTTTCTCGCTCTGGCAGGCTTTCTTTCCTTCCTCCCTGCATGGAACTTTACATTTTATGAGGAGATGGAACTGTAGTGACTTATCTCAGAACCTTCTAAACTTAGCTGCCTCCCTCCCTAGTCTTTCACCTTAACCTTAAAATTTTGTGTGTGTGTGTGTGTGTGTGTGTGTGTGTGTGTGTGGTGTCATAGTGTAAGTATGGAGAACAGAGGAGAGCTTGTGGAGGTCAGTTCTCTCTTTCCACAGTGTGGGTCCTTGGTGATAGGACTCAGGCTGTCAAGCTTGCAGTTGTCTGTACCTGTCGATCATCTAGAGGGCTCCAGGTAGTTCTTTTGTTCGGCAAAAATCTGGAAGATAGCACCTGTAAAATAGATGGCTGCTTTCCTCTTTTTCTGATGATGAAATAACATACTCTCTGAACTAACCTGCCATGTAGACTTCTGAGCAGTGGGGACATTGGCCTGACTGAGGAACTCAGACCAGACTTTCTCCAGGGATGCTCTGAGTGTCCTCCATGGCTCTCATTTAGTTGACCTTTGCCTTCTTAAAACAAAACCAACAAAACCAAAAAACAAAACGAAAAAGAAAACAACTCTAGATTTTTTTTTGTTTTCAAAGACACAAAGATACCAACATTCCTTTAAGATAAACATTTAAATTTATTACACTATCTATTTCACTTTATGTGCATGAGTGTTCTACCTGCATATGTGTATGTATATATGTGCACCATACATGCATAGTACTCCACAGAGGTCAGAAAAGGGAATTGGGTCCTTCTGGAATGGGAATTAAGACAGTTTTGAACCACTGTGTGAGTGCTGGGGACAGAACCTTGGTCCTTTGCAAGAACAAGTGCTCTTAATGCTGAGTCATATCTCCAGCCCTTAATATCAACACTGGAAGACTAGCTAATAGAACAAAATTTTGAAGGGAAAGACTAGCAGAATGTTCTAGAGATTTTTTTTTTAATACTCTACCTTTCAACAATGGAGTGAAAGAGTTTTTAAATTTGTCATTTGTGGGGAAATCCACAACCCTCTTGACATTTCAAAGCACATGTATACTTTATTATCTATGGGAAAATCCACAGCCATCTTGACATTTTAAAGCATGTATATAGTTTATTATCAGTTTCCTCTTTTCAAAGTTTTTCATCTTGATTTGATATGTTAACTTCTGTTGGTGGAAAAAAAAAGAATTTCAGTAATTTATAACCAAAAGGTTCTTGGTGACTCTATTTTTGCATGGAAGGAGATTATTAATTTAGTTTATATCTGCTCACATGTTGTTTTGACAAACGTATTTTTATTTCCCCTGTATCTTGGAAAAACAAAGCGAACTAAAATTCACACAAATTTTTTTTTTTAAAGACTATCCCTTTATTCTGTTCTTTAAATGTTTGGGAGATGCTATTGGCTTTCTTTTGTGCAATATTTTGACAGTTCCTAAAGTACTATGAGCTTATGGTTTAAAAAAAATCATTCTAAAAGACAAATCAAAGAACCCAAATTTCTGTTTCATTCTTTCCAACCTGTACATAGCTGGTCTAAGCAGAGTGAAGCAAGGATGACTCTGAAATAGCAAGGAAACTCTCCATTCCTCTAACTGGAAGTAATTGTGATAGCAATCAGCTGTCGAGGGTGGGGAGGGAGAAGCTCTTCTGGGCTAGCCTGTGGCAGCCTTTGTTTCTTCCAGTGTCTGGGAGCAGCAACAGCGGGCAGGTGGAGGCAGCAGCAGGTGGCACATGTTCTGTGGTGTCACTCTCTAGTCTCTGCGAAGGGCTTGGGCATCAGAATCCACAGCCCTACCATGTTACAGCTTCCATGGTAGCCTGGAAATTGGGATTCCTTAGCCCTTAAGGCACGCTTCCTGGCCTGGTGCCTGGTGCTATCTCTCTTCTTCCACTGTTGTCTTTCTGCCAGCTTTGGCTACTTGTAGAGCATTCGGGTGCCTCCTCTTCAGCCATCAACAGTACATTTACAGCCATGCCTGTTGCTTTTGTTCCCACTGCTGCTCTGGCATCTACCTTCACCCCTGCTTCCCACTTCCGTTACTGCTTTGTTTATGTGACCAGCTCAGTGCACACTGTCTTTTTGGGTCCTAATGTCACATCGCTAGGAGAGAGCTCCAGGGAGTTTCTCTCAGCTGCCTCACTAAGAGAGTTGGGCAGCCTGTCTGTATAGCCAGAGATGGGGGTGTTCAGATCCATCACAGTCCTGGCTCTTGACACCAGATAAACAGTTCCTATGCTAGGTTACCCAGGCAAAGCGCTTCCCTTATGGCCTAGGTGGAAATGGCACTGAGTCATCTAGAGTTCACCAAGGCTTGCAAATTGCCGAAGGTCTGGTACAAACTGTTTCAAACCGGCCTGGCTCCCACTGCGCCTTCAGCAGCTGCAACTGTTGTACTATTCTCAAGGGGTCTGTGAAGTGTGCTCATGATGACTGATGCTGGCACCAGGGTAGCCTGGCTGGCTGTTTGACTGACAGCCTCGTAGAAGGGGGAGTCCAAGAACTACTAATGGGAAGTGGGAAGTTGGATTGCCCAATCCCCCAGCATTGCTTATTTATAGGCAAGCAAACATCAAGAGTACTTATAATAAGAACTTAGCATTTAGGCCAATAATGTTTTAGGAGAGTTTTAAGGATGCCTATCACCTACCCAGCAAACGAGGGAGCCATGTGTCCTCCTCATCTGCCTCACCAAGATTTCTTTTTGGTCAGAAACACACCCTAAATCTGTGTGTTAGCACCGTCCACTGTAACTCTTTCGTATTTCTTTTCTTTGCTCAGAAGGCGTGAAAGCGGCTAATTCACCAGGCTAAATGTTTTGAATGTTGCTGGAAGCTGGATGGGAGTCCTAATAGATTGTTTCATGAGGTGCAGTATCACTAACCAGGAAGCTGTTGAGTACAGCCTAATCTTTCAAGAGACAACAGAAGAATTTGCAAAGTGACTATGTCAGGATTAATATACATATCAAGTTGCTTTGAAAACCTGTTTTTTTCTTTTTTGGGAATAGTGTTTCTTCTAAGCACATATTTTAGGGTCAACCACACAGGTCTGTGGGGGAGGGGGAGGGGACTGCTGTCCCACTCATAACTGCTAAAGCTTTTCCAACTTATTCTTTTGCTTTAAACAAGGAACAAACCTAGCTGCTGAGTCACTCTGACTCATTCTTTCAGGTGACCTAGAACCAACTTCCTCAATATAACAGTCCACTCATCATGGGAGGCACCTCCACTTGCCAATTTTCACCCGATTTTGAGTTTAGAATGCCCAGGAATGTGTAGACTTTACGTTTCTGTCCTATGTGAGCACCTGTATGTTTTCTGACATAGGTCCCTTGCCTTCTTTTATCCCTTCTTGGTTGTGCCAAAGTTTACTGAGTTGTTTCCTCATCTTGAAGATGGAGACAGCAAAGGTAGAGGAAAGAATGTTAAAACCCTTCGTCCTCTACTTGGGCAGATGAAAGCAGCAGGGCTCAGGATAACAAGCAACATGTTTCTGTTGACTCAAGGATTCCATGAGGCCTTTTTAGGTGGCCTCACACCAGGGAATTACAGAGACTGAGCAGACATCAAAAGCTGATCCTCTGCCTGACTGCTAGATGCAGGAAGGTTGCCTTATTCAGAGACAGCTTTCCCTCCAGGCCTTCTTCCTAGAACGCAGTGTATAACTCATTTTATCCTCATCCTCATCGAAGATCGCAGGTGCAGGATGTAGGGTCAGTGAAGCCCCCCCAGGAACAAGACTAAGGTACAACCTGTGTCCTCTGGGAATGGGGAGGCTGCCACCTGTCCCTGTTGTAGGACTGGAATTGTAGCACCCTCATTTTTTACATGACAGAAGCAGGAAAACTCTGAGGGGAAACTTGGACCTGGGGAGAGGGTCTTAGAGCTCCTGACCACATGTCGCTGCACATTGCCTGGTGAGAGCTGGTATAAATCAAGCATGTCCAGTTTGGGCCAATAACCTCCTGTGACCCTTTTTTCTTTATTTTCTATATTCATGTGCTGTGACTTCTGGGATTAACCCTAAAAGGCATGTCTGTTAGAGGGACAGGTCACCTATGAGGGCAGTTATTTTTTTTCAAAGCAAATGGCCAACACTGATAAGTCTCTTCTTCCTGAGACTCAAGTTCACAACCATTCTCTGTTGCCTGGTCACTTCAGGGTCACCTGCTCTGTAGCCGGGACAGCCCACGAAATGGAGTCATACTCTGCTTTCCTCAGCTTCTTCTTTCTTTGGAAATCACAGCAAAAGTGTTCATACCTGCTGCCCTCTCTCTGAGGCCTGAGTAAGTGTTTGTGTCTCCCTGTGGCCTTGAGTGGTCAGCACTGGTCCTCCATTTAATAATAATGGACACACGTGTGTTCTATCGTCAATGGCAGTTGTCGATAGAACTGTGTTGTTCTCATTGTACATTTTCTAGTAATGTGCTATATTTAAAACCCCAGCAATCTAGAAACCACAGCATAGCACCAAGGCCATATGTCCAGAAAATGCTGGGGCTTGATCACGTCTGCTGCCTGCCCTCAAGGACTCTCTCACTGCTGTCATCTCTTTCTCTGAGGACTCTCAGAGAAAGACTTCCTCAAAGGACTTCTGGACTTCTTCATTCCTCTAGAACCCTTTGACCTTCCTGGATAACCCAAAAGCTGGTAGGTCATTTTGTGGGAGTGAAATCATTTCCTGAATAGCTCCAGGTGAATGTCTCTGGAGGTGGAAGTACCCTAGAATCTCCCTCCCACAGAGGGCTGTCCTCTAAAGTGTAGAGACACATAGCTTGAAAATAGCAGGAGATCACAAGGGATTTCATAGGTAAATCACTGAGGGGTCAGCCCTGTATGCAATTTTATTTTCCCAGCTCTCTGTTCCCATCCGAGTGTAGCTTGATGTTGTCAAATAAACACAACAAGCCTGAAGCAAGCAGGAAAGTTTATGGTGTGATTGTAGTGTACCTCACCCCTGCATTAGATGGGTTCTCTCACCTATGTTTACTCAGGGGAAGTAATCTTGTAAACACAGTACAGAATACCACATCGCTTTTCCTGGAAGTTTCAAGAATAAAAGCAAGTGGGTGTTTTCTTCTCTAACCACCTTTCAACCGAGAAGCACAGTGTTTAAATCCCCCACTTATTGTCACCCATGTTGAGTCTGGCTCTGAGAATCATTAACCCTTCCAGGAAAAAAATCTGTTTAAGGGCTGCTACAGCCCACATCATTGTGTGTAGACATCAGTAAGGCCCTGAAGAAGCCAGAAGACTTTTAAATTAATGAGAAAGTTAATTCTGTGTATATAGAGATAAACCTTCAAGTAAATATTTTTAAAATATGAAATCAGTGAGTTATTTTACACATAAAAATGCCAAAATTTCAGTTGCTTACAGATGACCAGATGGCTTAAGGGCTGGAGGATGTGATTCCAGTGGAGGAAGACATACTAGCTTATTATTTAGCTAAATAATCAGAACTTCATTATTGTAGGTCTCCTTGGTCCTGGTAATAGTTGACAAAACATTGTGTCAGTAGTTCTAATGTGGTTGATAAAATGTATGCATATTCAAAATGAAATAGTTCATGTTATCTCATTAAATAGATGTCTTTCTTAGAAAATCTTTCATCATTACAGTTCTCAGATAAATTCCTTTGCAGTCTTATAATTCTGACACAGTAGGGGACTCCAAGTTGCAAACCAAAGGGTCTCAGTTTCTCTTCTTCTTCCTTACCATCCTCTCTTCCTCTTCCTTCCCTTAAACAGAAACACAATTTTAAGTAGAAATATCCCATACATGTGCCAAATATAACCTTATTCAAACACAGTTTAGGAACTATGCTAGAAAGAGAACCAAAGAGCCAACATGTGGGTCTTATCAGAAGAAACTGTCCAGTGTTAGAGACAAAATATGCATGTGAAGGCATAGGGTGGCCATCATCAATGGGCATGGCAGGATAATTAACTGACAGTGTCTGAGGATCTCCAACTATCATGCAATATTTGGTGCATATGTACATGAGCCTATTATATTCTTTTTAATATTATTCTTTATTTATTTTCAACCCTTAAGGCAAGCAGAATTGACTTGAAAACAAGAACCCCTGACTCGACCTGCATAGTGCACCGAGTTTCTCAATCTTGGCTAATGTGCAACTCTTGGTAACAGGAGGAGCCTGGCATGTATGTATCAGTGCTGTCCTGAGGTCTAAGGCAGGGCTTGCCTACGTTACATCCTGGTGAACATCCTTGGGGATGCTAGTGTACCTTTGTAGGAGAGAAACCGCTCCTCTCCCAGGAGTGGCAGAGGCTGACCGACCATTGTGCAGGACAATTAGGAACTGTGACCATTCTAAAGGCATTATTTTCTGGTTCTTTTTCCTTGTGTCTCCTGAATAGAGTCAGAAGTGTAAATTAGAAACAGGCAGTGGCCCCTGTAGTCAGCTGGGCAAAGTTTCATGAACAGAAGACTCAGAGCACTTTAAAGATGCGCTCTGAATTCTGGTGGGAATTAGGTTTTATTAAACTCTAGTTTGGTCTCATTTCATTGCTCTGCCTCAAGAGGGGAAAAAAAAGACAATAAAGGATTGAAATTTAAGTGATTTTCTGCAATTAAAGTCTCCTGGAATTTTAAAAAGCCCAATTATATTGGCATTTGCCAAATATAAATGCATTTTCCATTGGCTCAGCCAAGAGAAGCTGGATGGGCCATCAGATTCTCAAGGAGCTCGTGGTGGCTTTGCAGTCCCCACCTTGGGAACCAGGGCTAGCCTTTCAACTGGTGGTAGCACAGCAGGACACTGAGAAACTTTCTGTGAGGAGAAATGTCCTGACAGCAGGTGTTCTGTTTTAAACTCATGCTCTCAAACCTGACAGAAGTAAGTGGTCAGATGCCTGGCTGGCATTCTCCCCAAAGGGTTAATCATTCTCACAGCGAAGTCCAATCTCAATGTCTATTGTAATCATGGAAGACAACCAGGAAGCTCTCGTATGTGTCATCATCACAATGCTGAAATGGCACACTAAACAAGCCCCAGTGCCCCAGGGCTCCCCAGAGCCTGCCCAGGCAGGGGCAGGAGGCGCAAAGAACCTCCCTTCGGCACAGCCCTCCACTCCACTGTACTGTGGCCAGCAATGTGACACACCGTTGGCTCTCTCCATGTCTCTGTTTCCACGTGCATAAAATGGGGAGGGATGGTCTAAAGTATTTCCTAGGTTTTTTGTGAAGATTTAGGACTGATGCACATAAGCACAGACTACCGCCTGCTACCCACTCCCACTGCAGGGCTGCGAGAGCACAGTGGATGAAATGGCTTCTTTTAGACCCTAGGAAAGGTGGCTGGCCCTGACCAATGTGCTACAGCAGGAATGCCACCTGGCTCTCTTGGGATGGAAGGATCCAGAGCTGTTGGGAAATCTGGGTGTTCCGATGGCCAAGGAGTTTGACTTGTCTCTAGTCCTATATGTGGATGGCAGACCAAGTTCAAATAGATCATTGCTTAGAAAATGAACCATGAGTTGTTATTTCATTTTCTGCTTGTTTTTTTTATTGTGTTCTGCTTTATTTATTCATTTAATATTATTGTTTCCATATAATATATTCTGATTACAGCTTCCCAGGTCCTCCTTACCTCCCCATTCACCTAACTCCAAACCCTTTCTTTCCTAAAACAAACAAACAAATGAACAAACAAGAAACACACACTTAAAAAAAAAACCACCAAAACACCAAAAATGGAAACCAAAATGTACAAGCAGAAGACCAATAATACAAAGCAGTAGGAGACAGGAATGCGGATTACTGGGGATGCCCCCTACCTCAAGGGGTAACTATGTGTTCAGTGCGATTCCATTGGAGAAAACAAATTTTTCCTTTGCAAGAAAGTGCCAATTGCAGATAATTCTTGGTTAGGGGTGGGAGTGTTTTGTTTGTTTGAACTTACTGAGGCCTGTGATTACAGGAGAAAAGGGACCTGCATTTGGCTCTCTTTGTAAGGTACTATCTACTTTTACACAGCTTTTTCTCATTACAAAAAATTTCAACTATAGATGTTTCTGTCCATTTTTATGTAGGTGGGATTCACATGGCATGGTGTAACAGCCCAAAGTCAAAATGCCTTGAAACAGATTTTTAAGAAGCCACCTCTGTTTAAAACATCATAGTCCTCATAAGCGTCCTGTGCACATCACAACGATGACAGCAATCAAATGGGTGGGAAAATATTGAACTATTTTGAAACATTTACTTCTAAGTCGAAGATATTGGTTGATGGAAAGTGTCCATCAGAAGAAGAATGGATACACTATAATGGGTATTTATATTGGACTTATTATAAATCTACTCACCTTTATCTTCTAGATGACAAAATAGAGGCTGCTTTCATACTGGATGAGAGGACACTTGGGTGCTAACACTGCACGTGGTAATGACGACGCACATGACCAGGCACTCAGAACCAGAGGCGAAGAGAAGCCCGGACCTCAGGAGTAATCGCCACCAGAGCAGCAGGGCAAAGAGTTTCCAGCTGCCAAACACAGCCATCTCCTCACAGCCCCAGCGTCAGGGCTGAAGCAAGAAACTGAATCCTCTGAAGGCAGAGAAACGGAGGCTCTAGGCCATCAAGGAGAAATGGTAGCATGTGCCTCTTTCGTAGTGTAGAAAATGTAGGCTGTTTTTACACACATGTTGCAAAGTAAAATAATTAAGATATTTTCACGTCCTAAAAAAAACAAAAATGTAAAATTCTGGCTGATATGTAGCAAAACTGCCTTGATACCCATTGTGGTGCTGCTAAAGGGAACATGCTCCTCACTGTGCAGCACAGGTTTTGCCTCAGCTCTCACCTGGCTGAGATCCCATGGAGGCGGGCCTGGCTCTGACCAGGAGAGCTTCGTAAGGGTGTGCCCATGACACTGAAAGAGCCTTACAGGATTGGTCCAGGCTGGACCAGTGAGGTGAACAAGGAAGGGCCCATGGACCCCTGCTGTCGTTGAAGTACCTTCTCTTTCCGGTTAAGTTAACCGGTAACAGGGAAATGATCCAGTCCATCCACGTGAGACCTAAAGCTGCCTTCTCCTAATTATTTTCTTTAGCGGTCTCAGCAGCAAACCTTGCACAGTTGCTTCCCTAATACTCTTGACTTCTTAGGGAGCTCTTCAGCCCTTCAGGTAACGCTTCGAGGGTTGACCCTGTTATCCTCGTTTCTTGAGATTGTGTTTCTGTCCTCAACTAGAGGAACTGGGACACCATTCCTCATGTAGTTGCAGCTACTAATAAAGCTTCAGTCTGGGGACAGTTCTCCCCTGCTTTAATGAATAAAAAAGGGAACGAGAGAACACCACTTTAGAGGCTGGGCCCCAGCCTTTTGCGCAGACTCTGTGTGCTCTGTTTTTTTTTTTTTTTTTTTTTTTAATTTGCCATCAGACTTCCTGTTACTTAGAAACTTCCGGTGAAGTGGGCAGTAAAGCTTTAGGGTTCAGCATGGTGAGGTGCTCTCACTGGAAAGCGAATATTCTTCCCATTCTGTACTTGGTAGTCTTTCACTGCAACCTTGCATGGGTTCTGCCCTAGGAAGGACTGACACCCGGAAGTATTGCCTGAATTCTGTGCCAAGAGAGTGCCATGTGCAATCCATTTTTATGTTTGAAGTGCTTCATAATGAGATACAGCCTCGGCTGGGAAAGCTGGTACAGGTTCCTCATTTGCATGCAGTATTTAGTCAAACACCAAGGAATAAAAATGGAAATGAACACTCCCTAGGGTAATCACAAGCTTTTATTTATCCTGGAGGCCACTGGGCATCAGAGACCGATTGGATCTGAGCTGTTTCTAAATTGGGAAGACAGTTCGTGACTCTCTTCACAGGAGATGTTATGGACAAACCCTGGAGATTGCTGGTCAGCTGAATCAGATCTTCTCCTTCTGTAAATAGAGCATAAATATTCTTCCTTTATGGACGCAGACAGAAATAGTAAATGGAACCGGGGTATAGACACGTGGTAACATAGTTAAAAAGGAAGGCTGTCCAACCGCCTCTTCCCCCCACCTTGCAAGTGCTTCCTTCAGGGCTTTTCTGTAGTCTTTCCAAATTTTCAATGTAATATTTTTAGATGTATTTATGTGTCCGAGTGCTTTGTGCATCATATCCATACTTGGTGTTTGCAGAGTTTAAAAGGGGTTATCAGAGCCCCTGGAACTAAATCTATGGATGGTTATGAATCATTATGTGGCATTGGGAATTAAACCCAGACCTTCTGCAAGGCAGCAAGCGCTCATGCTGCCCTTTCTCCAGCTGCCATTCTTTCGTATCTTGAATAAATAAATCTAAATGGGCCAATCTGCAGTGTAATATAGAGAGAGGACTGAGCTTGGTCTCATGTTCCAATTCAGGAAAGGGCATACAATCAAAACAAATACATGCGTTGTGACCAGTGTTTACAGTGTGCATATGGTGAGGGAATCATCCGGGAGCTACTGTTGGCATTGTTTTTAAAACTCTATTTTATTCGGGGTTCCTTAAGCCTTCCAACCCCTCAAACCTAGGTAGGAGAGAAAGAAGGCTATAAGGGAAAGGGAGCACAGACCCCTTTAGACTTATCTTCGGCTGGTTAAGGGTCATTGGGTTCTTTGGGAAAATACCAATCTCAGTCTAGCAGTCCAGCAACAGCAAATTGCAAACACAGCAGCCCTTTTCCTCCTCCATCCATCTCCTCGAAGCCCCTTCCTCTCTCTCTGTGCTCTGGTATTTATACTCTCACAGAGTCCTTAGAATTCCACCAAATTCACCTGGCAAAGACCAAGCTCCGCTCTGAGCCTCAGGAGGCTGTTACCATCTGGCATAGGCTACAGCTGCCTCTTAGCTGTTATCAGCTGTGGGCAAACTAAGGCATTCCCATATTCCACATGTGGGATTAAAATAAACACTTGTTTACATAACATGACAGAGTTTTAAAACTTCTACTATAGGCTACACACTCTGTTAGACAGAGAACCATCCAAGAGCAAGAAGGAGGGTCTGGCCTCACAGGGCATCTGTGTCAAGACCCCACCCATGTCTGCTGGGTATCAATCCTCATTGTGGTGACACCCTGGGCAGGAAATTCTGGGCCTTCGGAGGCAGTGGCTGGGGCACGGGACTCAGGAGAGGAGGCTTCTGAGCTGTTTCATTTGTCAGGGCAGTTTTTCTATTTCTCAGGACTAGTTACTTCTCCAAGGAAAGACACAAAGACAACACAAAATATCTTTTTTCTTTCCATGCTTCTCACAGGACTAATTTATTATACATTTTCTATTTTTAATAAAATCACCACAGTCCCTTATTTGCTTGTGTGTTGTTTCGGCTTGAAAGCTCTGGCAGATATTTGTATTTTATGCTTTATTATCATCATTGGGATGCATATGAGACACTTTTATTCAGTGACTGATGTTTCTGATGCATCTTCAAGTTTAGTGTCAAGAGATCATATCTTATAATGATTATTAGTTATGGTTTAAAGAAGAATTAACTTTTATTTTTTCTGTATGAGTGTTTTGCCTGTATGTATGGATTCTCACTATGTTCTTGCAGTATCTCTAGAAGCCAGAAGAACTAGAATTACAGACAGCTGTGAGCAGCCATGTTGACGCTAGCAATCAAGACTGGGTCCTCTGGAAGAGTAGCAAGTGGTCTTTACTGCTGGGGTATCACTCTAGGTCATATTGCAGTTTTAAAATGGCATGGTGGTGAGAAAGCTTCCATACACAACTAATTAAAATTTTGCTTCATGATGACTTAATGAAACAGGAGGTTGTGGGCTCCCACAGTTACCAGCTTTGGTATAGCCAACTAGCATTGCCATCCAGATCCAAGAACTTTTTAAGCTATCCCTATCATATTGGTTTATTGTGCTTATTGGTTTACTGGTTTATTTGCCTCATGGGTAGAATGTGGTGGCTGTGGGCACAGCCATCACTTCTGAATATGTACTAGGTGGCAGGGAAGAAAAGCTCACTCCAGTTCTCAGGGAAGCTGAGGCATCCCAGCATGCACCTTTTTTCCTTGGTGTGGCAATGTTGAACAATTGCTTTGCTTTTATTAAAAAGCATGATGAAGATAGGTGTAGAGATGGTTTATTGAAAAGCCAATAAACAGAACCCACCAGAGAACACTGTGCTCATTTTCCCTATTTTGTGGAAGGAGAAGGAGGCTTGAATGACCTTCAGGAACTACACCAACTCATATAGCTTGTCAGTGATCTTGTGGCTTTTAATGGTCTGGACTCTCCCAAATTAATTAGCATGTAAGAAAATTGCTGTGGGCCCTCAGACATGGCCACGGTTCAGTCTGATCATGGCCATTCTTCGGTTGAGGTTTTCTCTTCTCAGATGAATCTAGCTTTTGGTCAAGTAGATAACTGAAGCTGACTATTACACATACACACGACAGATAAATAGATAGACAGATAGATACTCAGATAGACAGACAGATAGGCAGACCATCAAATAGATTGGTGAGAAGAGAAAACACATGGCTAACCTGAGTTTGTGTCTCAAAAATAATTTTACCAATTCAAGCTAATCTCAGATACAGCAGTGACATTTGGCATTTCTGCTTCTCTCTTTGAAAGGTCTCATCAGGGTGTTGGTGGAGTGCTAAGCATGGGGCACATCTGTGTGAGCTGGCTATGTTTCTTATTGCCATGTGCTCCCATATACTATCTCTCCCTCTGGGTTGACCATCTGCTTTTCTGAGTCCCTTGTTCATATTCTGTCATCAGGGATCCACAGGTGCTTTGATGTGATTTCCAGTGTCTGTGCACCTCACTTCTGGTGGTCTTTTATCAGCAGCCCCTGCCTCTCTCCAGGACACAGGCACTTCCCAGGTGTTTACATAGACTGCCACCAAGGTGTCTAGAGAACCTAATGATGGCTCTTCCTCTCTCCAGACATGCATTGCCCGCACTGCTCGTACACCATTGCTGGTCCTGAAGCTGCAGGAATGCGCCATCATGCTTGCAGCCTCTGTCACTCCTAAAGGTGCTTGTCCTAAGCCCCGCATCCTCCAACTACACACACACACACACACCATGGCTTCCCACCATCCAGTGATCTTCCTTCCCATGTCTCCAGCTTCTCTGCTCTCCAGCATCTCTTTCTTCCCTTCTTTTAAGACTCTTTTCCATGTTAGGTTTTTCTTAGGGCAAGGAAGTGTTTGTATTTGATTTAATGTAGTATCCTATATCTTAGCTTAAACATTTTAAAACACAATTGAAAAAAATCTTTCAGAAGAAATCTTATTTACATCTAAATCTTGGAAATTTTGTGTTGATATTAAAACGTTCATCTCTGATAGCTTTTAATATTCAATTGGGTTGGATTCATCTGAGAATTTAATTCTACTCATAAGCGCATTTGCTTCTTAAACTTGCCCAAACCGAAATCATGTTTCTGATTGTCTCAGTCCATGGCCCAAGTTTGGAAGCCTTGCCAGTTTGACTGACAGATGCTCTTGGCTGGTGATGCTGCTACTAGCCCCACATCCTGGAGCACATGACCACAACATTGGGCTGAGTTTAAACATGCATGGAAATGTGCAGTCACATTTCTGAGTCCTAATGCCCTTCTTTGAAGTCAGCTTTTGAAACATTTCTAATTATAACTATGAATTTACATGGCATATTTTACCTTCAAAGGCAAGTAGACTCTACCTAAGACTCATTTGGGGCCTGCTTGGCTCCACAGATGTTATACCAAGGGAATGGAAAGTTCCATTACTAGCATAATTCAGATCCCTGGGGAGAATTGTATCTCCTGGAGTCACCTAGCTCCAGAGAGCTAAGAAGGGAGGCATTTCTGGGCTTCACTGTGATTCAGGTAAGGGTTCCCACAAACGGACAGAAGCTCATATGGTCTTTATCTCCCACTGGTGTGGAAAGAGGAAAACTGGGCTGTCTCCTCACCTAGCCCAGCTTTCCTCACGAAAAGAAGGGGAGGTTACAGGAGGTGGTGACCTCTTTAGGCCCCATATCTTCTTCTGCTAGGAGTCTCAGCTAGGGTCACCACGATAGACTCCCTGGAGCCTCCCCCATCCCAGAGATGGCCCCCTGCACTGATTTTTCCCCTCCCAACCTGACTCACCCTTGATCCCCATCCCCATTTTCCTCCCCATCCCACCTCCCACCAAGTTCTTGCCCTCCATCTACTTCAGATGTCTAGTTTAATTCTCCTTCTGAGTGAGGTCCAAGCATCCTACTTGGACCATCCTTGCTACTTAGCTTTTTTGGGTCTGTGGATTGTAGGATGGCTATCTTGTATTTTATGGCTAATACACACTTATAAGTGAGTACATACTATGCATAACTTTCTGGGTCTGGGTTACCTCTCTCAGGATGGTATTTTGTAGTTCCATCCATTTGCCTGCAAATTTCATGATGTCCTTGTTTTTAAAAGATGAGTACTATTCCATTGTATAAATGTACCGTACTTCTTTATCCATTCTTTGGTGGAGGGACATCTAGATTGTTTCCATTTTCTGACTATTACAAATAAAGCTTCTGTGAACATGGTTGAACAAGTGTCCTTGTGGTATGGTGGAGAGTCTTTTGGGTATATATGCCTAGGAGTGGTATAGCTGGGTTTTGAGGTAGAACTATTGCCAATTTTCTGAAAAACTGCCAGACTGCACCAACCTACACACAAAACTTTTGACCCAGCCAACCAATGACTAACCCAAGTTGACCTGCATGGCATGAGAGCCCACCATTGACATTATTAAAAATATTCTGCTGTCCTCGAAAACCAGCATAACTGCCTTCTGAATGGCTTTGCCCAGCAGCTGATAAAAAGAGATGCAGAGACCCACAGACAAACACTAGGCAGAGCTCCGGGTATATTATGGAAGAGGAGGAGGAAGGATTAAAAGAGCCAGAGGTCTCTCTCTCTCTCTCACACACACACACACAACCCCACAAAAATCATCAACTAACCTGGCCCCATAAGGGCTCACAGAGACTGAATCAACAACCAGAGAGCAGCCATGAACATATCTAGGCCCACTCCAGTACATATCTAAATAGCTTGGTCCTCATGTGGGATCTCTGAAAATAGGAACAGGTGCTGTCTCTGACTCTGTTGCCTGCCCTTGGATCCCTTCACCATAACTGGGATGCCTAGTCTAGCCTCAATAGAAGAAGATTCGCCCAGTTCTACTTGACATGCCAAGGCAGATTGAAACCCATAGGAGTTCTCCCCTTCTCTGAGGAAAAAAAAATGAGGTGGTGGGGATGGGAGGGGAGGGGGAGTGACTGGGAGTACACGAAAGAGGGGAAGTTCCTACCTGAATGTAAATAAATACATAAGTGAATAAATTAAAAGAAAAGAAGGAGAGGCTGACAGGTGCCAGCTGCTGTCCAACTTCACACAGCTGAGTGGGGTTCATCATTGCATTAAGATGGCATGAGTACATGACTCACCTTCAGAAAGAAAGCACACACAAAGGGTAGCGTCACATCAGAGGAATCCTAAAAGTGCTTATTTCATGCTGGCATCCATGTCTGTGCTAGTTCCTTCTCATCCCTGACACAGACATGGTCTCCCAAGTAACAAAGAGCTCCCCCCAGGTATGCCTGGATGTGAACTTACCTTTCTTAAGCATGAAATCATCAAGTATACAAACATAGCTCTTCTACGGTTTCAAAACTATTTTATAATACTTTTGCTGTTGGGGCAATATTGTAGTTTGACTGAGAATGGCCCCCGTAGGCTGGTATATTTGCATGTTTAGTCATCAGGGAGTGGCACTACTTGAGAAGAATTAGGAGGCGTGGCCTTGTTGGGAGAAATGTGTAGTTGGGGGTGGGCTCTGAGGTTTCAAAAGCCCAAGCCAGAATTAGCGTCCCTGTCTCCTCTCTGTTGCAGATCTGGACGTAGACCTCTCAGCTACTTCTCCAGCATCGTGTCTGCCTGCATGCTGCCATGCTCCAGCCATGATGATTTTGGACAAAGCCTGTGAAACTGTAGGCACTATCAAATGCCTCATTTTGTAAGAATTGTTGTCATGCTGTCTCTTCACAACCACAGAACACTGACTAAGACAAAAGACTACTAGATTTTATGAGTTGGGTTTGTTCTGACTCTAATATGTGAAGGAGTGATGTACCAAGAACACCCACCTTGAGCAGTAGAGAACTGGGTTAAAGCACTAACACTGAATGACTAGGACTCATAGTAGCTTGCCCCCCACAGAAACCTAATGAGTGGATTTGTAACTGGAGGTCAGGAGGAAACCCCACCCAGATATTAGGGGAGTATGAGGCAAATATATAATTTTCAAACATCAGTCAGCTGGTGCTGATGTATCTAATTTAATTCTGTCACTCTCAAAACATCACTAGGTCACCCAAGTGCTCTTCATACCTCATGTCTGATCACTTTTGCCCATGTGCACTCACAGTCAGGAATTCGTTTCTGTTTAGGCACCAGCAATCTTTAGTACCTTTCATTACTAAAAAGAAACAAAAAGCTATTTCAAGAGTTAAGGGCAACAAATAACTTAGACGTTTGAGCTTCTCTGTAAAAGTTCAAATTTTGGTAGCAGTTCAAACTTGTTCAGGTTATAGTTTGAGAACCATATAACACTGCTAAAAAGATCACAGACAATTCAAGGCCCTAAACAGGAAAGAAATCATTAATAAAACATACATTAAAAAAAAACCTCACTGAGAGGAGCAGGGGCTGCCTTTGTCATGAACTCAGTTGACTGTTTTCTGATCACTTGCCCCTGATGATGCAGCCTTGCCAGGCCATGGAGGAAGAGGATCCAAGCAGTCCTGATGAGTCTTAACAAGCTATGGGCAGATGGCATCGGAAGAGAACTCCCCCTTTTAGTGGACTAAGGGAATGGGATGAGGGGAAGAGGGAGAGAGGGTGGGACTGGGGGAGTTAAGGTAGGGGGCTTCAATTGGGATATAAAATGAATAAATTGTGAAGAAAAAAATTAAAACAAAACAAACCACTGAAATGTTGTAATCACAGTGAAGGCATTCTAAGGTTGGAGGCTGACATTTAGAAACTAATAACAATATAATGGACACATATTAAAAGGAAGAGAAAGCCAGATGTCATGATCTGTAATCCTAGCATCAGGCAGAGTCAGAGAGTCAGTCAGAGAGTCAGAGAGTCAGAGAGGCAGAGAGGCAGAGAGGCAGAGAGGCAGAGAGGCAGAGAGGCAGAGAGGCAGAGAGGCAGAGGTCTGTTCTACATAATGAGTTCACAGCCAGAGAGAAACACACTTGATATAAATAAGCATCTATTGTGTGTTTTAAAAAGTGCAACTAAGACAACAATTAAAATATTGTTTACAAAATTCTTAAGTAAGCATCATACTTTATAACATTTCTTCTTAGGATTAGGAAGCAATAATTACTCATAAAATGTTATCCTCCAGCATGGAGTTGGAAGTCTAATAAGTCAGCAAAGCACATCTCTCATTAGACCAGATACCAGCGTCTTTACAAGTCTTGTGTACCACAGTGCATTCTCTTAAACATTGTTCAAAAGTTTCTATTACACTGATTCCTTGCCAACATTTGGATTTGTCATTTTTTTTTATTTAGTCATTTGTGTGAATGAAGTTGTAACTCATAAACATTTGAATCTGCATTTGTTAATATCTAGTAAGGTTGAACAAATGTTGAATTTATTTTCTATCTATTTTTTTCACTTGATATGTTCTGGTCTCATGCACGTTTTTTACACACCTTACTACGGATTCATAAGTTTGCTTTGCATTCTAGATATATTGCTTTTGCTGCTTGTACGGCAAAGGGACATTCTCCTACTCCAGATTGCTTTTTCATTCCCCTTTCATTGTCTAACTGAACAGAAGTTCTTAATTTAATGTGGTCAAGCTTATTGCTTTTCTTCCATGCACCACTCTTTGTACCCTGTTTAAAATGTTTCCATTTCTCCAAGGTCATGGGAACAGTTTCACTGATGCTATGTGCAGAGGTTACTATTCTGCCATTCAATTCATATCTATAACCCTCTGAGCTTTTCATTGGTTAAAATTTTCATATTCATGTTTATTTGCTTCATTCACAACTCTTTACTTTCTTGTCGGGAAAAGTAGAGCTTCTTTAGTGAGTGAGTGCTGTCTGTATACTTCAAGCCTGGAGTGTTGTTGGCATGAGCAGAGCTACAGGTTGTGTGACCTGGACCTGAAATGCAAAATTACCCCATAAAACCAAGTTTCATCATGTTAGTCAAATTTTTAAAAATTTAAACAAACCTTCAGTACGAAAAATGCATTCAGTAATTCACAAGACTGTAGTGAAAATTCTAGAATTTTGGTTTCTTAAAAAGAACCCACAGAAATATTATAAGAATGTATTTTTGTTTTAATTCTAGGTGTGAGGATGCAGGGCTGCTTAGGGCTGCCTGCAGCAGCTGACTATGAATTGCCTCATGGTCTAGCAGAGATGTGGTTTTGCCAGCTCCAGATAGTGTCTGTGATTGTATGACATTTAGAATTCTGGGAATTTTTCAGAGGATATATAAATGCTAGGGTCTCGAAAAGCACGGTTAGTGGTTGTTGGCCATTCAGGGGGGTTGGTTGTGGATTGTTAGTAGTTGTGCTCAAAGAAGAAACAAGAAAAAAATTAAATTCAGAGATCCCTTCCCTCCACATCCTTCTTTCTCTCCTATCTAGTGATAGGTGGCAAAAACCAGGGGGATAAAAGAGTGGGAACAAGAGGAACCCACACAGTAGTAAAGAGTATTTACAGAAGATGGGTGACTTTATGCATAGATAAGCTTCATTTCCATCATACTTCCATAGTGCTCTGTGCTCCTCTAAGATGTTCTTCAGTCACTGCTGTGAGATCATGTGGGAAGAACACACACACATGAGGATGACCTTTTTGTTTCAGAGTCAGAGGAGAAGAGTCATAACCGACAAAAGTATAGACACGGACCCACGGTGCTCAGCACGACTGTGGTGCCTGGAAGACTTGTTCAAGGGCCATTCTTTCTGTTGTAGTGCTTAAGATAACCCATTTTAGTATGTCGAATCTCTTCAAAGGAGAACGGGCAAGAGGACCAAAACCATGCCCAGAAACATGGAATATTTATGTGCAGCTGATTGTGTTAACTAGCTCTTTAAAGCTCCAGAAACAATCAACTTATAAAGAGGAAAGGTCTGCTTTGGCTCCTTGCTTTGGAGACTTTGGTCCATGGCCCATTGCTTTGGACCTGAGACCAGGCAGCACACCAGGGAGGACCCATTGCATGGAAAGAAACTTGCCTCATGACCAGGATGAAGAACCTATAGCTCTCCTCCAGGATATGATTCCATTTACCTGAGGACCTTGCTGGAAGCCCAGTGTCTTCCTGAGGCTTCATCATTCGCAATGCTACGTTCTGTGCGAAAAACCATCCTTTACATGGGACCACATCAAGATTGAAGCTTTGATACCCTGTGTGTAAGCAATCTGCTATGGTGATGTCTCAAAGTACGGCTTTTCTGTTTACCTATGGAGTTCAATGCACTAAATGGTATTTTGGGTAGCAGAATGGAAGAAGGACTAGAACAGACAGAATGGCTACTTGAAATTATGAGTTGAAAATTGACTTCATTTTGTTTGCTGCCTATGTAGTTTTCATTAGGTATAAATAAAGCATGCACATGAGCTGTCTGATTATTTTCTTCATAGTTCAGCCTAGCTTTGGAATGGGTGACTCTGACAGCCAGTGGGGTTGCTATCTCTACGAAAGCTTCATGGTTCTCAGATGCAATGTCATCAGTCTCTGAGGATGTTTGCCATAGCAGCAAGAGCTGAGCTCTCTGACCTTGTGCCACAGGCTCTTCAGGAAGCCAGTGGGTGTTGTGCACAAAGACCAGGTTTTTGCATTTCCTCCATGCCCTCTTCTCAATTGCACTGGTTTCCAACAGCTCTGCTCAACTATGCTGTTTCAGTATGGGTAGTGCTAAAGACACTTCCTGGTCCTCTTAGGGGAGGTTTGAGGACGACAAAAAATGTTGAGAAAAGATGGCTGATACCTCTGGAAATCCATTTTCAGCAGTGATTGCGGTTGTAAAGTGTGACTTTCTTATTTAGAGATGCCAATAAAATAAGATTTTTTCCTGTAAGACTATATTTACTTATTTTTTTGCTTTAAGACTACTACTAAATAGCATCTCAGTTTTAAAACAATAATATTTATGTATATATAAACATATATATACATGAAACTCATGAAATAATTATATACATTAATATATTACTCATTATATAATATAGATCATACATTATATAACATATTATGGCAAAGCATCTTTTGGGTGTATGCCTAGGAGTGGTATAGCTGGGTTTTGAGGTAGACGTATAAGACTAGTGGTGGGAGAACACCAACCCAACCACAAAAACTTTGATCCAAAACCTACCCTGCTGACAAGACCTGCAGGAACAAAGAACAGATAAGCAGAGATTGAGGGAATGTCCAATCAATGCCTGGTCCAACCCAAGACCCATCCCATGGAAGAGAGCCAACCCCTCATGCTATTAATGATACTCTGCTATGCTTGCAGACAGAACCCTGTTAGAGTTGTCCTCTGAGAGGCTCCACCCAGCAACAGTTTGGTAAAGATGCTGAGACTCACAGCTAAACACTGGACGAAGCATAAGGAATCTAGTGGAAAAGTGGGGGAAGGATAAAAGGGCCTAGAGGTGACAAGATCTCCACAAGAAAACCAACAGAGTCAACTCAGAAGGGCCCAGAGGAGCCTGTGGAGCCTAAAGCAAGTACCAAGGACCATGCACGGACTGGACCTAGGTCCTCTACAGATATGTAGCCGATAGGCAGTTCAGGCTTCATATGGGTTCTCTAGTAGGGAAAGCTGGGTCTTCCTCTGATGTGGACTCGTTGCCATCTTTTTGATCACTTCTCCCAGGCCACAGGGGAGGAAGATGAACTCAGTCCTCATAAGACTTGATGAGCTGGGATGGGTGGGTAGGGGGGCTTGCCTTTTCTGAGGAATAGGGGAGGGAAGGGTAGAGGAAGGGTGGGAATGTGAGGAGAGGAAGGAGGGTCCTACAACCGGGATGCAAAGTGAATAAATAAATTAATTAATATATATATATATATATATATATATATATATACCATTCGTGTCTTTTTGCTTCTGGGACAACTCACTCAGGATGATCCTTTCCAGGTCCCACCATTTACCTGCAAATTTCATGATTTCCTTATTTTTCATTTCTGAGTAATACTCCATTGTATAGATGTACCACAGTTTCTGCATCCGATGGTATATACTCATATAAACATACAATATAGAATAAACCCACTAAAATCTGTACATCTAAACAAACTAAGCAAAAGAGAGGACCCTAACTAAAATGTTCAATCCCCATCCTGAAAGGCAAAGAGGATTGACATCAGAAGAAAAAGAAAATAGGAAACAACCTTGGAACCTGCTACAGAGGGCCTCTGAAAGCCAGAAGAAAACAGGAAACAACCTTGAAACCTGCCACAGAGGGCCTCGGAAAGCTTCTGCAGTATAGACTGTCAAAGCAGATGCTGAGCCTGATGGCCAACTGATGGGCAGAGTGAATGAAATTCTATGTAAGAGGTGGGAAATAGTAAGAGCTGGAGGGGACGGGAACTCCACAAGGAGAGCAACAGAACAAGATAATTTGAACACAGGGAACTTCCCAGAGACTCATACTCCAACCAAGGACTATTCCTGGAGATGACCTGGAACCCCTGCACAGGTGTAGCCCATGGCAGTTCAGTGTCCAAGTGGGTTACATAGTAATGGGAAGAGGGACTGCCTCTGACATAATCTGATTGGCCTGCTCGTTGATCACTTCCCCCTGAGGGGGGAGCAGCCTTATCAGGCCACAGTAGAGGACAATGCAGCCACTTTTGATGAGAACTGATAGACTAAGATCAGAAAGAAGAGGAGAACCTCCCCTATCAGTGGACTTGGGGAGTGGCATGCATGCAGAAAGGAGAGGGAGGGTGGGATCGGGAGGGGAGGAGGGAGGGGCTTATGGGGGGATACAAAATGAATAAAGTGTAATTAATAAAAAATTAAAAAAAAGAGAGAATGAGAAAACTGTCCGAATACTGTCATAGAAAGTGAAAATTAAAGGTACAGAAAAATATATAAAAAATATATATTTATAGTATGAAATTCTCAAAGAATATGTTTTAAAAGGAAAAAGAAAGGATCTCTTTCAAAACAAAGAGGCAAATAACAACAAAAACTCAAGAAACACAACAATGAGAGCAACAATAACAAAACTCACCCAAATAAACTCGAGGGAAATGGTGCCTGGTGTTTCCCGATGCACTGAAAGGCAGCGTGGGTCTTGAAGCACTTGCTCCTGGGACACGAAGAGTCAGTCACACATCTGAAAGAAACCTTCAGGCACTGTAGAGGGCAGTGACCTCGCCAGGGTTTCAGAGTTCCAGGCCCTAAGGTAGCCAAGCCCCCCAACTGGTGATGCTGTCTTCGCCATGGCCCCCTCCATCTTACCACACCGCGTAGTGGCTTCCGCTCGAATGCCAGGTGTGTCTGTCTATAACGCTCTCACCGCTGCGGAGGAATTTTGCTTTCCTAGGTATCTCAAGCAAAACAGGCTTGATCAAACAAAATGTCCCTAAAAAGATATGAAAGGCATGAGTGTCCAGACTCTGCATGATGTCACCGTCTTGCATCATACTGACTATAGCAACGCTTTGACTCGTCAGCTCTCCTTGTTCGCTATGTTGAAGGAGGAGGCACCATATGCCTTTATGAAAAAATAATCTTCATGCTGAGCTTCCCAGGGCTTCTGGAACATTTTAACCTCTGATCCCAGTTTCACTACACCCTCTTGGTACTTGCTTTAAATTCCTTTCAGAAGCACATTTTTATTTTCCTATACATAATTAAGCACTGGCTTTGAGTTTTCTTTCTATTTAAATGATGCATTCTGAACTCAAATTTAATAATAATCAGTGGACTGGGGAAGGGGAGTGGGAGGAGAAGAGGGAGGGCGGGTGGAGTGGGAGGGGATGAGGGAGGGGGATACAGCTGGGATACAAAGTGAATAAATTGTAATAAATAAGAAAAACTAAAAAAAAAAAAGTTCCTGTTTGAAGTTAATGGGCTGTCACCTTGATCCAGTCACAGGACCATGTAGATGTCAGAGGAGCTTATTAAAGGAAGATGTGTTGTGAAGGAAAGGGACTCTTAAGAGACAGAAAAAAAATATGACTCTAGTGTACTTGAGCTCAGATATTGAACTGTAGGACAGTGAATACTTAGCTTCAGCTTCTAAATTGCTCCCGTGTCATTCTCAGCAGTGTGCCCAGCATGTACGGAACACCTGTTTCACTACACTTAAAAAAAGGAAGCAAAAATCAGAGTGTTGCAGAAGACAATTGAATTGTCTCTACTTAGGAGAACTGGAATAGCAAACCTGTCACCCCCGTCCGCATGAACCATTCGATAAGCGCACCTGTCCAGGCTGCTTAGCGCAGCCACATCACACGAAAAGCAAACTGCGTTTATGCCAGCAACAGATCAGAAAACACAATGAACGGCAGAAAGGCTAAAGCATGTGGGGAAAAAAAAGCATTAAGTTTGCCACTAAAAACCCAAATATCTTAGAATAATTCCATCAAAAATGTAAAATATTCACAACGAAAGTAGTGATATTGAAAGAATGCAGAAATGAAAGAGGAGATTCTCTTGAGATGATCACAGGTATAATGCACCTGGTGAAATCTGATGTTTTACTCTTGTGTGTGAGTGTATGGAAACCGGGACTTTGCTTATGAGATCTGAATGGAAAAACAAAGGAGCATCCCAATCCAATTGACAGCGGGCACCAGCTTTACTAAGTAACCACCGCTTTCTGCCTCCTGGCCAGAGTTTCCCCACAATGACTTCTGGGTCTCCTACCAAACTCTCACAGTTTAAGTTTTGTTAAAGTCACCTCCCACTACCTCCTAGTGGTTGGTCGTTACTTGTATAATACTTGTATATCTGCAGAAATTACAGAGGCAGACAGAAAGATCTCAACGAGTCTGCATACCTGTGAGCCAGCAGGGTGCTGGGTAGCCTAAACTGGCCTAACAGACAGGGCTCTGCAGATGCCTGGCAAAAGTGCATCTGCAGGCAGGATGCAAAGCTGTAAGGACCAGCCTGAGTTAGCACTTCCCTTGCTGTTCCTTCTCGTCCTCTCCTGGGATCTGCCAGGCCATGTGCTTTTCATGACAACAGAGAGATGGCAGAACCCCTCCTCAGCTTTGTAAGCACTGAGTCTTAAGTCCAGCCTGCCTCCTATCACAGCATTGCAAAAGCACATCTCTTGGGTTTTGACAAATGATGAATGAAGAGAAGCATCCACCACTGTAGAAGCATGCAGACATTTTCATGCCCGACTCATCTCTGCCTACTCATCCCTCCCCCGTACTGAAGCTGCTTGCAAGTGTGGGCATCATTGCTGTCTCCATAAGTGGTCTTTATTGTGTAAGATAGTTGAATTATTCTGTGTGTGAAATCAGACTTGCTTATCTTGCTTGGTAATGCACATTTAAAGTTACTTTGTGTCTTTTCATACCTCCACAGAGCACTTCTTCCTAGCACCCTGCCATATATCACTAACACGCTACATACTACCAGAGTTTATCTGTTCTGTCATTCAAAAATAATCAGGTTGCTGTGATCGTTTGTTCTGATTATCAAGCTGGTTGGATTAAGAGACACCTCAGCATTAGTGAGGCACACTTGAGTGTGTCTGTTAAGAACCTTTCCAGACAGGATTAACAGCAGAGAGAAGAACATGCTCTGAGCGTGGGTGGCCCCGTCCCATCAGGCAGAGATCTCAGAAAGAACAAAAAGGGGGAAAGAAGGAAACCAGATGAACGGTTTCCTCTTCCCCTGGTCCCCGACCAGTGAGGAGGTGCAGCCATGTGTTCTCCGCTGGCCCTGCCATGATGGGCCTTGAAATCACAGGACAAAACAAACCCTGTCTACCGGCAGCTACTTTTTTGGTAAGTATTTAGTCACGCCAATGAGAAAAATAACTAATAGAACTTCTTCCACGTTTGAGCAATTACCAAAAATGCCGTGTAAGAACCTGCATTAAGTTTTTGTATGAACACAAATGTGTGAGTCTTTTGGGTACACGTTGTGGCGTAGGATAACTGGGTCAAACACAAAAAAGCATATTCAGTTTTGTAAAACAAATTATCTTCAAAGCGAATGTACCATTTCTAATAGCTATGAGTAATTACCCCCCTCCCCAGTACAGTATTTTTATATTCATTAACCTTTGTTGTTTACATTTGGTGGTTTTCTTAAACATTTATTATTTGTGTGTGTGTGTGTGTGTGTGTATGTTGTATTTACTCACCATAGTGCATGTGGAGGTCAGAGTCAGCATGTAGGAATTGGCTTTCTCCTTCCACCATGTAAAATATGTAAAATTCTGAAGATTAAACTCAGTTCATCATGTTTGGCAGCAAACTTTTTTTTTTTTTTTTTTTTTTTTACCACCAAGACAGTCTTATAAGTTTTTAGTGGCACGTAGATTTGATAAGTATCAGCAAATACATGTCTCATAAAATACTGTTATACAAAATATATTTTAATTATTTCTTCTTTTGAGACTATAACATAATGATATCACTTCTCTCTTCCCTTTCCTCTACTCAAACCCGTCCATATATCCGTTTTTGCTCTTTCTCAAATTCATGGTCTCTATTTTCTATTACTTGTTGTTAAATACATATATATTTCTAAATGCACAATTACAGCCTGCTGTGGATGTACAATGTTACTTGTGTGTATATTTTCTGGACCGATCCTTTGGTTTTTGGATAAACAATTGGTGTGCTTTTCCTTGGGGGGAGATAATTTTCAAAACTCAAACTTTTCAATAGAAATGACCAATTCAAAACAAAGACAAACAGATTTGAATCGTAGACACCTCATCAAAGAACACATACAGATGAGCATTTTAAAATATTAACCAAGTGTAGCTTGTCAATTATTCCTTTCACAAATTATGCCAGTGATGTTCTCCCGAAAATTATCACAGAAAACCCAATGCCCTCCTTATTTTGTCTTGTTCAGTCTCCCAGCAGTTCTATACTTTGCTTCCTCTGGAGTGGGCAGAGGGTCCTTCAGGCTCTTTTGTGCATGTGGGTTGGAGTGGTTCTCCGTTTTTTTGTCCCAGTGTGACTGTGCTGTCTGCTCCTGTCGACTGTATTTCTGTGAGATTCTATTTCCAGACTTTCTTTCTTTTGCTGACCTATTTGTCTGTTTTTTTTTTCACTGACTTCACACTGCCTTAGTTACCATAACTTACCCATTTTTTTCCCTTCAGTACTGTGTTGGCTATCGACTAAAGTCCTCAAGATCACACACTGGGCTTTCCTTTGGATTGTCCTGCATCTCTATGTTAAACTGAGAACAACTGGCTGGCATCATGGCAATATTCCCATCCAGGGTTTGGACATAGTTTTTTAAACAAATAATTCTGTACTGTTCCTAATTTAGATCTTAAATGATTAATTAGATTTATAGTCAACTTTTCATATCATGCATGCAAATACAAATGATCTTGCCTTTTAAGATCAAATTTTAACAATTTTGTTAATTCTTTGCTGAAATAGATTCGATTTCTTTAATGCTTAGGCCTATTTGGATGATCTTTTCTTTCTGTAGAAGACGGCTGACAGTTTGTTTTTCAATAACTTATTTTTTTAAATTCTTTATTAATTATACTTTATTCTCTTTTATCCCCCTTAGTTCCCTCCCTCCTCCCATCCCAATCCCTCCCTTCCACCCTCTTCTGCACACATGCCCCTCCCCAAGTCCACTGATAGGGGAGGACTTCTTTTCCTTCCTTCTGATCCTAGTCTATTAGGTCTCATTAGGAGTGGCTGCATTGTCTTTCTCTGTGGCCTGGTAAGGCTGCTCCCCCCTCAGGGCGAGGTGATTAAAGAGCAGGCCAATCAGTTCATGTCAGAGATAGTCCCTTTCCCATTACTATGGAAGAACTTATTCTTGTTTTTTATAGAGCTATGCAAAATCCTTGGTATAGAATTGTTTATAGTATTCTTTATTGTCATTTCAGCACCCATAAAATTAAGATAGCTTTGTTTTCTTTCCTGATGACTGTAGCTTGTGCTATCTCTATATCTTTTTCTTACCTTGGCTAGACTCTTGCCATTTGTATTGGATCATCTTTTGTTTATCTGGAATTTATCTGTAGGTTGCCTTGCTTAATTTCACTGACTTTTTTTTTTTTTAATGTTTACTGTTTTTTTTTTTTCCTTCACTTTTTTGCAAAATTTAATCTCTATGTTTTTCTGGTTTCCTGAGTCAGAAGCTCCCCTGCTTTTGTTGCTTCCCACTGTGTCCACAGCTTGTGTTTTTGTGTTTGTTTATTTCACAATATCTTCTACTTGAGAGTTCTTCTTGGTCCCATGCGGTACTGTGTTGTTTAACTTTTAAGTATTTGGGGGTTTCCACTTCTCTTCCTAATGCTGATTTCCAGCTGAACTCCACTGTGTGCAGAGCGTGTATAATTCCAGCTTTAAAATGCGTTATGGTGTGCTTTGTGGTCCAGAATGTTTTTACTTCTGTTAGCATTTCATACGAGCTCGAGAAACTGTTGCCAATCTGACTGATGTTGACTGAATCATAATTGCTTAACACTGGTGTGATATAACCTTACCTATTCCCTTGCATTTATTTATTCTGTATGTTTCTTTGTATTTGAAGTAATTTTCTTATAGTCAGGCCTTTCTATTGAGCTTTGATGACATATCTTTTAATTGGCTTATGTATACCATCAACAATTAGTTTTCAACTGAATTGTTTCAACTACTAGCCACCACTTCTTTATTCTTCTTTACTTCTTTATTTAGTTCTACAGTTGTTTTCTAGTCTTTTGGATATTATTCACTTACTTAGTTTGGTTGTTTGGTGCAAGTCAAAAATATGGCTTAATGCACGTTCAATACTTAGTCTACTATTGAGCTCTACCCCTGGGGCCCCTGGGCAGCATCATCAGTTATACACTTTCTATCATTCTCTCTTCTCTCTCTCTTTTATCATGTTGGTTATAGTTCTTCATCCTCCTACAGCTCTCTGGTTGCTGCCCTTTTATGTATTCATTTATGCCAACACCAAGTCCATCTTCAGATTGCACTGCTCTGTTTCATGGGTGCTGTGAGTAGCTTGCAGCAAAGCCCGCCTAATCTTGCCAGCCTAATCTTGCCTGCCTATGAATGCCATTTAATTATTGTTGTTTAATGTAATACTGTTATTTAAGTAGTTATTTTTATTGGGTTAATTAATTAAAAAACCCTCTGCTTACTTATGCCAATGCTCTTCATTTCATGTAAGTCTGAGTTTCTGACCCGTGTCATTTTCCTTCTCTCTGAAGGATTCCTTACAAAATATTATAGAATATTATCTTTTAGCTCAGTTGCTTCACCTATTCATTGCAGTGTTCAAAGTCTTAGATAAACAGAGAAGTGGAAGAGCCATAAGTAGGAAGGAAAGATGTCAAAGTATCCTATTTTCAGACAGCATGATATCATACTTATAAGACTCTAAAAGCTCCATCAGAAAAGTCTTAGGCTGTATAAACACTTTCAGCAAAGTAGCATGATTCTAATAAGCATACAAAATCAGTAGCTTTTCTCTGTACCAATCACAAACTCACTGAGAAAACGAAACAATAACAACAACAAGGAAAAAGGAGAAATTCCACTCAGCTTCATAAGAAGAAAAGTAAAAGGTATAGAATACAAACAAGGAGGCAAAAGATATATACAAAAAAAACCAAAATCCCAAAATATCCTTAAATGGAATGATGGCAGGGCAAGATGGCAGCGCCGGGACAACTCTTGTTCTGACCAGCAGCACAGCAGGATTGGCACAGTGACCAGGAGTCAGAACTCGGGCCATAAAACACAAGTGATTGTGTTTCCCAGGTGAGAGGATACCCCACGGTGGGGGATTCAATCAGCTTTAACTCACCCGGCTAAACCGCGGAAGAGATCCCGGCGCTTGGTTGCCAGCCCAGAGCCACACGCCAGCATGCTCTGATCACTGTCCCAGACTGAACTGTGGGCACCACAACACCACAGACTGGATTTCCCAGTCGAGAGATAACCCCACAGAGCAGGAAATGATTGGGACCAACCTTAGGTTACCCAGACATCCCCTGGTAAAGGGTTCCGCAGGCACCCCAGGAGCCATCACAGAGCCAGAGCCAGTGACCCAGGCACCAGCACAGAGCCACACCTGCGCTCCTGATTCCCTATCCCAGATAGAACTGTGGGCCCCTGGGCACCAGAGACTGAGTTTCACTGTCGGGTGCAAACCCACAGGTTGGGGAATGGCTGGTCTAATCTCAGAGCACTCAGCTGATACCACCACCCCGAAAAGGTCTCAGGAAAAGTTACCCAGTTTTGGCAGATGCCCAAGCACCCAATCCTCAGAAAGGCAGAGCCACGTAAGTCTGTGCCTGTGGGTTCTATTCGCCATCACAGACAGAAAGGCTATCCCGAAAGCAAAGACTGGATGTCCCTGCCAGGAGAAAAACCCACAGCAGGGGATCATCAGGTCTAACGCTCAGGACAGCCAGCACCAAAAGACTTTCTGGATTCACGCAGACTCTAGGCTCTAGCCTTCTACTGCAGGCATGAGTGCTGTGTTCACCCGCCATTATTGAATACCAACAGGACGCTGGGGCACACAGCTGCATCCTCAGATCTACAAAAGAGAGAGAGCCATTACAACAGCACTCAGATACTGCACCAAGGATCAACCAGTTATCCCTAGCTAGACTGACAAAACTGTGGGAATCCCTGGTTCTTCAAGAGGGCTGCACCCAAAAATTACACCTTAAGAGCAACAGCTGCTGCTCACTAAATTTAGAGCAAGAAACCCAGCAGCAGGGCAGCCATGACCAGGCCCTCTCCTGATGAGAGGAGAGCCTTCCTGAATACCACAGTTACCATACAGTTCCATACACCTGAAATGAACTGTGACAATTCCTGAGAAGTACCACTATTCAGTTGACCATACCCAAAAAGCAGAGGAAAACTTCAGAACCCCACCAAGTGGATTCTCCCTGACCTAGGACTCAGCAGGCACCAGAAATTAACAGACAACACCTGAGACAGAGAGATGGGTAGAAGCCATCGAAAAAGCACAACCAACAAAAGGCAAAATAATATGGCATCCCCAGAACCCAGTTATCCAGGGGCAAGTAGCCCTGGACACCCTAACATAAGTGAAATTCAAGAAGATGACCTTACATCTATGCTTATGAAGAGGTTAATGGAGGAAATAAATAAAATGCGTAAAGAATTAGGGGAAGATATAATAAAACAGATTATGGTCATCCGTAAAGAAATACAGGAAGATGCAGCCAAACAGTTTGTGTCACTGAAAGAAATAAAAGAAACAAAGGAACGTTCAAACAAACAGCTGAAGGAATTGAAGGAAAAACAGAAAAATACAGTCAGACAGGTGAAGGAAATCAACAAAACAGTTCAAGATCTGAAGATAGAATTGGAAGAATTAAAGAAAACACAAACGGAGGAAATCATGGAGAGGGAGAACCTAGGAAAGAAAACAGGAACTACAGAGGTAAGCATAACCAACAGACTAAAAGAGATGGAAGAAAGAATCTCAGGTGTGGAAGATACAATGGAAGAAATCGATATATCCGTCAAAGAAAATAATAAATCTAAAAAATTCCTGACACAAACCATCCAAGAAATCCAAGACAACATAAAAAGACAAAACCTAAGAATAATAGGAATAGAGGAAAAAGAAGAATCCCTCCTCCAAGGCCCAGAAAATATTTTCAACAAAATCATTGAAGAAAATTTCCCCAACTTAAAGGGGAGGCCTATAAGAATACAAGAGGCCTACAGAACACCTAAAAAATTAGACCAGAAAAGAAAATCCTCCCGCCACATAATAATCAAAACAGTAAGTATACAGAACAAAGAAAAAATACTAAAAGCTGCAAGGGAAAAAGGCCAAGTAAAGTATAATGGCAAACCCATCAGAATCACACCTGACTTCTCAACAGAAACTATGAAAGCCAGAAGGGCCTGGATGGATATCATGCAGACCCTAAGAGAACACAGATGTCAGCCTAGGCTACTGTACCCAGCAAAACTCTCAGTCCTCATAGATGGAGAAAACAAGATATTCAATGACAAAAACAAATTTCAACAATACCTACACACAAAACCAGCATTACAGAAGATACTAGAAGGAAAAATACAACCCCAAAAAAACTAACTACTTTCAAGAAATCACAGGAAATAAATAACCTCACTACAGCAAAACAAAAGTAGCCAAATACACTACCATGGCCAACATCAATATCAAAGGATCTAACAGCCACTGCTCATTAATCTCCCTCAACATCAATGGACTCACTTCTCCAATAAAAAGACACAGACTAACAGAATGGATGCATAAACAAGACCCAGCAATCTGTTGCATACAAGAAACACACTTAAATCACAAAGACAGACATTATCTGAGAGTAAAGGGCTAAAAGATGGTTTACCAAGCAAATGGACCCAAGAAGCAAGCAGGAGTAGCCATTCTAATATCTAATAAAGTAGATTTTCAACCAAAATCAATCAAAAGAGATAGAGAAGGACACTCCATACTCATCAAGGGAAAAATCCACCAGGAAGATATGACAATCTTGAACATCTATGCCACAAATGCAAGGGCACCCACATTTGTAAAAGAAACTTTTACTTAATAAAATTAAACTACACATAGACCCCCCCCACATTAATAGTGGGAGACTTCAACACCCCACTCTCAACAAAGGACCAGTCAACAAAACAGAAATTAAACAAAGAAACAATAACTCTGACAGAAGTCATGAATCAAATGGACCTCACAGACATCTACAAAACTTTTCACCCAAACTCAAAAGAATTTAAGTTCTTCTCAGCACCTCATGGAACCTTCTCCAAAATAGACCATATAGTTGGTCACAAAGCAAACCTAAACAGATACAAGAAGATTGAAATAATCCCTTGTATCCTGTCTGATTACCATGGACTAAAACTGGACCTCAATGACAAAAATAGTAAAAGGCCTACATACACATGGAAAAACTAAACCACTTGCTTCTTAATGACAGCTGGGTCAGAGAAGAAATAAAGAAAGAAATTAAAGACTTCCTAGAATTCAATGAAAATGAAGGGACAACATACCCAAACTTATGGGACACAATGAAAGCAGTGATAAGAGGAAAGTTCATAGCACTAAGTGCCTTGAAGAAGAAATTTGAAACATCTCATGCAAGCAACTTAATGGCTCACTTAAAAGCCCTAGAAAAAAAAGGAGCAGACACACCTAAGAGGAGCAGATGGCTGGAAATAATCAAACTCAGGGCTGAAATCAATAAATTAGACACAAATAAAACAATTCAAAGAATCAATGAAACCAAGAGCTGGTTCTTTGAGAAAATCAACAAGATAGACAAACTCTTAGCCAAACTAACTAAAAGGCAGAGAGAAACTATCCAAATCAACAAAATCAGAAACAAAAAGGGGGACATAACCACAGACACTGAAGAAATCCAAACAATAATTAGGTCTTACTTCCAAAGTCTATATGCCACAAAATTTGAAAATCTAAATGAAATAGAAAATTTTCTTGACTGATTCTACATGCCAAAGCTGAATCAAGACCAGGTAAACCAATTAAATAGTCCTATATCCCCTAAGGAAATAGAAGCTGTCATCAAAAGTATACCATGCAAAAAAGCCCAGGGCCAGATGGTTTCAGCGCCGAATTCTACCAGACCTTCAAAGAAGAGCTAACACCAATACTCTTCAAACTATTCCCCAAGATAGAAACAGAAGGAACACTACCAAACTCGTTCTATGAAGCCACAGTCACCTTGGTACCTAAACCTCACAAAGACCCAACAAAAAAGAGAATTTCAGGCCAGTCTTCCTCATGAACATTGATGCAAAAATACTCAACAAAATACTTGCAAACAGAATGCAAGAACACATCAAAGACATCATCCACTACGATCAAGTAGGCTTCATCCCAGGTATGCAGGGGTAGTTCAATATACAGAAATCCATCAATGTGATCCACCATATTAACAAACTGAAGGAGAAAAACCACATGATCATCTCCTTAGATGCTGAAAAGGCATTTTACAAAATCCAACATCCATTCATGTTTAAAGTATTGGAGAGATCAGAGATACAAGGCACATACATGAACATAGTAAAGGCGATATACAGCAAGCCTATAGCCAACATCAAACTCAATGGAGAGAAACTTAAATCATTCCCACTGAAATCAGGGACAAGGCAAGGCTGTCCACTCTCTCCATATCTTTTCAACATTGTTCTTGAAGTCCTACCTAGAGCAATTAGTCAATTGAAGGAGATCAAGGGGATACAAATTAGAAATGAAGAAGTCAAAGTATCACTGTTTGCAGATGATATGATAGTATACCTGAGTGACCCTAAAAACTCTACCAGGGAACTCCTACAGCTGACTTCAGCAAAGTGGCTGGATACAAAATTAAATAAAAAAAATCAGTAGCCTTCCTGCATACAAAGGACAAAAGGGCTGAGAAAGAAATTAGGGAAACAACACCCTTCACAATAGCCACAAATGACATAAAATACCTTAGTGTGAACCTAACCAAGCAAGTCAAAGACTTGTATGAAAAAAATTTCCAGTCTCTGAAGAAAGAATTAGAAGAAGGTATCAGAAGATGGAAAGATCTCCTATGCTCATGGATTGGCAGGATTAATATAGTAAAAATGGCCATTTACCAAAAACAA
Source organism: Psammomys obesus (assembly GCF_907164565.1). NCBI lineage: Eukaryota > Metazoa > Chordata > Mammalia > Rodentia > Muridae > Psammomys > Psammomys obesus. The sequence continues at coordinate 11,522,817 of NW_026596051.1, forward strand.
TCTACAGATTCAATGCAATTCCCATCATATTACCAATACAGTTCTTTACAGACCTGGAAAGAAAAATTCTCACCTTCATATGGAACAACAAGAAACCCAGAATTGCTAAAACATTTCTCTACAGTAAAAGATCTTCAGGAGGTATCTCCATTCCTGACCTCAAGCCATATTATAGAGCAACAATACTAAAAACTGCATTGTGCTGGTATAGAAACAGATTGGTGGATCAATGGAATCGAATAGAAGACCCTGACATAAATTCACAAACTTATGGACACCTGATTTTGACAAAGATGCCAAATCCATTCAATGGAAAAAAGATAGGACCTTCAACAAATGGTGCTGGTCTAACTGGAAGTCTACATGTAGAAAAATGCAAATAGATCCATACTTATCATCCTGCATAAAACTAAAGTCCAAGTGAATCAAAGACCTCAACATTAAACCAGACACCCTAAACTGCTTAGAACAAAAAGTGGGGAATACCCTTGAACTCATTGGCACAGGAGACAACTTTAAGAACATAACACCAACAGCACAGGCTCCAAGAGCAAAAATCAATAAATGAGACCTCATGAAACTGAAAAGCTTCTGTAAAGCAAAGGACAGTGTCCTCAGAACAAAACGACAGCCTACAGATTGGGAAAAGATCTTCACCAACCCTATATCTGACAGAGGGCTAATATCCTGTATATATAAAGAACTAAAGAAGTTAAACAGCCAAAAATCAAGTAATCCAGTTAAAAAATGGGGTGCAGAGCTAAACAGAGAATTCTCTGCAGAGGAGTATCGAATGGCAGAGAAACACTTAAAGAAATGCTCAACCTCATTAGCCATTAGGGAAATGCAAATCAAAATGACCCTAAGATTTCACCTTACACCCATCAGAATGGCTAAGATCAAAAACTCAAGAGACAACACATGCTGTAGAGGTTGTGGAGAAAGGGAAACCCTTCTCCACTGCTGGTGGGAATGTAAACTTGTACAACCACTCTGGAAAGCAATCTGGTGCTTTCTCAGACAACTAGGAATAGTGCTTCCTCAAGATCCAGCTATACACCACTCCTAGGCATATATCCAAAGGATTCTCAAGTACACAATAAGGACATTTGCTCAACTATGTATGTAGCAGCTTTATTTGTAATAGCCAGAAGCTGGAAACAGCCCAGATGCCCCTCAGTGGAGGAATGGATGCACAAATTTTGGTATACCTACACAATGGAATATTACTCAGCAATAAAAAACAAGGAAATCATGAAATTTGCAGGTAAATGGTGGGATCTGGAAAACATCATCCTGAGTGAGCTGTTCCAGAAGCAGGAAGATGCACACGGTATATACTCACTCATATAGACATATAATATAGGACAAACCTACTAAAATCTGTACACCTAAAGAAACTAATCAAGAGGGAGGACTCTTGCTAAAAATGCTCAATTCCTATCCAGAAAGGCAAAGAGGCTCGACATCAAAAGAAGGAGAAAAGAGGGAACAAGTCAGGAGCCTGACACAGAGGACCTCTGAAAAGCTCTACCCTGAAGACTATCAATGTAGATGCTGAGACTTACGGGTAACCTTTGGGCAGAGTGCAGGGACTCTTAGGAAAGAAGTGGGAAACAGTAAGATCTGGAAAGGACAGGAACTCCACAAGGAGAGCAACAGAAGCAAAAAATCTGAGCACAGGGGTCTTTCCTGAGACTGCTATTCCAACCAAGGACTATGCATGGAGATAACCTAAGACCCCTGCACAGATGTAGCCCATGGCAGTTCAATCCAAGTGGGTTCCATTGTAATAGGAACAGGGGCTGTCTCTGACATGAACTGATTGGCCTGCTCTTTAATTACCTCCCCCTGAGGGGGAAGCAGCATTAGCAGGCCACAGAAAAAGACAAATCAGCCACTCCTAATGAGACCTAATTGACTAGGATCAGAAGGAAGAAAAAGAAGTCCTCCCCTATCAGTGGACTTGGGGCGTGGCATGCATGCAGAGGGTGGAGGAAGGGAGGGATTGGGATGGGAGGAGGGATGGAACCACGGAGGGGGGGAATACAAAGTGAATTAAGTGTAATTAATAAAGAAAGAAAAAAAATGGAATGAAAGAAGAATTAGATGATGGAATGTCCTTCCATGCTCATGCACAATTACTTTGAAAATACTTATTATTACTGGTTTTTTTTAACCAAAAGTTATCTACAGATTCAACACAATCCCCATTAAAATCCCAATGGGATTCTTTTCACAAACAAAAATGTATGTGGAAGCTCTGGAGAGGACAGGAACCCTACAAAGAGAGCAATAGAACCAGAAAATTTGAACACAGGGGTCTTCCCAGAGACTCATACTTCAACCAATTACCATGCATGGAGATAACCTAGAACCCCTGCACAGACGTAGTCCATGGCAGTGTAGTGTCCAAGTGGCTTCCATAGTAATGGGAAGAGGGACTGCCTCTGACATAATCTGATTGGCCTGCTCTTTGATCACCTCCCCCTGTGGGGGGAGCAGCCTTACCAGGCCACAGAAGATGACAATACAGCCACTCCTGATGTGATCTGATTGACTAAGATCAGAAGGAAGGAGAGGAGGACCTCCCCTATTAGTGGATTTGGGGAGGGGCGTTTGTGAAGAAGGGGGAGGGAAGGAGGGATAGTGAGGGGAGGGGGGAGGGGCTTATGGGGGGATACAAAGTGAATAAACTGTAATTAATAAAGTAAATAAATAATCAATCAAATAAATAAATAAATAAATAAATAAATGTGGAAGCACAAAAGGTCCCAGATATTCTAAGCAATCTTTAGCCGAAGGAACAATGCTGAAGGCACCACAATATCTGATCTTCAATTATATCATAGAACCACAGTAACAAAGAGCACAAGAGTGACATTAAAAACAGACATACAAACCAATGGAATATATAGAAACCTGTAGATAAAGTCATACAGCTACAGCACCTGACTTTTGACAAAGGTGTAAAGAACATGCATTGGAGAAAAGACAACCTCTTCAGCAAATGTTGCTGGGCCAATTGATTTCAAACACATAGAGAGATGGAAGGTTCTCACTCTGAACAAAAATCAGTTTACCCTGGATCATGAACTGCAATGTGAGACCTGAGACTTTCAAATAGCTAGAAGAAAACACAAGTAAAGGGCTTCAAGATAGAAGCCTAGGCAAGAACTTTCTTAATACAATTCCAATAGTACAGGAAATAATTCCAAGAATTGACAAACTGAATTGCATGAAATCCAAAGCTTCACCCCAGCAGAGCGGAGAGAAAGCCACAGAATGGGGAAAATACCTTTACTGACTGTACTTCAAACAGTGAACTTAATATCTTAAATGTATGCAGAACTGTGAAAAATAAACACCAAAAGACCTCAGTCATCCAGTCAATAAGTGGACTAATGAACTGAATGGGATTCTGTCTGCTTCCTCCTGCCCCAATGACATCAGTCATCTCACATGCCCTCAGGGATAGCTTTCCCCTTTGTCATGCATTCTCTCCCACTGTGGGCTGAGACCTTCTGAAACTATGAATTAAGCTGGACTTTCTACTCTTCCATTGCTACTACCATGTGTTGTCACAGTGGTGACAAAGGTAAACAGGACAGTGCTTACCTGCAGTGAAGCTTTGTGAGATATCTGCATTTTTATTTGGTGTCTATTGGTAACGAAGAAAACTTCTTGAACATTGTAGTAATTTTTTCCCCTGACAGTTCCATTTTTCCCTTCTGCTATTCTAAATATACACACATTCTACATTTAAAAATTATCCTCTTTGTGTTCTTTTTTTTCATTTTTAATTGTTTTGGGGAATTTCTATTAATAGGTATTCTGGTTTGAATATGAAATGTCCCCCACAGTCCTGTGTGTTTAAACACTTGGTACCTAAATGATGGCAATATTTGGGGACGTTTTGGAACCTTTGGGAGTATGGCTTAACAAGTCAACTTCCCATGGGGAATGGACCTTTTAGGTGATACACTCTGCTGATTTTGACAGACTTGAACTTTTGGCTTTCTAACCTGACAAGATGTTTGTTATGGACAGAGCCACTAAGCTACCATGCCTTCTCAATCATGATACATGGAGCCAAAAGAAATCCTTTCTCCCATAAGTTATGCTGTTGAGGGTTCTGTCATAATAATCAGAAAATTTACTACTATCCATTCAAAATTACTGATTCCTTTCTTTATTATATCTGCTTTATTAATAAAATCATCAAAGATATTTTGATTAATGTATTTGAAAGCAATTTATTTATTTTCTTAGCATTCTCTGGTGCCATTGACTGTAGACATATTTGGAGCTGGCTCTGACATTACTTCTCCTCACAATGTGTCTCTCTTTGCCTTTTGGTTGAATGATTACATGGGAAACTAGTACCTAGATGGACAGATGGAGCTTTCTTTTAATTTGCTTTTGCCTTGGGACGTACTTGATCTTGCATTAACTGTTAGAAGCCAGTTGGAAGCCTTGATCCTTCTTTTGACTCTTGTCTTTGATCTTTCTAGTACATTCCTGCTCAGAGTCTAGATCAACTCTTTAAGTTGCACATATTCAGCATGATTTACCACTTTTGGTGAAGTAGAAAAGATTTATATCTCATGACTGTGTCCCAGTGTTTTCATCTGTCCACATCCTTGGACTGTGACCTTCATACTGTCTTTCCCCCATTTAAATGAGGCAGAAAGACTAGTGGATTCTAGCTTCAGAGTGATACTCCTTGTGTACTTTTAAGGAGGTTCCTACAAAGTTTATCTTATTTTATTTTATTTTTTACTTTGGAGAGGAAGGAGTTATGAGGAACGCTCTGACTACTTAGCAATTTTTTTAAATCTCTTGTCAGAACCATGAGACGATCTTTGCCTTAAGAATATCACAGGTGCTTTGGGATGGTATGTCTCTCCTTTAATGAAGGGTTGAGACCTGTAACTCTCAGACATCAGTCCTTCTCTCTTAAGACCACACTCATCACTCTTTTCCTTCAACTTGCTACTGACTGTTCCTCCAGCCGTGGCTTCAGTGAGCTCTAAGCAGTAGACCTCAGCTATGACTCTCTGCAGCCCATTTCTCCACAGCAATTTGCTCTGGAAACTTGTTTTTCTGATACAAGAGGACTCACTGGTGTTTAAGGTATTCTAGTTTTGCTTATTATAAGACAGGGATCACAAAACAGAAGCTGTTTCTACATAGGAATGCTGTGCTTGCCTGTGTGTGTTTGCACACATTGTGTGGAGGCCAGAGGTCAATTGCTCCCCATCCTGTTGTTTGAGACTGAGTCTCTCACTGAATTTGGAGCTGCCAATCTGGTTAATGAGCTGACCAGCCACCTACAGGGATTGCTCTGACCCTGCACCTCTAGGGTTAGGATTGCAGGCACGCTGTATATTCTACCCAGCTTTTACTTAGGTTTTGGGACTCAAACTCATAATCTTGTATTTGCTGGGAAAACACTTTGCTGACTAAGCTGTCTCTCCAACCTAGAACTGGAGGTTTTAGTTTTATTTAGAAAAAAATTATGTATCTATAGTTTTATATATATATATATATATATATATAAAACTATTTATATATATACACATATATATAACTATTTATATATATACATATATATATTTATATATAAATATATATATATACACACACACATATACATGTATATGTATACATATATTCCTTTAGAACTTTCAGGAAAGGGGAAAGAAGGAAGTCGCCCCCACCTTTAATTTAGAACTTGAACTCACAATCTTTCTTCAAACTCCTGAGGATTGAGAATCCAGGTGTACAGAGCCATGCAGCACTCTAATTACTTTTCTTTTTAAAACAAAGTGTAATTCCTACACTAACTGTAGGAATTAGCATCAGCTCAGGATATCTCAAGACCAAGTTCTTAGCACAAAGGAGATTTACAGTGGGCCAAGGAATAAAAGGCAAAGACTGGAGTTAGGGGATGAGGATGGGAACAAGAGAGGGGAAAGGGATGTTTGACCTGGAGAGGGGTAAAAAACTGCCACTGGACAGAGAAGAAACAGATGTGGCCCGTAGGCAAATAGCTGTTTGTAAAGATAAAAGGGGGAACTCTACGTTAGGATGAGGTGTTTAACTTTAATTGGGCATCTTAATTGGGTGAGCAAAAGAGGCTTTTGTTTGCTGGACTTTAATACTTTGATAGTTGGACCTTCATAGTTAGCATTAGGAGGAGGAAGTAGCCAATAAGGGAATAGACCTTGGGGGTTAACTCCAGGAATGTAATCTAATGGTATTTAGCAAGGCAGAAGGAACTGAGGAGAAATGGCAATGCCAGCCAGAGCCACGTTTGCCATGCTCATGCTGCAAGATTCCCTTCATTAATAGGCAGAATTATTCTCTCCTTGAATATAAACAGGTCTTAAAACTGGTAGGGGAGGACTGGTCTTGTGTTTTACTTAGAGAAGTTTGAGTCAGCTCCAGAAGTCATGTTCTTCTGATTTTGAAGCTACAAAACTGAGACTGTGAGTTGAAGTACATTTGGTCTCCTTTCTTCCTATATTCATCTTTCTTCTTTAGTTCTTAGAGACATGTTCATCATGAGCATTTACTTTAGTTTCTAACATTTTTCACTAATTATTACTTCATCTTGAGAACCTCTATTTTTTAATTTGAGTGATTTAAGTAATTTGGAATATACATGTAAAGTTTGCCACAAAATTAGTCAAAAATAAGTATGTCCAGATCTTTAAACAATTAAATACCCTCATTTTTTCCTAAAACAAACAAAACCAAAAAATCACCTTTGGGTAAAAATTAAAGATGGAAAATTTCAAAAAAAAAAAAAAAGGATTATTTATAAAATTCAAGTGTCCTCAAATTAAAGCGTATAGTGGAAACTGTTTCACAATTTTAATTATCTTGGCCATTCTCCCTAATGTTTATAATGGGTTACAATACCTAAAGTGGATGAGAAAAGCCAAGGACAAAATGTCAAGCCTAAAAACCACATAAAGGCTCTTCATATTTGTGCTAGTTTCTGCTTCCCTTCAGGCATATGTTGTGAAATGTAGGCATCTTCTGCAGGCGACTAGCACACCCACACATGGGTCCCCAGTGAGTTCCAGAGAAGTTTCAAGAGGTAAAAAGTTGTTCCCTTCTTCAGTAACTAAAATAAGAAAACCTCTATTTTTCTTTATAAATTGAAATATAATAAATGTCTTTATTTTAGGACATGGTGCCACACACAGGCACAGATCAATCTACTGTATCTATCTATGCATGTGTGTACAGTCTGGAGAAATCAAGAGATGGGGTTGCTCAGAAGAAGCTGCTGTGCAGTGGAAAGTCTACTTTCTCAGCTTCTCTTCTGAAGTTCTAGTTCACCTGGAGCCTTGAGCCCAGAAGTTAGTTTGCAAGCTCTAGTCTGCAAGTAGATTTGGATTGTAAAAGAAAGAGACCATTGAATTTATAATCCACAATCATGGTTTCTAACTCACAAGCAAACAGCTATTATCTTCTCGACACTGGTGGGTTTGCTGTCCACCATTATCTTTTTACAATTTAAGGAGCTAAATATGTTCCTTACTCCTTAAAGACAGTTCTTAACTGGTTAACTTTTATCAACTGCTCTTAGCTGATGGGTTATCACTTCTGGTAAAGAAAAAAGGCTCTTGGGAAGGCAAACAAAAGGACTGTAAAAAAGGGAAAAGGCCATTTTCAAAGGAGACAAGGTGACCTCCCAAGATCTCAACATCACTCTAACCTACCAGCCATCCTTAGGCAGACTTGGTAATTCAACAGAGAACCCATTCAGTCATGTGATCATGGCCAGGCCCTCTTTCCAATTGTCCCAGGTCAACTTTAATGAACTGGGGGTTGTACCCCCTTACTGCATGTTGGAGCCTTAATTACTATAGCTGCCATGTTTAACTGGCTTCCATGGAATTATGGCCTGGCTGTTGCCCCTTCAGCAAAGAAGAAAAGTTCTGCAAATTCTGCAAATTCTGCAAAACCAGAAACTAAGCCCCTTTCCAGTCAAGATTTTACATTATCTTCAGCCCGTCTTCTTCTTCTTCTTTTTTTTTTCATGATACCCGTAAATCTATACAGTTTGGCTGAGTTTGTGGGTAATATTCTAGACAGACAAATAAAAATTAGTCTGCTTTTTTAACCTTCAGGCAGACTGAGGTGTCATCTGAGAGGTCTACCTTCCTCTGTGGAAATGATTGATTTCTCATCTGCTGTTTATCTGCAAGCATGAAGGATGTTGTTTTTAACCATCTTCTGAAGATAATGTTTTAGTCTGTCTCTCTCCACCTATGACCAGTATCTCTAGATAATATAATGTGGAAAATATCCTAAACATGTAACTCTATGGATACAACATCCTGAGCATTCCTTGACTTCCATAGCTTGAGATGGATGTCACACTACTGGTTCCAATGGGAAACAGCTTCCAGCACGTGGAAACGGAGACCTTAAACAGAGCAAGTTAAAACCCAGAAAGTTAATTCAAAATGAGAATAATGAAACTATTAATGCTGACTAGGGAGATGATGCCTTCTAGAAATGACTCTAAAACTTAGCATTAAGTTCTCTGATGACTAAAAAGGAATACAACACAAAAATTATCAGACATGGATATTTAAGGTTTCTATCTATCTACTTGTTTGTCTGTCTGTGTCTGTGTATGTTATAATCATCTAGAATAGTCACAACAGTTTACCCCTTGGTTCTCTAAACATTAGTTCTAAAGCAAATATGAAATGATTTCTATTGGGCTATAGCTGATATACAGGTGAGTAAAAAAGGGTGCATTTAAAACAATAATTAGGAGTATATCTTGTACTTGGTAGAAAGGACTTGGGACAAATTCCCCTTCAGCAGAACTTCATTAGAGAGTCACTGTATCCTTCCACAGACTGCCAAGATGGCAATTTCTGTTCTTTCACTGGGGAAGGAGAGGGTCCCATGGCCCTGTTTTCAGCGACCCCAAAGTCAGGAAGGCTGTACACCAGACAGGAAAGGCGTGCTGCTGATGTGGGCCTCAGGGAGCTGGACCTGCCTCTGGCTGCAGGGACTGGGAGGAGGAGGCAAGACCACAGCTGCTTTGCGTGTCAGCTCTCTATCTAAAAAGGGATAAGCTGTAGGGAGGGTGTGGCCCAAACTTGGGGAGCAAAATAGAAGCAGCCAGAGGATCTGTGGTCTCAGAATGATGAAATATAGTTCTGCTGATGCAGTTTTGTGTAATTGTTTGCAAAAACATCCTCCCCAGTCATAGAAGGTTGGGAGGAAAAGCAGCCTCGAGTAGCGATCACACTCCTCTCTCGGGATTCTGTTTCTTGAGAAACTTGTTGTGGGTCTTTGATTAAAACATGACTTCCACCTCCTTTCTCTATGTGCCCTTCAACGTAGACTCAGTTCACTTCTGTATTGCCAACACCTGCATTATGTTCTAGGACAGTAAATAGATACTCATATGTCTGTTGGTTGATTTGATAAGACAGCCACAGCTTTATAGCCCATAAATGTGAGGGGAGAGTGTTGGGTAGGATTCCCCAGGGTCTCTGACAAAGGCAGCTATCCAGTCTCATCAGCATTCTACCTCATAGTCCTTTCAATTGTAGTTGCTTTGTTCTGGAACCTGTCACTGGGCGTAATTGCTTTGAAGTTCAGATCCTCACCCTAGGGCTGTGGGGAGGACACATCCAGAAGCTCCAAGGAGAACTGACTCAGGGTGTCCTGGTAGTTTAGCCAGTGAAGAAAACAAGCAGATTTACAGAAAATCTCCAGTAAGGTGGGGGAGGGGATGATTATGCATGAAACAACAGTGAGGAGTTTCCAGAATACGTTATAAAACTGGATTCTAATTGTTAGAGCCTGAATAGATTCTTCACCAAAGTTCTTTCCATTCAGGTATGTCCTATACACTTAGAAAAGCTACAGTTGTCTCAGTGTAATGATGTCTTTATGAGAGTGAGTATATAACTTTAGTTTTATTTTCTCATTGCTCAATGCTAGGATCCTTCAATGGTTAGCATATTTTGAAATTTAGAAAATGTTCTGAAAATTAAATGGGGCCATAAAGTCAAAACAGGAAAAGTTACCAGGGCCAAGTCAAAATATTTGAAAGTTAAGAAAAGCAATAGAAAAGATGAAAAACAATCCTGATTTTTTCTGCCAATTAGTAGAATTTGCCCAGAGTTGTTGGACATCACATCTCACTCTCTGGTCAGTGCTCATAGCAAGAGAGATTCCCACTCCCTTTCTGTTTTCAACACTTCTGCTTTCCGCTTGGCTCTTCACTAATGTTGGTCTATTTTTGACTATTTCTCTCTTAAAATCAGCACTTTTTCTTCACCTGGCCTTCACAGAAGCATTTTACATTCCAGCACGGCACCCCTGTACCATTGTTTCTCAAAACTGCATCCAGGGCTCTCAGTTCTTCCCCAGGCTCTGCTGTTCCACAAGCCACGGCTTCCCCCCCCCCCCCGGTCCTTCTGTTTGGCTTTCAACTAGACACCCAGATATACTGAGTTCCAGACTTGATTCTCAAGATCAGTGCAAAGTACAGGAGGCAAAGGTCCAAACACTCAGGGCCGCATCTGGTTTCTTCCCATCAACTCCTCAACCCAGTATCACCTCTGCCATCTGTCTCTGAGTGTGTGCTGTGAGCTGCTGGTTGATCCCAACCTTTCTCCTGCACACATGTTAGGTCCCAGGTTTCTTAGTTCCTGAAGATACTGAGAGAGACTGAGTGGTGGCTGATGTCTTATCTAGGTCAGAGTACATTGGAAGACTCGCGTCTTAGAGCAGAAAACAATGATCCCAAGTCTGAGATGCCTTTATATACCATATAGATTGTTTTCTTTCTAATCTCTAGATGGGGGAGACACTAATGTTTGCCTGATCGTTTTCAGATTTCCTTTGCTATATTGGAAGTGTATGGCTTATTCTTTGGTTTACAAGGGCAGCCTGCTTAAAATTCAGCTTAGTCTTGGAAAAGACCATGAACATTGGATTTGTGCAGTCTTGAGACTATTAAAACAATTGGGATGCTTGGAATCAGACTTAAACCATTTACTGTCTAAGCTAGCCATGAAAGAGAGTGCCAGAATGCTAGGGTTCAAATGAAAATTTCTATGTAGTGTGTGAATTCATAGCCTCCAGGTGTTGGTGGGGTTTTGGAGACCATGGGGACTCTGGAATATGGGGTCTGGTTAGTTGAAGTAGCTCAGTGTGGCCGGGCCTTGAGGATTATACCCACTTCTTGTTCCAGACTAAGATCACAGCTTCCTAGTTTGCTATGATGTGATAAGCAGTAGCAATGTGACCACTATGATAAATGCAGACTTCCATGGCTTTCCTGCCATGATGGGGCATCATAAAGCCTCTGAAACAACACACCAAAATCAATCTCTCCTACCTTCCATTGTTCTTTTCAGATATCCCGTCACCGTGACATAGAAAGTACTGAGAACCCAATGTTTAATATCTGACATAGACTCTAATCCCATCCCTCCCATCCACCATCCAAATGGGGAAGCTGAGTTTTCAACAGAAGATAAATAATATGTGAAGGTCCACAGCCTATCCTCAGCTCCTGCAGCAGAGGGGAACAAATACAAAGACCCAAAGCCAGGCAATATGCAGAGCGAAAGATTTCAGAACACTCAGCCCTAAACTGGATGTCTCCATCAAGTCCCTCCCCTTAGAGCTCAGGGAACCCTGCAGAAGAGGAGGACCAAGAATACAGGAGCCGAAGGGGGTGGATGGTTGCACCAAGAACACAAGTCCCTCCAGATCAACCTGATCAAAGCACACATGAACTCACAGAGATTGAGGCAGCACGCACAGGGCCAGCCCGGGTCTGCGCCAGATGAGGTTCTGAAGCTGAAAAGAGAAGTGAACACACACACCCTAACGCAGAAGCTACCACTACTTGATAACCACTCACAAACGAAATTTTAGTTTTCTCCAAGGGAGAAACAACTGCTCTTAAGGATAGCATGCGGGCCTACCAGTAGATGACCAACAGAAAACAAACTCGTCTTTGAAACTTGTCGTCTTTGAAAGTTCCTTGTCTCACAATGTTGTGGTAAAACTTTAAAAAAAATTTAAATCTTATTTTTAATTTTTATTAATGACTGGTCAAATTGAGGGCCTTGCCATTAGAGGGAGCCTAGATGGCCAAGAACAAAAGGCAGGACAGCCTAAAGAGCCAGGTTAGAACCAAATACAACTGGCAAAAATATGTCATTGATTTTTAATGGTATTCTGCTGTAGTCATAGATTGGTACCTAGCCCATATGTCATCAGAGGCATCATCCTGCAGGGGATAGGAGCAGATGCAGAGAGACCTACCTAGCCAAACACTAGGTGGAGCCAGAGGAACCCCATAGAAGAGAGGGAGGACGGATTGTAGGAGCCAGAGGAGTTGATACCAGGAGAACACGGTCCACAGAATCAACTAAGCAGGGCTCAAAGGGGCTCACAGAAACTGGAGCAGCAATCAGGGCCCCTGTATGGTTCTGAGCTATCTCCTCTGCATGTAGCTATGGTTGTGTAGCTTGGTGTTCTTGAGGGATTCCTAAAAATGGGAGTGGGCGGGGGAGGCATCTCTGACGATTTTGCCTGTGCTTGGAACTTTTTTCCTTCCGTGGGGTTGCTTTGTCCAGCCTCGATATGAGAGTTTGTGCCCGGTTTTATTGTATCTCATTAAGCCACCTTCAGTGGATATCCATGGGGGGTGCTCTTTTTTATTGAAGAGAAACTGAGGAGGAGTGGATCTAGGGGAGAGGTGAGAGAGAAACTGGGAGAAGTGGAGGGAGAGGAAACTGCAGTTGGGATGTAATGTGTCAGAGAAGAATAAAAGTTTAAAAATATTTATCTTATTTTTAATACACACATATGTTTTTCTCATTTTGCTCTATGGGTCATACATGTACACACACACACACACACACACACATATTATAGCTTCCAGTTTAGTGCTTTTTATGGTATTTCTGAGTGTGTGAACAGGTGGGTCTCTGTGTCTGTATCTGTTTCCTGTGCCTTTTCTTGGGCTCTTTTCATTCTGTTTGCTTTGTCTTATTCCAATATGTCAGTTTTTGTCCTGTCTTATTTTGTTATTATTCCTTATAAGCATATGTGTTTTCTAATGAGAGATAGAAAGGAGGGTGGATCCAGATAGAGAGGTCATTGGGAGGAACTAGGAGAAGTAGTGGGAAAGGAAACAATAATTAGGAGACATTATATGAGAAAAAAAAAACTACTTTCAATAAAAGGAAAAAAAAGATTCCATGGTTCATGGCATTTCTGGATTTTCATCATGTTATTGTATTCATAGACGTACATGTGTGTATTCCTTGCATAAAGTTGCCTCTTGTATATTCTGTGTATTCTAAGGCAGCTCATTTCCATAGGATAATCACAATACTTGCGGGTGTCTAAGTCCTGTGCCTAAAATAGTTGTTTCTATACGACCTACACAACCCCAGTATGCATTAAATCATCTCTAGACTGTTGCTCATGCTAGTTTAACATACTGCTACATGAACAGGATACTCAGAGAATGGTGACAAGAAAATATGTAGAGCAATTCAGTACAAACACAACTATTTTTTTAAATAGTTTTAATTCACAGTGTTGTCTGTGGATTTGGGGCGTGGACACAAAGGACATTTGACAGTTCTTTCTCCCTCTGCCTCTCCCCACAAGACAATGCTCACGAACACGTATGTATCTCTCCCTTCTTTTCTCCCCTGTATCTTTCAGCCATGCCTGTCACTTTGTTTCCACAATTTCACTTCTACTTTCACGTCACATAAACATACACGATTTCATGTTCCAGTATAAAACCCAGTCAAGAAAAATGAGAGGAAACACGTGATATTTATTATTCTGTTATTTTTTTAAACCCTTCCTAATGATTATCTTCGGCCACATCCATTTTAATGAAAATCACATTCATTCTTTATGTAATGTTGAATTCTTTATGTATGTTGAAAATGGCATTCTATACACATACCATACTTTGTTAGTTGGTTGATGGACACCTATGTGGATTCCAAAACTTACCTATGAAGAATAGCATTGATAGGAATACCCACCCACGTGCAAGTATCTTTGTGATATACTGACTTGCAGTCCTTCAGGTAAACACCCAAGACTGGCACCGCATGCTTATGGGTTAGATCTATTTACACTGTTCTAATTTCGGTAGTGGTCGGATCTGTTTACATCGAAACAAGCAGTGTGTAGTTTCCCTTTTTCTCCACTTCTCCCTTTTTCTCCACTTCTCCTTTTTTCTCCACACCCTCACCAGCATTTGTAGCTACTGGTTTTCTCAGTGACTGCCACTCCACAAAAGGTAAGGTTCTCCACGAAGTTTTAATTTACAGTTTTCTGAAGGCTACTGATTTTAGACATTTTAAACATGTTTACTGGCTGTTTGCCAGTAAGCTTCATCTTTTGAAGGCTGTCTGCTCATTGTATGAGGCCAGTCATTGACTGGTGTTTCAGTTTTTTGATATTTAGTGTTTTGTGCTCTTTGTATTTTCTAGACACTAACCCTTCGCTCCATATACAGCTAGCAAGGACAGCTGCCCGTTCTGTCTTTAGAGCATCTCTTGATTCTTTCTTTTCCCTGCAGAAAATTTCAGCTTTGTGATACTCAACTTGTTAATTTTTAACATCATTTCCTGAGTAACTAGAGTTCTTTCCTGAAATCCTTGTCTGTGGCTATGACTTGAGTTTTTTTCCCCCTATACTATCCTCTGATATTGTCAGTTTTAGTTCTTACATTAAGGCCTTTGATACAGTTGGAGTTAATTTTTATACAGAGTTAGAGATATGGATCTAATTTCATGTTTTTCCAAATAGTATTAGGGGGCTTATCTGCTTCCTAATGTTTTGCTTTTAGCCCTTTGTAAAAACTAGGTGACTACAGCCATGTAGGTTAAGTAGGATTCTCTCTTTTGTCATAGAACTTTGCTCTTTAACTATGGATCCATAATATAACTTGCAATCAGGTATGGTGACGCCTCTAGCAATATTCTTTTTTGCTAAGGCTTGACTCTGTTATCTTGGGCCTTTTGTGCTTCTAATATGAGTCTTTTGTTCTTCCTTAGTAGGTTTCTTTCAAGTCATTTTATTTTATTTTTTTGTAGTAATTGTGAATGGGATTATTTCCATGAATTGATTCTTAGCATAATTTTTTATTCACATGTAAAAAGGCTATGAAGTATTCTGTGTTTATTCTGTATCTTGCCACTGGGCTGAAGGCATATGTGTGATCTAAAATTTTTTTTTGGTAGAGTTCTTAGGCTTCTTTATGTAAAGAATCAATTCATCTGCAAATGACAGTAGTTTGACATTTCTTTTTTATACTTATGTTCCATGTATTTTTCCTTTTGTCCTGATGTTTCAGTTAAGACTTCAAGTGTTATACTGATTTCAAAGGAGACCCATTGGTATGAATTTCATTATTATATCTATTTTCATTTTCATCTCCAATTTTCTTTTGTTGTCATTAGTTTCATTAAGGTTTTACCAATCTTGTCACCTTTTCATAAAAGCAACACTTTCAGGGACTCTCTATATTTTTTCCCCATTTCATTAACTTTTTTTTTTTTTTTTTTTTTACTAATTTCAATTATGTCTTTACTTCTACTAATTTAGTTTTAGCTTTTTTTTTTATTTTCCCAAGGCTCCAAGTTACATCATTAAGATGTTAGCTTAAAATCTTTTCTCAATTTCAGTGTAGGCACCCATGACTACTCCATTCCCTTTAAGCAATGTTTTTTTTTTTTTTTTTTTTTGTTATCTCACAGATTTTGATTTGATTCTTAACATTCTTTGATTTTTTTTCTTGATTGTTGAATGTTTGTGTGATGGTCATTCTTTACAAGTGTGTATGTTCTGCAGTTTGTCTTGCTGTTGATTTCTAATTTTGCTCTGTTGTAATTAAAGAGGATATTAGAAATTATTTCAATTTTCATAGTTAAGGACAATTTTGTACACTGTTATGTCATTTGCTTTAGAGAAGTTTCCATGTGCTTCTGAGAAGAATATGTGTTTTTCAATTTTTGGATCACAGGCTCTATAGATGTCTGTTAGATCTATTTGATCCATTTAACTCAAATATTTGGTTTTTTTTGTTATAATGATATGAGTTTTAGTAAGAATAGGGTATTGGTGTCACCACTGTTACTGTGTTAGTGTTAATCTATGTATTTAAACCTGGCAGTATTTGTTTTATGAAACTGGGTGGACCCCTCTTCGGTGTATACATGCTTAAAACTATCATGTCCTCTTGATACATCCTTTAATCAGCTTGTTTCAATGTTCTTTGTCTCTTCTGACTAATTTTGGTTTGAAATGCGTATTTTCAGAGATTAGTACAGCTATAGCACTTCTTGCCTACTTCCATTTGCTTAGAGTACCTTTTCCCATGCAAGCACACCCACACCCACACACTCGCTCTCACACACACATATGCATGTGCACACTTGTGCAGACATGTATCCATGTATCGATGTGGGTAGAGACCAGGTTAGGTTTTTGGATCTCTTGGAGCTGGAGATACAGACAGTTAGATACTGGGAACTGAACTTAGGTCCTCTGAATGAGCAGCAGGTACTCTTTTTTTTTAATTTAATTTTATTTTATTAATTACACTTTACTCACTTTGTATCCCCCCATAAACCCCTACCTCCTCCCCTCCCGGTCCAACCCTCCCTCCTCTTTCTTCATGCCTGCTCCTCTCCAAGTCCACTAATCGGGGAGGTCCTCCTCTCCTTCCTTCTGATCTTAGTCTATCAGATCACATCAGGAGTGGCTGTATTGTCATCTTCTGTGGCCTGGTAAGGCTGCTTCCCCCTCAGGGGGAGGTAATTAAAGAGCAGGCCAATCAGTTCATGTCAGAGACAGTCCCTGTTCCTATTACAATGGAACCCACTTGGATACTGAACTGCCATGGGCTACATCTGTGCAGGGGTTAGGTTATCTTAGGTTATCTCCATTCATAGTCCTTGGTTGGAGTATCAGTCTCAGGAAAGACCCCTGTGCTCAGAATTTTTGGTTCTGTTGCTCTCCTTGTGGAGTTCCGCAGCAGGTACTCTTAACCCACTGAACCATCTTTTACTCACCTCTTCAATTTCTTTCAATATAACCATTCTTTTGACTCTTTTTTGGGATTTAATCTAATTCACTGGCATTGGAGGACATTGTAGTAGGATTAGTGGGTTTTGGTGGAGTCATGACACCTTGAGTTTTCAACTGTCTCATGGGTTTTGTTGATGTTGAGACTTGCAGATCTGTGACTAGGTTGGTTTTTTCTTTCTTTCTTTCTTTCTTTCTTTCTTTCTTTCTTTCTTTCTTTCTTTCTTTCTTTCTTTCTT